>NC_092763.1:15950442-16288359 GCF_047496795.1 Chiloscyllium punctatum | reverse complement strand
TTTTAAAGCTTTAATTCCATTAAACTAATGAATTGAATTGAATTGAATTAGCTTAATAGTCACATGCACTCAAATGAATGCAGTGAAGCATTTGCAATGTCATCACTTAGAGCACCACCTTGGGTACAAGATACCTGGGAGCAGTTACTTAAGCATTTGGTATAAAATTGTAAAAGTAATAAATAAAGTCCAGCATAAGAATAAAAGGAAACATTTTAAATGTACTCAATGTACAGTTCTTCCACGTCAATCTGTGCTGACACCTAACCTTGATACTGCACTGGGCCAAGTCTCCAGACTATGCCTGGCTTCAAAAACTCCGTCCTCTTCTTCAGTCTGCAAAGGGCCTTGCATCCCAGGGGGATGGCCTGTAATTGCACTGGAAAGGCACAGAGCTCTGAACAGCATGTTGTCCAGACTGGAGAGTTCAAGAAGGAAGTTGAGATGTGTTTGAATGTTTTCTTTGGAACAGAGGAGGTGAGGGAGATTTAACTGAGACAAATAAAGTTATGAGGGGCAATACTCACTTTAATTTTTTTTTGAGGTGTGGACCCATAAGGTCAGTGCTTGGCGTAGACTTGCAAAACCAGAATGGCCTCATATCTTAGAGGGGCCATGAATGAGGGGCTGGATAGAGTGGATTAATGAAGGATTAATGGGCGACATAGATTTGAGGTAGAAGCTAGGATATTTAGAAAGGGTTTGAGGCAAAATATTCTCCCCAGAAGACGATGGGGATTTGAAACACGCAGCTTAAAGGGTGATAGATTCTCCCTGATGTACCCCAGTCCGGGAGCCGCCTCCTCCATTCTCATCTGAGAAAGTTTGAAAAGTTTTTAAAAAGTTAAACTTATAAATAAGAACAAACAAAAGAAAAAAGAAAGAAAAGAAAATGGAGGAGCTTACAAGCTCCAGCAAAAGAGAGTCCCATTCTGCTGCCATTTTGTAGTCTAAAGCATAATGCTGTGTATCAAAACTGCTTGCTGGGTTCTTTCCCTTTCCTCCCCCCCCTCCCCCTCCCCCCCCCCTCCTCCTCCCTCCCCCCCCTCCTCCCTCCCCCCCCTCCTCCCTCCCCCCCCTCCTCCCCCCCCCCTCCTCCCCCACCTCCCCCCCCTCCCTCCCCCTCCTCCCCCTCCTCCCCTCCTCCCCCCCTCCCTCCCCCTCCTCCCCTCCCCTCCTCCCCCCCCTCCTCCCCCCCCTCCTCCCCTCCCCTCCTCCCCCCCCCTCCTCCCCCCCCTCCCCTCCCCTCCTCCCCTCCCCTCCCCTCCTCCCCCCCCTCCTCCCCTCCCCTCCTCCCCCCCCTCCTCCCCCCCTCCCCTCCCCTCCTCCCCCCCTCCCCTCCCCTCCTCCCCCACCCCTCCTCCCCTCCCCTCCTCCCCCACCCCTCCTCCCCCACCCCTCCTCCCCCCTCCCCTCCCTCCTCCCCCACCCTCCTCCCCTCCCCTCCTCCCCCACCCCTCCTCCCCCACCCCTCCTCCCCCCCTCCTCTCCTCCCCCCCTCCTCCCCCCCTTCTCCCCCCCTCCTCCCCCCCTCCTCCCCCCCCTCCTCCCCCCTCCTCTCCCCCCCCCCTCATCCCCCACCTCCCCCTAACTAGAAACTTCAATTGGAAAATTTAGAAAAAAATAGCCACATAATGAGCCAGAGTAGGCTATTAACCCCTTTAAGCCTCAATTACCATTTAATTAGATCATGGTTGATCTGCTTTTCAGTTCCAATTCTAAACATTTATTTCCTTTCCCATTGTACCAATATTCAACAAAATATCTGTTGAGCAACAGATTCACAAACATTACAGTGCTGTATCTTGTAAAGATGGTATCTGGTTAATTTTCTGAATTTTCAATTGCAGACTGAAAGGATTGATTAAAAAAAAACAAGGATAATAGAAAGGATTACTTCACTTTTTCAAAAGGGGTTGCTGACATCCCATTCTAAGTGCTGGTTGCACTACTGTTTGTTCAAGCAGTGGGGGAGGTTCACCTGCAGACGAACTGGAATCAGAGAGTTTATATAAAATGAGACTTGGCTGGTGTAGTATCTGATTAGTTTGTCGAGTGATGGCCAATTGTTGATTTTCAACAACCAGGCAGTTGACACCCAGGTGACTGAACAGCTCGTGTGTGTGTGTGTGTGTGTGTGTTTGTTCAGAAACCATCAGATATTCAGAAAGAAAGGTGTTGACCTTTACTCTGCAGTAAAAGAAATCCTTTTACTGAAGTCAGTCAGTTTTTTTTTACCTGCAAACAACGCATCTTTTTGTTTTGTGCCTTTTTTTAAAACAAAACTATGGTCTGAAATAGGAAAAATCTGGTTAAAACTTAATATTTGAATGAGCAGCTCTAAATTTTGAATGAAAGTAATCCAACAACCAGGCATCATGCAAACAGATTGTTTGAACAAGTAGTCACTGAGAATTGAGTTGCACACAATTTGGAGTTCACGCAGAGTACAAGTGCAGCTGATTCTGGCAACAAGATGTTAAATGGTCTATGGACTAATGACCAATTATTGATGACAGCAATGTTTTGCCTGCCAACAACAATGTTTCTCAAATAACTGAACAGCTTGGAGCTGGAACAACTTATAGAGAGAAGTGTTCAATTCCTCCCCAGCTTGGGAGAGTGTCTCTGTTCTCTACAGTCAAATTAAATTTAAACCTGAAGAAAACCTATTTATCTTTCCTGCAACTGTTGTTGTAAGCTGTGACATTTAACTAATAATTTAGAGGTATTTAATAAATGAACCAGCTACCTTGTGTCTCTCAGCAACCAATAGATTTGTTGGAGAAAGAGAGAAGCAATGTGCTTGCTAATAGAAGAATCATAATGGTTGTCTGAACCAGAGTAGCTGATAACAAAGAAAACTGAACTGTCTTTTCAGTCTTTCTCTTTTACTCATCTTATTCTGTCTGTTTCTCACTGCATCTGAACTGTGTGTAAGTGTAAGGAGAGTTTATAAGGGGATTGGAGTTTTATTTAGCAGTATCATATGACAATATTTTATAACTGTTTACCTGAAGTTAGTGTCTAGTTACTTGAAGTGAATAGTAATTCTTGCTCAGTACAGAAACCTGAATGGGTCTGACAATCAGATAAGTTAAGGAATTTTGCATACTTTTCAAAATCTTTAACTTTTATGATGAGGCCAGGAATAATGGAGCTTGATTTCCAGTGTGCTGCTCTAGTGAGTGATATGGGCAGTGCAGTGGTTCACTGGTTAGCACTGCAGCTTCACAGCGCCAGGGACCCGGGTTCGATTCCTCCCTTGGGTGACTGTCTGTGTGGAGTTTGCAAGTTCTCTCTGTGTCTGTGTGGGTTTTCTCCCAAAATCTAAAGATGTACAGGTCCGGTGGATTGGCCATGTTAAATTGCTCAGAGTGTTAGGTGCATTCGTCAGAGTGAAATGGGTCAGGGTGGCTTACTCTGTGGAGGGTCAGTGTGGACTGGTTGGGCCGAAGGGCCTGTTTCCACACTGTAGGGAATCTAATCTAAACCCCTCATTAGTTGCTGTAATCCATGGCATTTAACCAAATAAATCAGAAACTTTGTAAGTTTGAATCAGTTGCTCTGTGCCACCTGCAAGCAGGTGAAAGAACCTGGAGAAGAGAGAATAAGAAGCAACAAGTGCTGACAAGTCAAAAGGATCATTTCAGTGAACCCTGTAGAGAGGGACTGAAGAATTAATCTTTCACTCTTTCCCTCTGCCCAAAACATACATTTGTTTTGTGGCTATCCAGGTCTTTCTGTATATTTGGGTAGGGGATAGTTTAATAAAGTGTTACATCATTTTTAGTAGTAAAGTTATATGTTGACTTATCATTATTGTTAGCCTATAGCTAGAAAGTAATTCTTAGAAACTAGAATTGGAATAGAAATAGTAATTCTCAGGAAAAGATTCTGGCTGTAACAGGCTGTTCCTTTTTTGAGGTATTTTAGGTGTGGGGAGTGATTTCCTCAAATTCCAGGAGCAGCAATGACTATTTTATGTGCTGTTTTAAAAGCACTTTTAAAAGGGAGAGGAACGGACAAAGGCAGCACAGGGTGAGGTCAGTGTAGGAAAGAAAGAGAGAGAGAGAGAGAGAGAAAGAAACCCACACTGCAAACTGACACAGCAGTGAACCTGCACAGTTACTGCCTTTGCTGTTTGAATTCATGTATCACTGGACGTTGGAGTGTGTCTGGGAAAACTAACAAAACAGTGAATTCACAACTAATCTTGGAGGAACCTGTTTGGGAGAAGTCACAGCACAAAAACAGATCAGTGAATATTTTTAAGTGTGGCCTTACAGTAAGTCTGCAGTAGTGAATAGAGTGGGTTCTTTCTTGATTATATGTTTTATTGAGATATGTCTCTTGATTAAACTTAAAAACATAAGCCATAATTATTAAGTTAGCCTGGAGCAGTGTTTTGTAGAGAAATGAGACAGTGCTATTTTCTAGGTCCGCACATTGAAAGAAGCAAAAATAGCCCTGAGTAGAGAGATATGCTCTTCTTGTCTAATGTGGGAGTTTAGGAAGAGTTTATGTGTTACTGAGGATTATATCTGCAATAAATGCCATTGGTTGCAAATCTTATCAGATTGAATGGATTGGTTGGAGAGATGGTTAGAGACAATGAGGAATTTACAAGAGCAAGGGGTTGTGATGGATGGCAGTGAGAGCAAGGCAGAAAAGTTGCAGATACAGTCACATAGATGGTTAACTCTAGGAAAGATAAAAGAGATAGGCAGATAGCACAGGACTCTTCTGTGGTTATACCCATTTCAAACAAGTATGTTGTTTTGGAAAATGTAGGGGATGATGGATTCTCAGGGGAATGTAGCACGAACAGCCAAGTTTCTGGTATCGAGACTGGCTCTAATGCAATGAGAGGTACGTGGGGTTCCAAGAGATCAATTGTGTTAGGGGACTCTCTAGTCCGAGGCACAGACACATGTTTCTGTGGCCTGCAGCAAAAAATCAGAATGGTGTGTTGCCTCCCTGGTGCCAGGATCAAGGATGTCTCAGAGAGTGCAGAATATTCTCAAGGGGGAGAGGGGCCAGCAGGAGGTCATTGTATACATTGAAATCAATGACATAGGAAAGGAAAAGCATGAGATTCTGAATTGAGAGTATACAGTTAGGCAGGAATTTAAAATGGAGGTCCTTGACAGTAGTAATATCTGGATTAAACCCAGTGCTGAGAGCTAGTGAAGGTAGGAATAGGAGGATAGAGCAGATGAATGCATGACTGAGGAGCTGGTGTATGGGAGAAGGATTCACATTTTTGGATCATTGCAACCTCTTCTGGAGTAGAAGTGACCTGTACAAGAAGGACGGATTGCAGCTGAATTGGAAGGGGACTAATATACTGACAGGGAGATTTGCTGGAGCTGCTTGGGAGGATTTAAACTAGTAAGGTGTGGGGGGTTGGTGGGACCCAGGGAGATAGTGAGGAAAAACTGAGACTGGTACAGCTGAGAACAAAAGTGAGTCAAACAATCAGGGCAGGCAGGGACAAAGCAGAGTAAAGTAGGACTGATCAATTAAACAACATTTATTTCAATGCAAGGGGCCTAAAAGGGAAGGCAGATGAACTCAGGGCATGGTTAGGAACATGGGACTGGGATATCATAGCAATTATAGAAACATGGCTCAAGGATGGGCAGGACTGACAGCTTAATGTTGCAGGATACAAATACTACAGGAAGGATAGAAAGGGAAGCAAGAGAGGAGGGGGAGCGGCATTTTTGATAAGGGCAGCATTACAGCTATGCGGAGGGAGGATATTCCTGGAAATACATCCAGGGAAGATATTTGGGTGGAACTGAGAAATAAGAAAGGGCTGATCACCTGATGAGGATTGTATTGTACAACCCCCCCCCCCCCCCCCTAATAGTCAGCAGGAAATTGAGAAACAAATTTGCAAGGAGATTTTAGTTATCTGGGTGGTTATGGTAGGGTGGTTAATAAGAATAATAGGGTGGTTATGGTAGGGGATTTTAACTTTCCAAACATAGACTGGGACTGCCATAGTGTTAAGGGTTTAGATGGAGAGGAATTTGTTAAGTGTGTACAAGATAATTTTCTGATTCAGTATGTGGATGTACTATTAGAGAAGGTGCAAAACTTGGGAAATAAAACTGGGCAGATGACTGAGGTATCAGTGGGGGAGCACTTTGTAGCCAGCAACCATAATTCTATTAGTTTTAAAATAGTGATGGATCTAAAAGTTGAAGTTCTAAATTGGAGGAAGGCTAATTTTGACGGTATTAGGCAAGAACTTTCAAAAGTTGATTGGGCGCAGATGTTCGCAGGTAAAGGGATGGCTGGAAAATGGGAAGCCTTCAGAAATGAGATAACGAGAGTCCAGAGAAAGTATAGTCCTGTCAGGGTGAAAGGAAAGGCTGGTAGGTATAGGGAATGCTGGATGACTAAAGAAATTGAGGGTTTGGTTAAGAAAAAGAAGGAAGCATATGTCAGGTATAGACAGGATAGATTGAGTGAATCCTTAGAAGTGTATAAAGGCAGTAGGAGTAGACTTAAGAGGGAAATCGGGAGGACAAAAAGTGGACATGAGATAGCTTTGGCAAATAGAATTAAGGAGAATCCAAAGGGTTTTTACAAATATATTAAGGGCAAAAGGGTAACTAGGGAGAGAATAGGGCCCCTCAAAGATCAGCAAGGCGGCCTTTGTGTGGAGCCGCAGGCAATGGCAGAGATACTAAACAAGTATTTTGCATCAGTATTTACTGTGGAAAAGGACAAATAAGATATAGTATGTCGGGAAATAGATGGTGACATCTTGCAAAATGTCCATATTACAGAGGAGGAAGTGCTGGATGTCTTGAAATAAATAAAAGGGGATAAATCCCCAGGACCTGATCAGGTGTACCCTCAAACTCTCTGGGAAGCTAGAGAAATGATTGCTGGGATCCTTGCTGACATATTTGTATCATTGATAGTCACGGGTGATGTGCCGGAAGACTGGAGGTTGGCTAGCGTGGTGCCACTATTTAAGAAGGGTGGTAAGGAAAAGCCAGGGAAATATAGACCAGTGAGCCTGACGTCGGTGGTGGGCAAGTTGTTAGAGGGAATCCTGAGGGACAGGATGTAGATGTATTTGGAAAGGCAGGACTGATTAGGGATAGTCAACATGACTTTCTGCATGGGAAATCATGTCTCACAAACTTGATTTAGCTTTTTGAAGAAGTAACAAAGAGGATTGATGAGGGCAGAGCAGTGGACATGATCTATATAGATTTCAATAAGGCGTTCGACAAGGTTCCACATGGGAGACTGCTTGGCAAGTTTAGATGTCGATAGGCTACAGGGAGAACTAGCCATTTGGATACAGAACTGGCTCAAAGATAGAAGACAGAGGATGGTGGTGGAGGGTTGTTTTTCAGACTGGAGGCCTCTGACCAGTGGAGTGCCACAAGGATTGGTTCTGGGTCCTCTACTTTTCATCATTTATATAAATGATTTGGATATGAGTATAAAAGGGATAGTTAGTAAGTTTGCAGATGACACCAAAATTAGAGGTGTAGTGGGCAGCGAAGAGGGTTACCTCAGATTACAATGGGATCTGGACCAGATGGGCCAATGGGCTGAGAAGTGGCAGATGGAGTTTAATTCAGATAAATGCGAGGTGCTGCATTTTGAGAAAGCAAATCTTAGCAGGACTTATACACTTAATGGTAAGGTCCTCAGGAGTGTTGCTGAACAAAGAGACCTTGGAGTGCAGGTTCATAGCTCTTGAAAGTAGAGTCACCGGTAGATAGGATAGTGAAGAAGGTGTTTGGTACGCTTTCCTTTATTGGTCAGAGTATTGAGTACAGGAGTTGGGAGGTCATGTCGTGTCTGTACAGGACATTGGTTAGGCCACTTTTGGAATATTGCGTGCAATTCTGGTCTCCTTCCTTTTGGAAGAATATTGTGAAAGTTGAAAAGGTTCAGAAAAGATTTACAGGATGTGTGCTATTGGGTGATGCTGAATAAACTGGGACTGTTTTCCCTGGAGCGTCAGAGGCTGAGGGGTGACCTTATAAAGGTTTATAAAATCATGAGGGACATGGATAGGATAAATAGACAACGTCTTTTCCCTGGGGTGGGGGAGTCCTGAACTAGAGGGCATAGATTTAGGGTGAGAGGAGAAAGATATAAAAGAGACCTAAGGGGCAACGTTTTCATGCAAAGGGTGGTACGTGTATGGAATGAGCTGCCAGATGAAGTGGTGGGGGCTGGTACAATTGCAACATTTAAAAGGCATTTGGATGGGTATATGAATACGAATGGTTTGGAGGGATATGGGGCGGGTGCTGACAGGTGGGATTAAATTGGGTTGGGATATCTGGTCGGCATGGACAAATTGGACTGAAGGGTCTATTTCCATGCTGTGTATCTCAATGACTCTTTGATTCTAAGTATAGAAACCTGGTCCATGCTTTCTGTCATCCTCGTTCTGAAAGACAGGGAAATTGGGAAAATCTGCATATTTTTATAAAATCTATTGCAATGACTCCAGGTATAATGGTACCCATTAATTAATGCTCCCTGTGTGAGGTACAACAGATTGCTTTATTTCAGGTATTCACCTAATTGAGATAAATGGACAGATTTCTGAATAAGACGAACAAGGAATTATAGTGCCAGCATACAATTTCAGTTGGAGTTTGCCTGTTAGAATTTCGACCTATTTTTATAATTTCAAAATCTACATTTATCCCATTAGAGACAATACTCTGATGGTGTGTAATCGAATAATGGGGAAAGGGTGGCAAAGTGCTACTATCATTTGACCACGAGTCCACGATGATGCTCTGTGTTCAAGGGTTCTGGTTCCGAACCAAGGCAGCTAATGGAATTTAAATTCAGTTAATTAACCCAAATCTGGAATGTAAAGCTTGTCTCAATAGTGGTGACCATGACAAATGATCATCAATTGTTGTAAAAACCCATCTGGTTCACTATTGCCGTTTAGGATGAAAATCTGCCATCTGTACCTGGTCTGGCCTACTTATAAAATCATATCCACAGTAATGTAGTTGACCCTTAACTGTCCTCAGAAATGGCCTTGGGTGCCTATCAGTTCAAGGGCAATTAGGGATAGGCAACAAATGCCAACCTTGCCAGTAAAGCCCACTTCTCAAGAAAGAATAAAGAAAATTCATAAGCATCTGCTTGCCCCCCTTGCTTTATCTGAATTACTAAAACATAAACCAGAAGGTTATGGCCATACAAACCAGGTTATGATCATCTTTACTGATAGTAACTTTCATTGACAGACTTTTTCGAAATTGAATTCAGATCCCCAAACTGCATTTGAGTACTTTGGATTATTTCTCCAGGCTATTGAATATTACTATTTCAGGAACACTTCCATACCCAAGCAGCAACATTGCACCTGTGAGCAAAATTGTGTCGTATGTCCTAACTGATTAATGCAGTATGGACATTCTTTCCTCTGGTTGAGGTCTCACAGAAATAGTAGTAGAATTACAAAGCGTAAAATGCGTCAGGGCTCTTCTTTCCAATATTATGGTGATTTAAGTATGGTATCGCAGAGTCAGAATTTCCCAGTGCAGGTATGCGTGTGTACACTTTGCATTCCAAGCCATTAGAATAATTCTACATTTCAGTTTTCTCTATTTTACCCCTGTGAAGGGAATTAGCCCTTGAAAAACTGCTCACCTGTTGAGTCAAAATGCTGAAAGATGAACTCCTGCCTGTGGTTAGAAAAAAACTTATTGCAGCTTTCAAGTGCCAACATCATTTTCCCATTTTTTGTTACATATTCTGATCTCTGTGCGATGACAGCTTCACACTTTTTGACACCTAACAGTAACATAGAGTAATTAAGACAATAGACATGCGGATAATTACTTGAGGCACAGGATGGTCAAGGTTACAGGTGAAGAGTAGTGTATTTCATTTTTGACTGCTCTAAAAAAAGGAGGCAGTACGAACCACAAAGAGCGAAATGGGTCTGTGTTGTGTAATAAACACCTATGATTCATTCGCTGACAAAGATCCATTATGGAGAAACCTGAGACAGAAAGCACTCTGTGCAAACCATTCAGTTCAGGCCTTATACAATCTTTTGTCCAGTTGACACCTGCTGGGGAATTATCTGCCATTCCAACTAAAACATTGCTGGAGGAAAAATTGTGTGGAATAATTGATTCCACACAAAGGAGTGACAGAAAACCCAATTTTTTGAAAACATTGTTTCACTCAGGTGACTTTTCTGAGTCCTCTATTGCTACAAATAAAGTCCACAGTGCAGGAACTGCCAATGAGCCATTTTAATAGTTGAATAAAGTTGCTTAAAGGCAGCCCAACTACAATTCACTCTCCTTTGTTTATACACCTCTGGTGCTTGATTCTTCTACTCACCATGCAAATTAATTACTACAAGTATGACAGATTGCTGAACAGAACGTGAAAGTTCTCCTTGAGTTCAGTTCTAAACTGATTCGCCCTTATTTCTATTTACTCTGATTGAACAGGCAAAATGTAACCTCTTCATTGTTTATTCACTTTATTTTCCTGATTTAAACTTGGTGAGCAAAGAGACCACTTTGTTTCATTAGCAGGTTTAATCTGGTTGCGCAACTGAAAAGGTTTAATGGAACATTTCTTCGAGGGCTATGTAAGTCTGATTATGATCGTAGGCATCCCAGAGGAGCTATGCAATTCTGTGTTATCTAAAACGCATGCTACTTATTGAAATGAGTAAAGTATCTTTTAATCACAATGTAATTGGGATGTGCTATGTTTCCCTGAACTGAGGCAGTTTTGCTGATTATTTTTTCAGCGGATTTCAATTATGGAGATGAATTGTAAATGAATAACAACACAGATTGCTGCATTTATTCTACTTCAATGTTTTCAAGTTACGTGGGTAATTTTAATCTACCTCGTCAGGTGTCAAACCCAAAGAATTGTGCACAGTAAAAGCTTTGAACCCAGCCCAATATTACTGTCCATTCATTAACACCTCAACAGAGAATAAAAACACAGCAGGCCGTAAAAACTGAATTGTACTGGATCCGTTTGGTCCCCCAGTGGAAGGGATAGATTAAAATTGCTGCTCCTCCCAGGGATTCACCAAAATTTTTATTTCTTCATCGCCATCCATGTGATATTGGATTGATATACCTTTTTTTATTCAGCAGCATGGAGCATCTGTTTCCATGGAAATTATCTGCAAGCTTCAATGATGTGAATTCACCAGAGGTTTGCTGCAGAAGGACATGGGGGGACGGTATATCAAGAGTTGCATGACATTACAGTGATGATAACTTCCTGGCTCCCCTTTGGGAAATTGCTCATGTGGCTTTGAGGCTGTTCATGATATTTTCTGCAGCTCTCCAGTTCTTTACAATTCAATTTGGCCCAGTATTTCCCAAAGCCTTACCTGATGTGACCACATTTTGATCCCTCGGATTATGTGTTACTCCAAGGTGAAAATGTAGATCATGCAGATACAAGTTTTGTTGAAGACTAGCGAGGTGGTTTTAGCTGGTATGTGGAGGAGTTCTTTAACTGCTGAGCAGGAATGGGGAAGAGGAGCTGAGCATGGAGAGTTGCTGAGTTAAATTTACAGCAAAGAGAAATGAGCACTGAAACATTCACAGACTCGGAGGGTAATCCATTTGGTCACGTTCACTTACAACATAAACAATGCAAGGGGATTCACAAATTCAGAAGTTGAACTGAACTCCGTGGCTGTCAGTGTGACCTCTACAGTCAAAATCTCACCTCCTGATACCACAGTTTGGGACACCCTGAATCAAAGAAAGGAAAACCAAACATTTATGTGTCAACTTTTATATCGTAGGATTCACAGCTAATGAAATACCTATGAAAGGTGCTCACTCATGGTTTATGGAAAACATGGCTGCCAATTTTCCCTCAGCATAAAGCTGCAGACAAAGATGTAGTAATAGTTGTGAAATTTTGATCACTGGTAGGGACTCATGAGGCCATGAAGTATCTGGAGGTCCTCCTGATAGGGGATCTCTAATCACGTCCAGTGCAAGCCATGGGCACCTCTGTTGGGATGAAGACTTACACCGTGATCTCATGTGTTTGCTGGAATCTTCCGAACCACTGCTGTCCTAGATATCCAACAGTGAAAGCAGATCTGGGGCAATACGGAGGCTCAGTGATTAGCCCTGCTGCCACCCTCCAGCAACTGTATGGCATTTGCACATTCTGCCTGTGTCTATGTGGGTTTCCTCCAGATGCTCTGGTTTCCTCCCAGAGTCCAAAGATGAGCGGGTTAGGTGGATTGGCCATGTTAATTTTCCCATAGTGTCCAGAGATGTGTGGGTTAGTTGGATTAGCCATGGGGAATGCAGTGTTACAGGGATAAGGTAGGGGTGGGTCTGGGTTGGATGTTCTTCAGAAGGTCACTGTGGTCTTGCTGGCTGAATGGCCTACTTTCACACTGTAGGGATTCTATGATTTCATAATCTGATGGCACTCTCATTTCTAACAGACAACAGACATCAATTCAACATATTCATTTGTCACTCATTAAAGAACACTGGAAGAGCTAACTCCAATATTTGTGTTATCTAAAGGACTACATACCCAAGATGCAGAAAAGGTAATTTACAGCAACTTGGGTCTTGCAAAGTTTCTGGAAGTGTTTCTGAGCATGCTATGGTCAGTTGCTGGATTTGCCAGTGAGTGTTGCTGCATCCTTACATTACGGACAGTGTTAAGTGACCTGACCACAAAATCTCCTATAGGTAAGTGAGCGGCAATAGCTCTGCCTCAAGATTTGCAGCACAACGACCAGATAGAGCAACGTCTGGGGAAAAGGCAAGCTGTAAGACATGTTCTCAGTCACGTTGGTATCTGGATTCTTTTATGCTTCCTTTGTGGTGACAGGAAAGTCTCTGTGCACTACATGACACCATTGTCCTGTATGTCACCTCATCAATATTGCCCTTTGATAGAATCATAGAGATGTACAGCATGGAAACAGATCCTTCGATCCAACCTATCCATGCCGACCAGGTATCCCACCTGCCAGCACCCGACCCATATCCCTCCAAACCCTTCCTATTCACATACCCATCCAGGTGTATTTTAAATGTTGCAATTGTACTAGCTCCACCACTTCCTCTGGCAGCTCATTCCATACACGTACCACCTTGTGTGAAAAAGATCCCCCTTAGGTCTCTTTTATATCTTTCCCCTCTCACCCTAAACCTATGCCCTCTAGTTCTGGACTCCCCGACCCCAGGGAAAAAATACTTTGTCTATTTATCCTATCCATGCCCTTCATGATTTTATAAACCTCTATAAGGTCACCCCTCAGCCTCTGACACACCAGGGAAAATAGCTCCAGCCTATTCATTCTCTCCCTACAGCTCAAACCCTCCAACCCTGACAACATCCTTGTAAATCTTTTCTGAACCCTTTCAAGATTTACAACATCTTTCCGATGCACTGGCAAACAAGCTAACTCCTTGGGAAAAAAAACCCCAAAGAACTGCAGATGCTAGAAATCAAAAACAAAAGCAGAAATTGCTGGAAAAACTCAGCAGGTCTGGCAACAAGAGGCCAAAGGCCACATCGTCAGCAAGTTCGACATCAGAGAGCTCAATGAGAGTGAGCTGGGAGCTGTGGATTAGAAAAATATGGATAGATACATTCAGCCACATCCTCAGGATCATAAAATGTTATGGACCATCTCAGTCAGCACCATGGTACTGAGAACTATCTCCTCCATAGGGATCAAGATGAAGGAGTCATTGCCCTTTACAGTTCCATACTTTGGCCTCCTGTTCTTGAGCACCTTGACCTTCAAGAGGAAGCTTAGAATGTCAGTGAGGGAGTGTGGCAATGTGTCTGAGTTCTGTGCTTTCCAAAGCTGAGTAGCTGGAGGCAGATGAGAGCAGCTCAAGCTGTGTATGAGGCTAACAATATTGTGTGAGAATGAAGTGGAGATTCTCCATGGTAGCTCAGGGAGTGTTGCTGAGGAAGTGTGTTGGGGTTATGGTGCACTGAAAAGCACGAAAGCCTATTGCTGATGTGAGTAGGAAATGTCATGGGAAGGATGCACTCACTGACCTTGATGCTACTGGTTGTACTCTCAGTCCTCTTGTGGCTTGACTGTGGGAATTGAGCTCCTCGGACTGCTCTGCAAGTGTTCTTTGAAGGCCTTCTGTCCCCCTGTGGGAATGTGGTCCTTCCCTCATGTTCACATTCATCACTGGCCTCCAGCATCATATCCGTGAGGCTGAAATACCTTTCAGCACTGTGATGCGCCAGTTTACTTGTTTAAAATTGCAGCGCTAGTATTTGGCAATGTCCTCCCTGTGATTTTGTCCAATCTCCCTTTAAGATACATGGACTGCCCTTAATAGGAGCAAGTTGGTGACACCATGAGTTTTCTGTAAACACTGCTTACCAATTCCAGCTTCACCACCAGCCTCTCTTTCCCCCAACTCCCCTCCCATCACCACCACTGCTAACTACCAGCAGTGTAGGCTTGTCCCAAACCAATACTAAAATCAGGTAAGTAAGGGGCAGCACCAAGTTCCTGTCTGTTTGCGCCGTACGTCAACTAGTCCAGACAGATAAGGAATCAAGAATCTTGAAGCCAAAAGCAACATGCAACAATTTTGAGTCTGAGTTCTTCTTAACATCAAGATAAGACACCAGGGGAATTCTCCAGCTCTTCCTCAATCAGTGGCATGAGGTTCTGTTCAAGATATTGTTCAAGGTTCCCTCCCTTTAATGCTGTCTCTCTCTTTCTCCCTCTCTCTCTCTCTCTTTGCATGTCTATTTAATCTGCCATCACCACTCATCACCTCAAAAAATACCCTTTGACCCTTGGACCCCTTTACCAGCAACAATATAATTTACATCCTCCCTTTTCCCTCCAAAGTCATTGAAAGTGTTGCTTTTTTTCCAAAATCAATGCCTACTATTCTGGGAATCTCATGTTGAAACCCTCCAGTCAGATTTCTGCACCTGCCGCAGTATTGAAGTGGCTCTTATCAAGAAAATAAATGACATCCTATGTGCCTACGACAAAGGTTAACTTGCCCACAATAGAGTATTTCTCCACCACTATATACCCAAGCAAATGAAACCTGTTCCAAGCTGAAAAAAATGAACATCGATGACATCGAATTTATTGTTATTGTGATTTCTGTGTGTTTGTCCAGTTGCCTTATAGATTGATGTCTCTGCCATTGTTTAATATTGTTTAGTAGCTAAAGTACCAACTGGTCACGGCCAGCCAAAAACTACTTAAGACAGTAATCAGCTGAACTGTAAAGAATTTGCATAACGTGTCTTTTTAACAGAGCTTCTCTGCAATGGATTGATCTGCACAAATTTTTATCTGAATCTCGTACATATGTCCATAAATTAGGCTGTGATGAATTTTATCAGTTTTGATCTCCACTCTCAGCCTTAGGGAAGAATAATTCCTGAGGTCGGGGGCCAATTAGTTGGATGGCTGGCATGTGGACCTGATTGACAGCAACATGACAAGGCTTGATCCCTATTCTGGCTGAGCCAGACTCAGGGGCCTGCCTCTTTGTTTGACTGTTCTAAATGTCACAGCACTTTGCTGTGGTTCAATGAGTAATCACCATGGACCTGCCTTTAGGCAGCGAACTCAAGAAAAATAATTCCATATAGCATCTGGGATAATTCTGCAGTGATATGAAGGAGAGGAATTGCCTCAATGACCAAACATAGGACCACTCATGAGCTGGAAGGAGTCTGTCTCGATGTGGAGACTCGATGTGGATCGGGACTGATTGATTACCCCGCAATGTAAATTCAAAACACAATGGTAATTTGTGGGCTGCCATACGAAAAAATAAAAGACCATAAAAGTTGGTGGATTGTCCAAATAGAAACGTAATTCTCTAGTCTAACTAACCCTAATCAGTCAGGATAAAAAATGTCCTCCAGGAAAAGAGAAATGTATAATCTATATCTCAAGAATAAATATCAAATTAAATAAGCCATGGGGCAATGGGCACTGAAAGGAAGGTGCATCAGCTTTAAGATTAGTTGATTTTTATCAGTTTGTTGTCCTAACCCACAGCAATTTGTGCTGTAAGTAAATAACTGACTTGGTGGCAAGCATTTCTGTGAAAATGATTCAATTGCCATCTATAATGCATGATCCATCACACAGTTTAACTCACATTAAATCCTGTTACTGCCACAATAATCACAGTAAGGTTTTCATTATTTCATCTGGGTTTACTGCATGATCATTTAGCTCACACAATGTTTGATACATTTGGAGAAATGAAAAGTGGATATTCATCTTTTTCTTATTCTTAGGCTGATAGTTGAAAGGTTTATTAACTGCAAACTAGAATGCCTTTGGCACCTTCTTCAAAGTGTGTTTCCATGTCAGCATGAATGAGTAACACATCTTAATACCAGAAAAACTTTAATCCATTGATAATAGCTGCTAAAGTGTTTCTCTTTAATTTGCTTCCTCTTCAGTGACATCAATCTTTCCCCTATTTAATCAGGCAATTTCCTTCTCTCAGATTGGGAGAAGTCTTTACAGAATTGGACAAAATTTTATTTTCAGTGATGTCCTCTTTACTCATTACACTTTAATTTGCTCACAGAATTTCTGTGAGTTTTTACATGGAATGTGCTGTGGTTTTAGCATAACATCATTTATAAGGGATCTAAGACCTGTGTGAACAGGGAATGCTCTGATATGCTGTCATTTTCTTTATTATATCTTTATTTATTTAAAAAGAATAAAAGAAAGCTGTCAGTTGTTTTGGTCTAAAATGATGCCTGAGACCTAATGGAATGATGATGGATATGTTATGAGTTGGGTATAATTGGGTGTACAAATATGGGATGATATTTTATAAGATTGATTAACTGAAATAAAGCTCTCACTAAAAGAGTGGTCTCAGACTCTGGTCAAATAATTTGTCTTCAAATGTATAACATGTAGTCATTGGGGTCAATGCTAGGAACGTTGCACCAAAATCATAGGTGCAGTGCAAGAAGAATCTCAATTATCTGATACATAAGCCCAAGGTGAGAGTGTGCATCTTCAACAGACACATTCCACCAGTAGTAGCACTGCTGAATTCACTGCACCCCATCATACACCTACCAACAAATCTGTTCAATCAGGGCCCAATTCTATCATTCAATGTCTTCACAAGGAGTGGGAATGATGGCCTAATGGTATTATCACTGGACCTATTAATCCAATGACCTAGGTAATGCGCCCTGGACCCAGGTTCAAATCCTGCCAGGACAGAAGGTAGAATTTGAATCCAGTGAGAGAGGGGGACAGAAAGGTCTGGAATTAAGAGTCTAATGATGGCAATGAATCAATTATCTCACAAAAAGTTGACCTAGTTCACTAATGTCCTTTAGGGGACAAAGCCGCCACTATTTGAAGACAAATCTGGTCTATGTGTGACTCCAGACCCACAGCCTGGATAATAAATGCTGACCTGACCAGTGATTCATTCATCCCGCAAATGAATAAAAACAGATTCTGCTCGCTTGCTGGCTGTTCTTCAACAGGACAGCTAAATCACTCAAACAAACTGCAGGGCACCATCCCTTCATGTTGAGGGAGTGGGCAAGTATAATAACAAAGAATTGGGGAATGACAAATCCACCTGTGTGTGTTAACCCCTACGGAGGATATTCAGCACAAGAAGATAAATCAGTGAGGGATATTAAAGCAATCAGAGTATTTTATTTCATAATCGATTTTCTTCTACTCTATTTTTCCTGTCCCTCAAATCAATTAACCCTCTTATTTTCCTCCCAGATCACATCAGCAGTAAAATGAACTAGGTTTGTTTACATACACACAGCACATGTTATCTCCTGTTCTCCACAGCTATAAAATTATGGCAATGCAAACGAAGGAGCAAGAACTTGCATTTATGCAGTGACTTATCACATCTACAGGGTGTCCCAAAATGCTTCACATCTAAAGAATTATTCCTTAAAGAGACATTCAACGTTGTTACTTAAACAAACATATCTATTAATTTTACGCATTTTCCAGTCCATCTGATTTTGCTACTGTTGCTTAAGGCTTATTGGCCAAGAAAATGGTCAATGGGCTCTCTTGTTCCAACTGAGCCACCATAGTGGATCGTAAAAGCCTCAGTATAACATCTTATCTGCAAGACGTTCTTTTAACTGTTCTATACTGTATTAAATATAAATATTAAAGCTTGAAATATATTTTCAAAACAAGAAATATTAAATTAAGATGGCAGGCTTAATATTGCAAATGTAATTCATTTCCAGAATCATCTGCTTCAGAGTGACACCAGCACAACCACATAAACAACAAGCCCATAATATTCATTTTCCACTATTTTAGTTGACACATGATTCACTTATCACACTCGTGCATCAGTTCCATTCGTTTCCCACTGAGAGTGGAACACATTGTGGCAGAAACAAGTAACGTGCTATGCAAACAAATGAACATCATGTGCAAAAAAGGCAATATTATTGGGTATGAGAAACTTGTCCTGAAATAAGAATGTTCCTCCTTAGGTTTAAAAGTTAAATGGGCTATAAAGTCTGCTTATATCCATTTGATTTTCCACCACTTAATTCTTGTTTTGTTATATTCATTTCCTGAATATGCCAATCCCTTTCTTCTTGTCACCAGTGCCATTTTCTCAGTTATTGAAGTTTCAGGGTTCCCTCAATCTCAACCTTGTGTTTGTAGTTGGAGCATAGTTTTGTCTATTCCACAATTCCATATATTATTTCCAAATCAATTTACCTTGCTTGGTCAGCACAGTGTCTCTCTGTCACATTTAGTGTTCTGTAATGATGATATGATTTGTTCTTTTGCTCCTCTGTCTCACTTTAAGATTTCATAGGTTGGCTTAATGACAACACTACAGTGTATTTGCAAAAATTGCCTTTTGGTTCACATTCCAGAGTAGGCCATGACCAAGACTTACATAAAGAATCAACACAAAACAGAAACAGCAATAACAACCACATAGAATTATATAGCACTTTTTAATGCAGTGAAATATCTAAAGATACTTCACAACAGTCTTGAAAGTAACATGGTAGCTCAGTGATTAGCACTGCTGCCTCACAGCACCAGGGAACTGAGTTTGTTTCCACGCCCAGGTGACTGACTGTTGGAGTTTGCTCATTCTCCCTGTGTCTGGGTGGGTTTCCTCTGGGTGCTCTGGTTTCCTGTCACAGTCCAAAGATGTGCAGTTAGGTACATGCTAAATTGTCCATAGTGTCTAGGGGCATGCAGACTATGGGGATTAGCTATGGGAAATACAAGGTTGCAGGGATAGGGTGTGAGTGGGTGGGATGATGTTTAGAGGGTTGGTGTGGACTCAGTGGGTTGAATGGCCTGCTTCCACACTGTAGAGGATTCAATGAAGTGTGTTTGGAAACAATTTGACACCATAAGGCATTAGTAGGTATTGGAAAGGAACAGGAAAATCAAGTTTTCATTTCTGTCGATGTAGTTAAGGAGAGAAAGGTTTAATCAAAGAGGTTAATTTTAGGGAAGTCATAAAAGGAGACAACATAAGTAAAAATTGAAAGGTTTAGGGAGGTAATTCCAAATACTTGACCTTAGCAACTGAGGCATTGATATTGAGTGATTAAAATTGAGCTGAAAATGTGTTGCTGGAAAAGCGCAGCAGGTCAGGCAGCATCCAAGGAGCAGGAGAATCGAAGTTTCGGGTATGAGCCCTTCTTCAGCATGTACCTAACTGCACATCTTTGGACTGTGACAGGAAACCAGAGCACCCAGAGGAAACCCACCCAGACACAGGGAGAATGAGCAAACTCCACACAGTCAGTCACTTGAGCGTGGAAACAAACTCAGTTCCCTGGTGCTGTGAGGCAGGATTTTCCTGAAGAAGGGCTCATACCCAAAACATCGATTCTCCTGCTCCTTTGATGCTGCCTGACCTGCTGCGCTTTTCCAGCAACACATTTTCAGCTCTGATCTCCAGCATCTGCAGTCCTCACTTTCTCCTCCTGATTAAAATTGAGGCTGCTTTCATGCATTGGTTTATTTGATCAACCTGTACACTTCCTCCTAAAATGGATGGGTCTTATCAATAGGATTCCTGAAGAAGGGCTGATGCCCGAAACGTCGATTCTCCTGTTCCTTGGATGCTGCCTGACCTGCTGCGCTTTTCCAGCAACACATTTTTAGGTCTTATCAATAGCCATTTTTAATGACGAATCAGGTCATTGATAATGGTCCAGTGTTCACAGAGTCCAAACAAATGCATATATGCACAATTGTGCATTAGACAACAACGCTCTGAGATACAGAATGATTACTGTCAGAAGTCAGATTATTGCTCCATTTGTATTTCTTGCAAATTTCACACTGCATGTCAATGTCAGTGGAAGATACTTTTAAAAGTAAATTGTCTAGTGATCAAACTGCCATGGTCCTAAACTCTGGAATCACTTCCATAAACCTGTCCAATCACTATCTCATTAAAGATGCTATCTAACCATAGGTTGTTGTACAAACTACAACAGTTTGAGAATATAGCCCACCTTCCCAAGCAATAGTTAGGAAGGGCAACTCTCCAGTGGAATCACAAGCAGCATAAAGAGAGTTCTTGTGCTTTCCAAGAAAACCCTCATAAATGAGGCTGGGGATGTGTATAATGCCTCCATGACACGCCAAATGATATATAGTGAGCTTGGAACTACTCTGGATATTATCATGAAGGACTCCGTGTTACCTTTTGTCAGCACCTTTACCATCTCTGTCTCTGCCAGACATCACAGTCCAGATACAAACACTTGTCGACATACATTGGTGAACATTACAAATAATCCATTGGGATTCATTTAAGATGATGTGGCTCTCTGCCTGTGTTAACATTTGCTGGCTGTGGTTAACATGAAGGTTCTCTCCTTCACCTGGGTTGCTTTGACCCTCAAGTTACATTCACCACCAGTCCTCTCTTTTGAATGAGAGAACTGCCCTATCGACCTCTGGGACAATGGCGAGTTTACCTTTACCTGTTACCTACACCTACAACTGCCTGGTCCAGCTGTAACTCGAATCTGATGGAAGAGGGTGGTCTGTGGATGGGACCAAAGGTAGATAGTGAACATAATGACCACAATTGTTTAATTTGAAGGAGTAACACCCAGATCCAGAAGTAAAGCAAGTTCTTCCATCTCATTCAGAAGATCCATGGTTTCATTGACTATCCTCAGACAGTAATAGATATACATTGGTGGTAACTGGTCTCCTCTCCAAGTATTACTACTTAGAAAATAGCAAAGTCCTGGTGACCCACATCTTCACTGTTTGGAGACTGCCTATATCCATCATTTGAGATCAAGGAAGTCATTTCATTGTCAGGGTGATGCGGAAGGTTGTGCAGCTGTCAGGTAATAAAATGAAATTCATCCATTTTCTGCAGTCCCACTTCCTTAAGGAATTGTAGGAAGAGTGGACTGAACTGTCAAAACAATGCTAAAGCACCTAATAGCCCACACAAGTGGGAACTGGGATGGTCCGGTACACTTAACTACTATAAAACAAAGGTTCCGATCATTCAGTTTTACCCATGCTTGAGATCACAGCTGACTGGCAGAGCTTTGTGAACAGCAGATAATCTTCAATGTCATGTCTTTTCCAAAACCTGGCACCTAGCTTTGATCCAGGGGCCTACTTGAAACAGGTAATTGAACAAACTTTACAATGTCAAATAGAGAAATAAAATGCACTTTGATGCAAAAAGCATATCTAACAAAATGAGACTGGCCCATCCTCTGCTGCCTACTAAGACACATTTTCATAGGGGGCAAGGCTAGCACATTGATGTACAAAGTGATCGTGCAGCAGGAATAAATGTGATCTCATGTTCATCTATTTAAAGCATTTCCAAACCAGAAACCACTCTCTACTGCTCTAATGGATTTATTGATTACATTAGGCACACTGAGATGAAATGATTGCTGATCTTCTGATTGCTTAACACTAATGTTTCAATCTCATACGAGGATTAGTAAACTAAACTTAATTTAAATTTATCTGAGGATATAGGGAAGGAGTGCTTAGCACACGGATTCACAATAAAGTTTTAACAGGATGGTTCCAGGGAATCATAGGCACACCCCCTGCTGCCACATTTGTAAGCCAAATACATGTCACACGTGGTCACATGCTCAACATCCTGTTACTTGCTCATTAACACATTCCGTTTTAAGGTGATATTGCAACAATGTTGTGCTTTCCAGAGCCCTGTTGCCGTCATCTGAGAATATAGAGACGGAGTGACTACATCTCTCTACCCTGTTGAAGGGATCCTTAAGACAAGCAGTGTAAGATTCTAAAGGGCAGGGCAGGAAAGGACAGTTACTAACAATGAATATGTAAAATGGTAATTACTGTCTCTTCCTTCTTATGTGTGTATTGTCAAAGGTCAAGTCATCTGAGGTGGCAGTACAACATGAAGCTATCAATAAGGATCTCCACATCTCCAAACATTGTAAATGAGGAGAGCCAATGATAAATTCTGATCTGATGAGGTAAAATCTCCAAGTCCAGATGGAGAAATATCTGTCAGGGAGTTGCGAAGCATGGAATTTGAATAGGTAGTGGCTGAGTGCTCAAATGGGTCATTATATGGGTCATCAATTGTTGCTTATGCAGCTGTTGAAATTAGAGGTGGCTACTTTAGGGAACTGATTTTGTTTCTGCTCTGGGAATTAAATGCTGCAACCATGCATTCCATATCATGGTGCCTGGATCATAAAGGCTGAACATTTCTTTCCAACCCTAGCCACCTCCCTATCCACCGCACACTCCCATCTATAGACACAGATATGGTAGAATCCCTTCATCCAAAAGTACACGGGTGAAACTGTAGCAATAAAATGTGGAAAGTGCCACTTGCTAATCCCTGCCGAGTTGAGACAACATGGGACAACTGGAGTTGGAAAGAAATTACCCACATTAATCGAAGAATGTGGTGGAACACCTCCCTCAGACAAACCGGAAACAAATTTACTCGGAAGCAAAGTGAGCCCAGGCCAGAAGAAGGGTTCCTGGACACAAAACACAAACTCTGCTTTCTCTGCCAGACCCGTTGAATTTCTCCAGCAACATCTGTTTTGGGGTTCAGGTGTATTCTAGGGAAGAATTGGCCTTGTAATATTATTACTAGACTATTAATTCAGAGATCTCTGTAATAATCAGGGGACCAGGGTTCAAATCTTGCTATGGCAGATGGTAGAATTTAGATCCAATTAAAAATCTGGAATTAAGAGTCGAATAATGACCATGAAACCATTGTTGATTGTATGGAGAAATGCATCTAGTTCACTAACGATCTTGCCCAAATGACCTAAATGTGACTCTAGACCCACAGCAATGTGGTTGACACTTAACTGCAATCTAGGCAAGTAGGGATGGGCAATAAATGCTAGTCTCGTCAGCGAGGCCCAAACAATTTAAAGGATCATTCAATAAGGTAAAACTTCAGCTTCTTGTTCTCTCTACTGTGGTGAGTTGCTGGAGGAATCTGGAAAATTTTACAGACCATAGGCAGCAAAATAATGTCATTGCCTTACATAGGTCTGGGGACAATATCTACAGTGTTACCTGCTCTGTAATATAAACAGGACAAGCAGAGGAGGAGACAAAGCGTGGAATCTCTGTGGGAAAGGGTAAGAAAGAGGGCTTTCTTTAGGAGGCTTTATAGAAAGAGTGAATTACCCTTCTACATTCCTGTAATGCCTGGCTTGCCGTTGCTCGTCTCGATGCTCCAATGCAATGTTATTGAACTATTTGAAGTATGCCTGATGGAAGACTGTTGACTTTCAGTGGGGCAGACTATAGATGGTCTTGGATTAGTGGTGCTGGAAGAGCACAGCAGTTCAGGCAGCATCCAAGTAGCTTTGAAATCGACGTTTCGGGCAATTTCGGGCAAGGGCCTTTATTCCTGATGAAGGGCTTTTGTCCGAAACGTCGATTTCAAAGCTACTTGGATGCTGCCTGAACTGCTGTGCTCTTCCAGCACCACTAATCCAGAATCTGGTTTCCAGCATCTGCAGTCATTGTTTTTACCTCTATGGATGGTCTTGGATGAAAACTTCAATGAGCTAAGGGTCTTGAGGGCCTAGGTCTAGGCTGCATCACCTGAACAAGAGCAGTAGGAGTCGATGGGTCATCAAACTGAAAAGGGCAACTATTTCTTTCTCCACAGATGCTGAGGATCTCCAGCATTTTCTGCTTTTCCTTCTGATTTCCAACATCTGCAGTACATTTCTCCAGTGTGGGTGTCATTAGTCTGAGCTGACTGGCTGACAGTCAACAGCAAAGGAATTGGCAAAGTGCCAGGGGTGTGAGAACAAGTGTTGTCATCCTAAAAGAGGGCAGCAAATTTGTATGCCATAGTCTCACAGCCATAGGAAGATACCTCAGCAATATTAATAATCTGGGAGCATAGATCTCTGGACTGCTACAAGAGCCCGCTACTTGATAAACACTAAGATCTATGCCCAGGATAACAAAACCAAGGTCAACGGAATCAGAAGGAAACATCTACTCTTTATCATCACACATATAACAAACGAAAAGAATTGTAGTTGTTGAGACCAATCATCTCAGACAAAGGACATCTCGGCAGGAGTTCTTTATACTAGTGTCCTAGGCTCAATCATCTTTGGTTGCTTCATCATTGACCTGACATCCATCGTGAGGTCAGGAGTGAAAGTATTCTCCAACAATTGCACAGTGATTGATAAACTGCTGTGACTATGCACCAGTGATCAAGGGAGTGAACATTGATGGTGGCAAATGTAGTGCGAATCAAGCTGCTGCTTTATCCTGAGTGGTGTCCAGCTTCTGCAGTGTTGTTGGACCTGTACCCATCACACTCCTGACTTGTTTGTTACACTTTGTGGACAGGCTTTGGAGAGTCAGGAGATGAGTTACTCACCATAGAATTCCCAACCTCTGACATGCTCTCGTCCCCACAATATTTATATGGCTAGTCCAGTTCAGTTTCTGGTCAATGGTCAAACCAAAGGATATTGTTTGTGAAATAATTCAGTGATGGTAATGACGGGAAATATCAAGGGGTGATGGTTAGATTTCATCTTATTGGAGATATTCATTGCTTGGCATGTGAATGGAGTCACAGAATTGATACATACAGAAGGTGGCCTTTTGGCCCAACAGTTCTACTACCTCTTGCCAATATCCTGGCATTTCCCCATATCCTTGCTCACCATGTCTGTCCGAATAACCATACAATGCCCTCTTGAATGCCTCAATTAAACCCTGCCTCCACCATATTTACAGGCAGTGCATTCCATACCCTAACTACCCGCTGTGTGAAAAGGCTTCTTCTTTCATCACTCCAGCTTCATTTGCATATCGTTTTTTAAGTCAATGCCCTCCTTTTCCTTTTAAGGGTGGGAACAAGGGCCATGTGGTGGTCACTGTTACTGATACGATCAGGGATGGTTATGTCTGCAACATATCCCAACTGAGAGCTTCTGCTAATTACATTTGATTGTCAGCCTTTCAAGAGGTTCAAACAATGAGTGCTTTTGTTTTAATTAAGTTGCAAGGAGACAAATAGTGTTGTTTTGAAAACTTATAAACTTTTCAAAAATCTGTCGCTGCTGCTACACAAAAATGTAATGAACAAGTGGTTCTATGTTGGTTTTATTTTAATAATTTTCAATTATTAAAATCAAATTACTCAAAGGGAATGGATTGCTACTCAAGTGAAAAATGTAATAAACCCAATAATGCTGTGTTAATCAAATTGCACCTAGTTACTGCTCTTAATTTTATTTATATATATAAATAAAATGTATACCTGGGAGTGATGCACAGAGCTGTTATATAATTAACTTAACAGTAAAATTAAACTGTTTGTAAAAAAAACCACTTGAAGCCTGATCTCAGGAAGCCTTTTGCATGTAATTAATGTTTTAATTGTAGAAGAGCATTTTTTCCCCACTTGATTCTGTGCACTAATGTTCTATGATAAATCCATGAGTTGGGACTTCATTATGAAATCTAAAATTAAGTAATAAAAGTAAGTTTCAAATATGAATTTTTACAAGAGTCAATATACCAAGAAAGATGAGATTGTTGTAGTTCCCAATTCTCAGGTGATGGCATGCTCTGAAAATGGAATGAATTCTATGTCTTTCTCTCAGTTCTTGTTCCCAAAGTTACCGAGTTTTACCAATCCCACGGGTGTTTGAAAAGAAAGGAGCAGACAATACATTTTGGTCAAGTAGAGTCTTAGAATTAGCACAGTTTTTGAAATCTTTTGATTGATCACAGTGAACCAAAATTTACAGCACAGCGGACGTACCAAGTGATATATGGAATTAAAAAGAATTCCAAAATACTGAGTATTAATGCTCAAAATACCTTCAATTATGATAAATTGTGCTATTCTTTTCTTGTTGAAGATAAGCCACAATTGTCATTTGCTTGTAGCAGATATCTTTGAGCTAATTCATCCAAAGTAGTGAGTAAAACATTTTGTTTTAAATTGGAGGTGTCTGAATTTATATTGGATTTCTCTTTGTCCTTCCAGCATTTTCTGTTTTTTAATTTCTTCCTAAATCTCCTGCTATTCGCAAAACAAATGTTATTCAGGCTCCATGAGCTGGCTAATGAGAAATACAGTATTAGATCTTATCAACTTAGTAAAGGGTGGGGTGCACAATTATATAATTTTGATACAAAATGCAATGCCTACAAACCAGTATGCATTGAAATGTGAGGCATAAGCATAACTCATTCCCAGCTCCTTTTCATCAAGAAGTTATCAAAAATCCAAAATCACAGCAATCAAATAAATTGGCATGTCAGTTCACAGAACTATACCACATTGAATGATACACAGTCCCAAAAACGATGTATTTGGCAGTATGGAAAATGCCATTATATACAGCAATGCACCAATTTTTAAAAGCAGTGTGCAAAATGACATAACATTTCTGAAACATTGTAGAATAGTATGCAAGGTTATTTATATACTATATAGCAATACTTTAAAAGAAATATCAACACATAAAATGAGATGGTCGGAGACAGTAATGTGCATGAGACTGATGTATTGTAATTGTCTGTATCTGCGTGCATGGGAGACTGATACACTGTTATTGTCTCTAACACTGACTTAGAGCAGGGAAGAAATGGGTGGGAATTTTCAAAATGGGAAGTAACAGTCATAAACTGAGGGATGGAGGGGAGGAGGCTGAATTGGGCATTGTGAATTAAAAAGTTAATTGGACATCATGGAGAAGTAAATTAGATTTTCTGGGGTTTTTTGAAAGTGAATCAAATATTGAGATTGAATTGGACAAATTGGACGTCAAAAACATGATTTGGATATTGTGGGAGATTTGTTTTAGGCCTTGCAAAAGAAGTTGAAGAAATATTAGCCAACCTAGGCTTAGCTAGTGGCTGTACTTACTGTAATTAGTTCTTGGCATGACAGCAACAGTGTCAAGGCCAGTGTTTTTTGCTCATTACAACATGCCTTCGAGAAGATGGTTGTGAAAAGCTTCATGAACCATGACAGTCCATGTATATGGGTGTCCTCAAAGTTCTTTTTAAGAGGGACCAACACATTTCACGCAGGAAGTGGCTGCGGAAGTGGCTGCAATGGGGGTGGAAGTGATGTCATCGATTGCCGTGGGGATGGTGGCAGTACCGGTCTCATAACTAATGGCAGCCCAGCAGTTCTGGAGGCCAGGGAAGCTTCTGGAATGTTTGAGGAATGCTGGTTATGGAGGTGGGTACATAAAAGTTTGTTGTACCTACAGTTTTTGATGTTTGAGATGGTGCAGAAATACTGTTTGTTGAGAGTATGAATTCTTTTTAGGATATAGTACAGGAGGGGTTCTTTGCAGTTCTGAGGGAGTGTGGCCCTCAGTTGAGGCATAGCTGACTGTAGAGAGGTTAGGTGGCTGCGAGTGTGGAGCAGAGGATCCTGAAGGAGAACTGTTCCTGGAGGTTTTGAATTTATAGTCTGTACTGGTTGTCCTGTTCGGATCCAAACTGTGCTGGTTTGAATGTGGTCCGGAGTCCATGTGGGATCAGTTGGTGGTGGAGGCAAGCACTGACGAAGCAGATGTGGCTGTGGTAGTGAGTCTGTTTCAGGACATGGTTGAAGAGCTTCAGGGCAGAGGAGATGACCTGGGTGTTGCAGTGAGAGAGAGACTCACTGAGATCCTTGTAGAGAGAGGAGGAGAAGTTCTTCAAGGTAGGCATCCTCGCAGCAAGGTTAAAACCAACTAGGTGAAAGTGGGTACTGCAGATGCTGGAGATCAGAGTCAAGATTAGCGTGTGCTGGAAAAGCACAGCAGGTCAGGCAGCATCCGAGGAGCAGGAAAATCAATGTTTCGGGCCAAAGCCCTTCATCAGGAATGAAGGCAGGGAGCCTCCAGGGTGGAGAGATAAATGGGAGATGGGGTGGGGCTGGGGAGAAGGTAGCTAAGCGTGCAATAGGTGGATGGAGGTGGGGATGAAGGTGATAGGAGGAGAGGAGGGTGGAGCGGATAGGTGGGAAGGAAAATTGGCAGGTAGGACAGCTCATGAGGTTAGTGCTGAGCTGGAAGGTTGGAACTGGGGTAAGGTGGGGGAGGAGAAATGAGGAAACTGGTGAAGTCCACATTGGTGCCCTGGGGTTGAAGTGTTCCAAGGTGGAAGATGAGGTGTTCTTCCTCCAGGCATCAGCCAGTGAGGGAGTGGCGGTGAAGGAGGCCCAGGACCTGCATGTCCTCAACTAGTGGGAGGAGGAGTTAAAATGTTCAGCCACAGGGCGGTGGGGTTGATTGGTGCTCCCAGAGGATGTTCCCAGAGGGGTTGGGAGGGAAATATATCCTTGGTGGTGGGGTCCGTTTGTAGGTGGTGAATGATACGGTTTATGCGGAGGTTGGTGGCGTGGAAGGTGAGCACAATGGGGCATTCTGCCCTTGTTACGGTTGGAGGGGTGGGGTTTGAGGGCAGAGGTGGAGGACATGGATGAAATGCGTTGGAGGGCATCTGACCTCTACACTGTTGAAGCCAGGTGCCAACTCAAAGACACCTCCTCCTACAGCTCCCTCGACCATGACATCACCCCCCCCCCCCCCCATCACCAAACCATCATCTCCCAGACCATACACAACTTCATCACGTCAGGAGATCTCCCACCCACAGCTTCCAACCGTCCTATTCTACATCCTTCGAAAATCCACAAGCCTGACCACCCTGGCTGACCCATTGTCTCAGCGTGCTCCTGCCCCACCAAACTCATCTCCACCTACCTCAATACTGTCCTATATTCCCCTAGTCCAGGAATTCCCCACATACATTCAAGACACCACCCACACCCTCCACCTCCTCCAAGACTTACGTTTCCCCAGCCCCCAACACCTCATCTTCACCATGGACATCCAATCCCTCTACACCTCCATCTGCCATGACTAGGACCTCAAGCCCTCCATTTTTTCCCCTCCTGACGTTCCCACCAGTACCCTTCCACTGACACTCTCATTTGTTTGGCTGAACTCTTAACAATTTCTCCTTCGAACCGTCCCACTTCCTCCAGTCCAAAGGGGTAGCCATGGGCACCTGTATGGGCCCCAGCTATGCCTGTCTCTTTGTTGGCTATGTAGAACAGTCCATCTTCTGTAGTTACACCGGCATCACTCCCCACCTCTTCCTCCGCTACATTGATGACTGCATTGGTGCCACCTCGTGCTCCCGCGAGGAGGTTGAGCAGTTCATAAACTTCACCAACACATTCCACCCCGACCTTAAATTCACCTGGACCATCTCTGACACCTCCCACCCCTTCCTGGACCTCTCCATCTCCATCAATGACGACCGACTCAACTCCCTGCTTCATTCCTGATGAAGGCGCTTTGGGCTGAGATGTTGATTTTCCTGCTCCTCGGATGCTGCCTGACCTGCTGTGCTTTTCCAGCACCACTCTATCTTGGTAAGGCCGGTGGTCCCATTCATCTACTGGCTTTATTTGCCTTCAATACTCATTTGTCCCCTGGCTTGATAACAATGTTGAGCAAGGGGTGTGCCAGGCCTTGTGTCATCCTTACTACTTGCCTCTCCACCTATTTTTGTGTCATCCACAAACTTTGTGATAGAGCATGCACTTCCATCATTAAAGTAGGAATATATGTTTTAAATAATTGTGGCCTCAGCACTGATCACTGGTTCTCCAGTAGAAGTAGATGACAATCCTGAAAATGCCCCATTTATCCCAACTCTGTCTTCTATTGGTCAGTCATGCCTTATATCATGCTAATACTATGGACGCCTATCTTATTAAGTAGCCCCCTGTATTGAATATCTTTTAGAAATTTAAATATATTGGTTCCTATATCAATGCTATTGGATTAGTTATTGGATTTTTGTAGCAATTCTAACTCAATAAAGTTGCCTTCAAGGCATCAAATAAAAACATCTGTCCACATACATGCCTTTGGGTCCATTTCCCTGTTTTTAATTGCAATTGATTATTTTGTCATGGTTAGTTCAGTAATGTCCACTTCCTTAGATTGGAAGAAAAATCTGATTGCATCAGGTATCGGATCATAATTTGACTTAAACAACAGCACTTCACTGAATATCCATTGTTCTGAATCATCATATTAGACTCAAAACTAATTTTCGCAGCCCCTCCTCCTAATTATTGTTTTGAGCTATATATTTGCATTATGTCTGAAGCAATGGGCCTTCAGTCTCTTTCAATTCATCCAAGTCTATCAAATCCTTTTGTTCCTTGAACTGAATATCGGTGCAAAAATCTCAAAGCCTACGTCAAACACTCTGGGAAGTACTGAACCATCCTGCCTATAGCATTACTGATCACCATTGGATTCAAAAGGAGAATATCCTTAGCCTCCACTTCTCTGGGTCATATAATAATTTCCAGAGCACAGTATGAAAGTTGTTACTGTGGAAACTGTTAAAGAATGTCCAATGACATTATGCTAATTTAATTGCACAGACTACCTGCTTTTCATTGTCCTCCTGCATGCTGCAATTCAAATTTAACCCTGATGAATCTACTACAGGACATTCAACAATTATTTCATATTCTTCTAATTGTGCAGATTTATTTGTCCATATTTTGTTATGACAAGGTCATATATTTAACTTTCTTGCATTAGGGAATTAGATTCAGTATTTTTAACGCTTGCTTTGAAAAAAAATGTGATTTATTTGTCACAAAATTTTCTTCTGACTCAACAAACACCCTACTGAAAGGTTCTTTAAAACATGTGTGAAAGTGTTGAAGGTGATGGTTTAATCAGCATTAGGATCTTCCCACCACCTCACAGGTATGATGCATTTGACAGATTGTACTATATCCTTACCAAGTCTTGGCTAGATATAAATTCCTACATGTCCTGTCAAAGGCATTTCATGTACTACATGTGATCCAATATAAGGCATGGATGGAGGATTGGGTGACCGATAGAAGACAGAGTTGGGATAAATGTGGCATTTTCAGGATTGTAATCTGCAACTACAATCTCTTTATCTGGGTGGTAGCACTATCTGATGAATAACCATCCAGTCCTCATCTATTCTTTTCAGCCTCCGCTTCAATGTGATTTACCTGCTTTCACTTGTTTGACTGGGATTCGGCTACTCTAGATTTCAGCAAATCTAAAATCTGCCTGTGGTATGGCTTTGACATCTAATATAGGACTTTGATTAGGTCACCACACATAATGGAAAAATACCTGGAACTTGTTCTTGCAAACTGGCCTGACACACTGACCACGTTGTGATCACTCTAATCAATAATATCATGGGTAGATGCATCTGTTACATTTATGAGGGCATGGTCAAGTAAGAATTTGCCTCCTGATTGGTTTGCTCACCATCTGCCACAGTGTTAGTTTGGCAGATAAGTCTGACATGACTTGCCAGCTCAATTGTTAGCGGTGCTCCTGAAAAACCTTTTCTGATGGACATTGAAGTCCCCCATTTAAAGTACCTTAGACTACCTCCTGTTTTTGTTGGTGTTCAACATAGATGAATTTCCTACATCAAGCTAAGGGGGGAGTTGTTGAAAGTAATAATTAGTGTGAAGGGATATAGACTGCTTTGGAGTGATTGATTTAATCAGACACCTAGGGATTAATTAAATATTCTGCTGAGTGAATTGAAAATTGTGAGGATAGGTGTGTTGAATTGGATCTCACTACAGTGATGATTATGGTAAATTGGAAATTGTTGGGGCTTTTATTGGGCTGAATAGAAATTCATTGGATTGGTGAATGTGATAACTCATAACTTCCTGTGGTGGTGATTGAGAAAAATCAGAAATTATGCACTGGAGTAGTGAATCAGAAATCACTGGGGTTGTGATTGAAGTGAATTGGAAATCATTGGGTATGTGATTGGGTGAATCAAACATTTCTGGCAAAGGGATTAGGGTGAATCACAAATCATTGGAAATGGTGATTGGGGTGAATTAGAAATCACTGGAGTAGTGATTGGGATAAATTGGTGATTGCTGGGGCAGTGATTGTGGTAAATTTGAAAACACTTGTGTGGTGTTTGTGGTGAATTAGATATTGGGTGGAGGTGAATCAGTAATCCAGCAAAGTCAAGAGTTCACAGACATCATATGGGATGAATCAAATATAATGGAGGCTCATTGTAGGTCAGTCAACAATTGTGTTACAGACCAAGCTGGCATGGGGTAGGTCTTGAAACACCACTGTGGTTTTGGCTTTACCTCCTTCACTACTTTGTATCTGATCCAGCAATGATTATCTTAGTTCCCATAATATAAAAGCTAGATGTGGGTAACATGATACTGAAATATTCAACAGATGCGCTCTTGATACATAAATATATTGCAGTTGCAGGCATTTCAATATCTGGGCTAATATTAAGCCATTCAATTTCAAACAGTAATCGGCATGTCATGTGTCAAGTGGTTCCTGCTAAGATGGAGTCTGAGGCTTTCATACCTTCAGGTTATATGCTGTGATCTGATGATGAACTCATGAGCCTGAATCTTTAAGGTACATTGCATACTAACTGTGAGATATAACATATTAGGATGGGCATGAACTGAGCATCGCAGGGTTAATTTGCATGTCATGGGTTGGAAGATTGTAGGGCTAAGCCTAATGGACTGTCCTTTTGGTCCACAAGCAGTGCAAAAGGGCACTTATCTCATTGATTAAACCCTTTGTGTCTTCTTTAGGAGGAGGTCAAAAAGTTTGCCTTATTTCTGTTTTGCTACCGTCCAGACATCTGTCTCAAAGATCATGAAACAAGTCCAACGCCATTAGGTCATTATAAACATGAAGGGAAATTGATATTAAACACGGCTGAATCCACAGAATTTACATGGAATGAAACTGTGGATTATATTGGGGGAGGATTGCTTCATCTCTCTGTTCCTTCTTCCCATGAGACCTACTTCTCCTAAAGACATTTTTCTCCTGAGAGGGTCCATTTAATTGCCCCCTGTCAACATTGTCACCTCCTCCTGAAGGTCTCAGCTAAACTCTTTGAGCTCCTTTGCTCAGTTCCCCTCCCTCACTGGAGGTTCTGTTAAAATAAAATGTAAAAACTTTTTCCAGTTAGTAAAATGACCAATTAAATGACCAATTAAATGTATCAGGTTTTTTAAACAGAAAGACTTATTAGCCAGCTTAATGAACAGAATTATGGATATATTATCAAATCAAAACAGAACATAAATGACACAATATTTGGTTGATTATACAGACTCAGTAATAGAGAAGTATAAATGCTTATCCCCTAAATACCCCCAAAAACACAAACTCAAGTAAGTGTGTGTTCACACAATCACTCTAATTCACTGTTCAAGAAAAAACAGGCAGTTTTCTCTGCAGAGATTAATTTTCTGAAAGAAATATGTCTTCAGCCAATGGGTTATTCTTAAAGGAAAAAAAAGAGTATGATGTTCTTGAGTCTGCTTCACAATTTTCTGGTTGGTGGGATCAAGTCACAAATCAGACACAGTTGTCTTTGAAATCTTACAGGCATAGCTTGCCCAGGAAGTACAAATCATATTTTTTCATAACAGCCAGGTTTTAGCATGAACTAATGTACAGAGAGAATTGTAGAACCATTCGGCCCACTGAGTCCACACCGACCCTCCAAAGAGCATCCCACCCAGACCCACCTGAAACCCTGCATTTGCCTGGACAATTCAGCATGGACAATCCACCTAACCTGCACATCTTTGGACCGTGGAAGGAAACCCATGCAATACAGGGAGAATGTGCAAACGCTACACAGGCAGACACCTGAGGTTGGAATTGAATTTGGGTCCCTGGTACTGAGAAGCAGCAGTGCTAACCACTGAGCCATTATGTGGCAGAAGGTAGAGGATTTTCCTTTTCAGCATTGGGAGAGATCAGCTGAGTAGTCTATTTGTAGCAAACTTTCCACCAACTCAGCGTGTTCTTAGTAGGTTTCTTCCAGCCTAAAAACATATAACCTCTTCAAGACAGTCAATGTTCAAAAACCAGTGCACAGGTATTGCTAGACATGGATGGCACAGTAGCTAAGTGGTTAGCACTGCTGCCTCACAGCACTACAGATCTGGGTTTGATTCCACCCTTGGGCAACCACGTCTGTGTGGAGTTTGTATGTTCTCCCTGTGTCTGTAAGTTTCCTCCGGGTGCTCCAGTTTCTGCCCAGAGTCCAAAAGCGTGCAGGTTAGGTAGATTGGCCATGCTAAATTGTGCTATAGTGTTCTGAGATGTGCAGGCTAGGTGAATTAGTGATTGGAAACCCCAAGTCCCAGGAGATGGGTGGGTCTGGGTGGGATACTCTTTGTAGGGATGGTGCAGTCTTGATGGGCCAAATGGCCTGCTTCCACAGTCCAAGGTTCCTCTTGATTTCTAAGATTGTTAAAAGAAATCTTCAATGAACCTTCGATGACCTCTTTCAAAGTAACCTCTTCAGGTATGTCCAGAAAACTTCAATTGTATTTTTTTTCCAGATTCCTTCAAAACCTAAAACCTCCAAGTAATATTAAATATAAAGCATCCTTCTAACAGTAAGAAATAAAAGAAAGAGTTAAGTTGGAGGCTTGCGGTCTCCTTAAACAATTTGAAAATTCTCTATGATTGTATGAGGTTCATGTTGAGAGTTGAAGAATATTACATTTTTTTTAACTTCTCCACCTGTTCCTAACCAGTCCGGACTGGTCATCAAAAGATGTCCATAAGAAAACCATCTATAATCTGAAACTAATTTATCAACATACATGCCAAAATGCAAAATAATTTGTTGATATATAAAATGATTTGCTTGTATACAGTATGAGGCATCACCGTATAAAATTAGTTTTACACCAATGAGTTGGTTTGATCTGCATATCTGTAGACACAATACAAACGGCATTGTGTCTTACTTGCCTGAAAGGAAAAGGCTACTCATAATTCAGAATCTTAACTTCTCTTGTCAGTTCAATTTCGTTCCTTGTTATGTTTCTCTCTCTCGCCATTGCATGTGATGTACTGCCAGTATCAATTATTCTGAAATCCTAGAGTACCCCCACCCCCCCTCCACCCCCAGTGAACCTTATCAGTCAGAAATGGTTCTTATTTGGTCAGCAAGACAAGAGTTGTGAAGAAGGTTGACTCCAGGAGTTAAACATTTATATTCATAAAACATAGCTACTAACGCAAGAGCAGAATTATGTAACGTTCCTTCAAATTGACTGCAAAGCTATCTCGAATTGCATCTCAGAATCACAACCTTCTCAACCCTCATTACATGATCCAGTATTTACATTTTCTCTTTCTTTTATGTATTATGTTAATTATTACATGCTTTTGTGTCTCTATTTATCTACATTATTGATATTTTCCTACAGTTCATTTCTATGAATACATACTTAGATCCTTATCACTGATTCAGTTATTTTCAAATAAAAAATGCAGTTAGCCATAATAATTCTTCCACCCAGAAAATAAATCAAACATCCATTGTTGTACCAGCTTGTGTCTTAATTGTTTTCCAACATTTTACCTCCAGTACTCCATTTATTAGATACTACTTGCATGAAGAACTTTCCAATATCAGTATTTTTATAAATATTTTTGAAACTGTGTACTCTTGTCCTGCTCGCCTATTTTATCCAGATTAACCATTTCCATACCACAGCTTTATGGAGGCAGTTTAGTTTGGACGACTGGTTTGCAATGAAGAATGATGCCAACGGTGTGTGTTCAATTCTCATCAGCAGCTGAGGTTACCATGAAGAACTCTCATTCTCAACCTCTCCCCTGGCCTGAGGAGTGGTGACCTTCAGGTTCAACAGCTGCCTGTTGTTACTTTCTAGTGAGAGAGCATTCCTATGGTCTGGTTAAAGAAAAAGATGACTTTTTACATACTGATATAACATTATAACCCACTTTACTGGAATGTACTTTTCACTAGAGATTAAACTTTCTAGTATTTCTCTGCAGTGCTCCAACACTTTTTTAGATTAGATTCCCGACAGTGTGGAAACAGACTCTTCGGCCGATCCAGTCCACACTGACCCTCCAAAGAGTAACCCACCCAGACCCATTTCCCTCTGACTAATGCACCTAACACAATGGGCAATTTAATATGGCCAATTCACCTGACCTGCACATCTTTGGACTGTGGGAGGAAACTAGAGCACCCGGAGGAAACCCACGCAGACACGGAGAGAATGTGCAAACTCCACACAGACAATCACCTGAGGCTGGAATCGAACCTGGGACCCTGGTGCTGTGAGGCAGCAGTGCTAACTACTGAGCCACCGTGCCACCCCTTGATAATCTCCCTTTATTCTGATGACCAGAGATGGACCCAGTGTTCAAGGGAGATACTCTACGTTCAAGTCTCTAAAGAAGGATTTTCATTTATGCAACTTTTCTCCTAACCACAGGAAATTGCAAACTTTCCTGAAACCAGTGAAGGCAAATGTTGCACCAGGCAGTTTGTATTTGAAAGAATTAACTGACATCACAAGATAAACTCTGTTAATCAGGATATTAGGGTCTGTTTATGCAAGGTACTAATCCATGTATTGTACCAGTGTACTGTATGGTCCTGGAAATAATGTTTCAACAGCAGTAATATATATTTACACTTTAGTGGAATCTGATGTGTCACAAAAGCCAATCATGTGTCTCAGGTTGTAATGTAGCTGTTGAATTTTATGCAATAATCTTTTATGTTTATCCAGATTGAGCTTGTCCTCCACTGAAGACTTCATATAAGTATCCTTTCTCATTGAGTATCAGTATTTTAGACTAACATCACTAAGATGGATTGATGGCAGCAAATTGGCCCACAGTATCTCCAGCGATTGCAGACAACACAACTACAGTACCACCATGTCATACTGACAATGCAAGGGTCTGAAAGTATACAAATACACACAGCAGCCAATCATCCGCAACCATCCACAGAGCAGGCAATCACCTATGTTAGCCCACACTGCAACCAATCACCCGCAATCACTCACAGAGCAACCACTCGCCCACCATCACTCATACAACAATCAATCACCTGCAATTACTCACATAGCAACCAATCACCCACAGTCACGCAACAACCAATCATCCACAATCACACGCGACAACCAATCATCCACAATCACCCGCAAACACTCACAGAAGCAATCACCCACAATCACTCACACAACAACCAATCATGCACAACTACGCACAGAAACCAATCATTGCAACCACCCACAGAGTAGCCAATCAACTATGTTAACCCACACAGTAACCAATCACCTATATTAGGCTACAGCTTATTGCCCACAGTCACTGACATAGCAACCAATCACCCACAACCACTGACAAAGTAGCCAATCACTTACATTAGCCCACACAGCAGCCAATAATGTGCAACCACCTACAGAGGAACCGATCATCCACAATTGCTCAAACAGCAGCCAATCACCTGCATTAGCCTGTACAGCTTCCAATCACTAACAACACCGATGTGACACTGACCAAATAATTTTTTTTGAATAATGTTATTTGAGATAAGTCCACTGGGAGAATGCAGTGTTGTCACTTGCCATATTCAGAGCAGACGATACCTTGATTAAATATCTCATCCAAAAGTCAACAGCTCTTATGAGGCAGCACTTCTCCATTACTGCATACCAGAGAGAAATCACACCAGGAATGTTACAATGAGAGCCATATGACTACCAGATGTGTCATCAAGTCAGCTTGTGAAATATTGAAAATCTATTTCAGGTCCCTAAATAGATCTAGAGGCAACCTTTAGTTCTCGCCAGCAATGCTGAATATTCTAATAATGTTGTGCTATGTCCTGCACACCATATCACGTGCAAGTGGAGAAAGGAGACACTCATCACTCAAATACAGATGCAGTTAATAAGGAGGATATAAGATTATCCACTGATTGTCAGACCAGCCATTTAGTTAACAGCCCTGGATGCCTTGGATGCCCTTAGAGGTCAAAGGTGGTAACTCATGCAGGAAAACATCACAATTTGAATCCTTCGCTGCTCTTCCATGTTCAGCACAATGGCCTCTCACTTTGTATGAAAGAGATTTTTGGCCATCCACCCATCTGCCCGATAGGCACAATCGGCTTTGTGTTTAAAGCAAATAAAGGACTGAGTTTGTATACTTGAACATGTTAATGATCAAGAACAGGAATTGGTGACACACTTGGGACGGTATAAGAAAATGAAACTTGCAAAATGATATGTCAAGCATACAATTGTGACCCTTGGTGAATTATGATAGCTTTCATCTTTTCTTTCTACTGTTTCTACATGATGCATCCTGCATGATTTCAGCAGAGATGGAGGCAGGGATTGAATAAACTTTGTATTTCATTGACTGTAGAAGAGTAGAAGGTTATCTACTTATGATAATAAAAGGCTTTGATAAGGTCAATGGAGAGAAGCATGATCCTCTGACACCACAAAATAATAGCAGAAATTTCATTATGAGCAGGGAAATGGGAGCAGTGTATGTGAATCAGCTCCTCAGGAGGTTGCAAGAAAAAAGATTTTAGCACAAGCATCAATGGTTAGATTTTATTGAGTTAAAGAAGGAGCCATTTTATTATCCGCTAACCCCAAGAAAAATAATAAAGACATGACATTGAACAAACATACGCACAGGTACAAATCTGAAAAGGATTAGTATCAAGTTTAAAGGGAAGGTGAATCCAAGATGACAGCGGAGTAGGGCTTGTGAGCTGGAGCTCATCAGCTTTGATTGCTTTTCTTTTCTGTTTTCTCGCTTTTTTTTCTTTCGTTTTAGTTCTTTAGCTCTCTTTCTCTATTACCTTGTGGAGGGAGCTCGGCAGTGGAGATAGCGATGGCAGGTGCTGGGAGCTTTGGATCGGGAAACTTGGCAGTTGGCCACAAGGTGACTGGTGTACCCAGGCAAAGCTCTGGTGATTGGTGGCATTGCAGCTTCTTCAAGGTCCGGAGTGGAACCAACATGGGACTCTGGTGTTGAGCCTGGATGGCAGCTGGTGGCAAGATGGCTGATTTGGACTGAAGGGAAGGTCAGCGTAAACTGGAGGTGAGTCCAGTGCGTTAACTGGAGGCAAGTTCCTTGCTTTGCCTTGAGGTAAGGTCCAGGGCGGACTGGAGTTGGAGGGCTGGGGTGCACAGACAGTAAATTATGTACTTTTTTTCTATTTTATTTCTCTGCTGGACTTTTTATTTCTTAATTTTTCTATTCTGTAACAAAGAATCTGTACTCAACTATCTTTACCTAGGTATCTTTGGACCTAAGACCATAAGACATAGGAGTGGAAGTAAGGCCATTCGGCCCATCGTGTCCACTCCGCCATTTAATCATGGCTGATGGGCATTTCAACTCCACTTACCCGCACTCTCCTGTAGCCCTTAATTCCTTACGAGATCAAGAATTTATCAATCTCTGCCTTGAAGACATTTAACCTTCTGACCCCCATTGCACTCCGTGGCAATGAATTCCACAGGCCCACCACTCTCTGGCTGAAGGAATGTCTCCTCATTTCCATTCTAAATTGACCCCCTCTAATTCTAAGGCTGTGCCTATGGTTCCTAGTCTCCCTGTCTAACGGAAACAAATTCCCAGCATTCACCCTTTCTAAGCCATGCATTATTTTGTAAGTTTCTATTAGATCTTCCTTCAATCATCTAAACTCTAATGAATACAGTCCCAGAATCCTCAGCCGTTTATCGTATGTTAGGCCTACCATTCCAGGGATCATCCGTGTGAATCTCCGCTGGACACGCTCCAGGGCCAGTATGTCCTTCCTGAGGTGTGAGGCCCCAAATTGGGCGCAGTATTCTAAAGGGGGCCCACCTAGAGCTTTATAAAGTCTCAGAAGCATATCGCTGCTTTTATATTCCAACCCTCTTGAGATAAATGGCAACATTACATTTGCTTTCTTAATCATGGACTCAACCTGCATGTCAACCCTTAGAGAATCCTGCACCGGCACTCCCAGATCCTTTTGTACTTTGGTTTTATGAATTTTCTTAACATTTAGAAAATAGTCCATGCCTATATTCTTTTTTCCAAAAGTGCAAGACCTTGCATTTGCTCACGTCAGGAAATTTCATCAGCCATTTCCTGGACCACTCTCCTAAACAGTCTAAATCTTTCTGCAGCCTCCATACCTCCTCAGTACTACCTGCCTTTCCACCTTACTTCGTATTGTCGGCGAAAATGCCCCCAGTCCCTTCATCCAGATCATTAATATATACAGTGAACAGTTGCAGCCCTAACACTGAACCCTCGGGGCCCCACATGTCACCGGCTGCCATTCTGAAAACTCTTTGCCTTCTGCCAGACAGCCAATCCTCAATCCATGCCAGTAGCTCACCTCAAAAACCATGGGCCCTCACTTTACTTAGCAGCCTCCTGTGAGGCTACTTATCAAAGGCTTTTTGGAAGTCTAGATAAATAACATCCACTGGGTTTCCCTGGTCTAACCTACTCGTTACCTCTTCAAAGAATTCTAACAGGTTTGTCAGGCACGACTACCCCTTACTAAATTCATGCTGACTTGTTTTAATCTGACCCTGCACTTCCAAGAATTTAGAAATCTCACTCTTAATGATGGATTCTAGAATTTTACCTACAACAGAGGTTAGGCTAATCGGCCTATAATTTTCCATCTTTTGTCTTGATCTTTTCTTGAACAAGGGGATTACAACAGCGATCTTCCAAACATCCGGGACTTTCCCTCACTCCAGTGAACCAACGCCTCTACTATTTCCTCAGTCACCTCCCTCAGAACTCCAGGATGTAGCCCATCCGGGCCAGGAGATTTATCAACTTTTAGTTTTTCTAGCCTTTGTCTTTTGTAAAGGCTACCATACTCAACTCTGCCCCCGACTCTCCTTAATTGTTGGGATATTACTCATGTCTTCCACTGTGAAGACTGACATAAAGTATTTATTAAGTTCTTCAGCTATTTCCTTATTTCCCAGCACTAACCTTCCCGCATCAATTTGGAGCAGCCTAATTTCCTCTCATTTGTTTCTTATGCATTGGAAGAAACTTTTACTATCATTTCTGATATTACTGGCTAGCATACCTTCATATTTGATCCTCTCCTGCCTTATTTCTCTCTTTGTTATCCTCTGTTTGTTGTTGTAGTCTTTCCAATCTTCTGATCTCCCAGTGCTCTTAGCCACTTTAGATGCTCTCTCTTTCTCTTTGATACATTTCCTGACTTCCTTTGTCAGCCATGGCTGTCTAATCCCCCCACCCCCGGAATAATCTTTCTTTTCTTTGGGATGAACCTCCATACAATGTCCTCAATTACATCCAGAAACTCCTGCCATTGATGCTCTACTGTCTTCCCCGCTAGGCTCTGCTTCCAGTCGATTTTCATCAGTTCCTCTCCCATACCCCTGTAATTACCTTCATTTAACTGTAACACTATTACATCCGACTTTGCCTTCTCTCTTTCAAACTGCGGACTGAACTCTACCGTATTATGATGGCTACCTCTAAAGTGTTCCCTTACTTTAAGATCTTTTATAAAGTCTGGCTCATTACATAGCACGAAGTCTATAATAGCCTACTCCCTTGTGGGCTCCATCACAAGCTGTTCCAAAAAGCCATCCTGTAAGCATTCCATGAATTCCCTTTCTTTGGATCCACCGGCAACATTATTTACCCAGCCGACCTGCATATTGAAGTCCCCCATGATCACCGTGACCTTGTCTTTCTGACATGCCCTATCTATTTCCTGGTACATCTTGCGCCCCTGGTCCTGACCACTGCTGGGAGATCTGTACATAACTCCCATTATGGTTTTTTTTGCCTTTGTGGTTCCTCAACTGCACTCACACAGACTCCACATCATCTGACCTTATGTCATTCAGTGCCATAGGTTTAATTTCATTCTTAACCAAGAAAGCAACCCTGCCCCTCTGCCCACTTCCCTGTCTTTTTGATAAGTTGTAAATCTTTGGATGTTTAACTGCCAGTCCTGAACCCCCTGTATCCATGTCTCTATGATGCCTACCACATCATAATCATTCAAGATAATTTATGCCATTAATTCATCTATTTTGATATGAATACTATGAGCATTCAGGTAAAGCGCATTTATGTGAATTTTATTACTCTCATGATTTCCAACACCTCCAGTAATATGTCCTAAGTTAGCTTTCCTTTTTGCTTCATACCTAGTCTGCCATGAACTTAAATCCTGCACACATGCTAGCCTGCTGCTTATCTTTCTACTTGACTCCATAATTCCTGTTGCTTTCCCTTTCCCTTCCCCCGACTCACAAGGTTAAAGTTTTCGTGACCACCTGAAGATGATGTTGTAAATGGTGACTTGTAAACATTCCATTGCACTCATTGAATACTTGTGACAATAGCGCTAATTCTATCTCCAATTCTAATATCATTTACAATTAATGGGGTGCGTTTGAGGCATAAACATTTTAACCTGAGACTATAGCTATTTAATGATGCCTTACATCCCCAGCTATAGCTATTTATACCATTATAAATATATCAATTCTCATTTGTATTCTCAATAATCTGATGTTTCCTGCTAACCAGCTGTGTCACTGGGCACTTTGCTTTCCTGTGAGGTCGAAAGAGCACTTTCTCCCTTTCAATTCTAATTCTGATTCCAGTTACAAACCTATCTCTCCTGCCTTGCTAAAAGCAGTTCCCTGATAGTAGTGAGCTGCAGTGTCTGAGTTCCTTCTTCCAATCTTGATAATTGTAGGCAATGTCTTTCATCTCCAACATGTCAAGCCCATCATACAAGTGTACGTTAAAATGGATGAGGGTTACTTCATGCCTAATTCAATGAATTAGTTTCAAAGGCTTTTACTAAAAAATGTCAATTACAGTTCAGTCAATTCTGTTTATTCCACTTTGGTTTCATGAAGGTTGGCTGTATAGTCAGTTGGTAGCTGTGGCCTTTCCCTTTTTAAAACAAATTTAGTCCATGAAGGACTCAGATATTAAAGTCATAAGTTCATAAGATCCGGAGCAGAATTAGGCTATTCAGCCCATTGAGTCTGCTCCGCCATTCAATCATGGCTGATATGCTGCTCACCCCTATTTTCCTGCCTTCTCCCCATCTCCCTTCAACCCATTACCAATTAAAAATCTGTCGAACCCCTCCTTAAATGTATTCACTATCCCAGCATCCACCACACTTTGGGGTAGCAAATTCCATAGATTCACAACTCTTTGGGAGAAATAGTTGCCCCTCAACTCTGTTTTAAATTTGCTAGCCTTTATCCTGCAACTATGAAGTCTCATCTTAGAATGAGGAAGATCCTCACTTCTCATGAGAGGAAGCATCAGCTCTACGTCTATTTTATGCACACCTTTTTGTCATCCTGGATACCTCAATTTGATCTCCCCACATTATTCTAAATTCCAGAGCGTATAGGCCTAAACTGTTCAATCTCTCTTCGTACAACAAACCTCTCATCTCTGGGATCAATCTAGTGAACCTCCCCTGAACTGCCTCCAAAGCCACAACATCTTTCCTCAAATAAAGGGACCAAAACTGTGCACAATACTCCAGCTATGGTCTCACCAATGCCTTGTATAGTTGCAAGAATGCTTTCTTACCTTTATATTCTATTCCTTTAGCTATAAAAGTCAGAAGATGGAAATTAAAAATCAGTAATTATTTTATCTCTATCATGAGACAACATTAAAATTAGAACTGGGCCATTCAAAAGTGATTTTTTTTTGTGCAAAGGGTAATGGAAATTTGAAATCCTCTTCGCAGAAAGTTGTTGGGTCTAGTCAATTGAAAATTTTAAAACAGTTATTGCTATATTTATTGTGAAACAAAAGTATTAAGGATAAGTAAATGGAGTTGGCATACAACTCAACTATAAATCTAATAGAATGGTCAAACAGACTCAAACGGGAGAATGGTTTATTCCTTCTTGAATAAGCTTCTGCAATGCCAGAACAGATCATAAAATGTATGTTACAGTCTGGGGATCAGTAACTTATTTCTTTTAGTAGAGAAAGTGTGAGTTCCAGGGGACTTACTAAAATAATAAAGGAAAATGATTCCCTGGTTTTGAACAAATATAAAAAAATTTACAACATTCAAATAGTAAAACAAACCAGACTCTGTGTAAAGCTTATTTTTAACACTAAGAACTAACTTGCAATATATATACATAATAGACTGCAATTGAGTACCCCATAATGCACTTCAAATATCAAATGAGATCAAGACTGATCCAATGGATATTTCAGCAATTCTCCACAGACCTTAATGACACTGTGAATCATGAAATCTCAATGAACTTCACAATTCTTCATTCTTTTTGTTGATTTAGCCTGTAAAATCCTTTCAAGTGCCATTCAATATAGACGGCCTCAATGACTGCTCCCATTCTGATCAATCACCCCCCCAATCTTAGATTTACGCACCCCTGTTCTTGAAAACTGTACTTCAGCACTTATCGGCATTACTCAAGCTCTTCACTGGTCCTGCCCTGGATTTTTCCCTGAGCTCCCAGCTTGTTCTGTTGCATCAAGCAAATATTGCTTATTCACTTTCAAACTCCATTCATTTTTATATTGGAACATTAAACGAACACTGGGCTCTTTCCAGTCTTTCAACTGCTCTTGGACTTCCTTGAGCCTCCAAATACACAGAATCTAAGTTGCTTATTAATTGAATACGGGTCCACTTTGAGCCATTCATGCATCCTTGGACTTCCCTGAAAACACTACACAGAGCTTTCAACTCCTGTAAGCCATCTCGCAGCTCCAATTGCACAGAACCTGTGTCGTCCAGTTGCCTTCAGTAGCACAGCAAACAGCAATCTTGCCAAACACAGGATCTGATCTGACTCTGTCCTGAACTAACAGCAACCTCCAAAACTGCACTTAAAGTTATAGAGTCATAGAGCGGTACAACACAGAAACAGAACCTTCGGTCCAACTTGTCTATGCTGACCAGATATCCCAAAATTAATCTAGTCCCATTTGCCAGCACTCGGCCCACATCCCTCCAAAACCTTCCTATTTATATATCCATCCAGATGCCTTTTAAATGCTGTAATTGTACCAGTCTCTACTTCCTCTGGCAGTTCATTCCATACACCTCCCCACGCCTCCCTCCCCCCCAACCGCCCCACCCTCTGCAATGAAAAAGTTCTCCCTTAGATTCCTCTTAAACTTTTCCCCTTTCACCCTAAACCTATGCCCTCTAGTTCTGGACTCCCCCATCCTGGGGAAAAGGCCTTGTCTATTTATCCTACCTTAGCCCCTCATAATTTTATAAACTCTATCAGGTCACCCCTCAGCCTCCAACACTTCAGGGAAAACAGCCCCAGCCTACTCAACCTCTCCTATAGCTCAAACCCTCCAACCCTGGCAACATCTTTGTAACTCTTTTCTAAATCCTTTCAAGTTTCGCATCTTTCCAATAGGAGGGAGACCAGAATTGAACACAATATTCCAAAAGTGGCCTAACCAATATCCTGTACACCCACAACATGACCTCTCAATTGCTATACTCAATGCTCTGACCAATAAAGGAAAGTATACCAAACGCCTTCTTTCTTATCCAATCTACCTGCAATTTGACTTCCAAAGAGCTATGGACCTGCACTCCAACCTCTTTGTTCAGCAACACTCTCCAGGACCTTACCAATCAGTGTATAAGTCCTGCCCTGATTTGTCTTTCCAAAATACAGTACCTCACATTTATCTAAATTAAACTCCATCTGCCAGTCCTTGGCCTATCAGCCCTGAATTTTTCGAGTTACCTGTAGAAAACCTTCAAAGAAATCCTTCTCCATTGCTAGAAAAAAAAAGTGAGTGCAACTAATGTTTTGGAACAGTCAAATGTAGAAAATCAAATTCCCAAAGGGGAGTGTGAGCTTGTACACATTGGTACCAATAACATAAGTAGAGAAAGGGATGGGGTCCTGCAGAATTAGGGGAGTTAAGCACGAGATTTAAAATCAGGATCTTAAGGATAGTCCTCTCTGGATTATTCCCAGTGCTGCGTGCTAGCAAGAGTAGGAAAAGGACAGAGCAGGTGAATGCATGGCTGAGGCACTAGTGCAAGAAGCAGAGATTCAGATTTTTGGATCTTTGGGATCTCTTCTGGGACAGAGGTGACCTGAACAAGAGGGATGGATTGCACCTGAACTGGAGGGGGACCAATATCCAGGCAGGGACATTTGCTAGAGCTACTCGGGTGGGTTTAAATTACTGTGGCAGGAGTGACACCTTAAGCAGTAGTGATACAAGAGAGGAAGTTGAGGCTGCTACAGAAGTTAAAGACAGCAAGTTAAGCAGACAAGGCAGGCATGAGCAAGGCAGAGAATGAGGGAAAACTGATGAATTTAACTGCATTTATTTCAATGCAAGAGGCCTGACAGGTAAGGCAGATAAACTCAGGGCTTAATGGGAATATGGCACTGGAATATCATAGTTATTTCAGAAACATAGCTGAAGGAGGGACAGGACTGGCAGCTCAAAGATGCAATAGGAAGGATTGAAAAGGAGGCAAGAGAGGAGGAGGAATGACGTTTATAGATTAGGAAAAACATCATAGCAGTACTTAGTGTGGATACTCATGGGGATCGCCCAGTAGGGCTATTTGGGTGGAACTGAGAAACAGGAAGGGGTGATCACTTTGATGGAATTATACTGTAAGCTTTCCAATACTCAGCGAGAAATCAAGGAGCAAATTTTAAGGAGACACAGATAGCTGTATAAACCATAGGGTTGTAATAGTAGGGATTTCTAACTTTCCAGATATAGACTGGGACTGCCATAGTGTTCAGGGCTTGAACAGGGATGAAGTTGCTAAGTGTATTCAAGAAAATTTTCTCAGTCAATATGTAGATGGCCCCACGAGAGAAGGGGCAAAACTCGATCTCCTCTTGGGAGACAAGGCAGGGCAAGTGACTGACGTGTTAGTGACGGAGCATTTTATGACCAGAGACCATAATTTGAGTAGTCTTAAGCAGTTATGGAAAAGGAGAGACATGGTCCACAAGTTAAAGTTCTAAATTGGGGCAAGGCCAATTTTAATTATGTTAGACAGGAACTTTCCAAAGTTGAGCGGGGAAGGCTGTTGACAAGTAAAGGGAAGTCTGGCAAGTGAGAGGCTTTCAAAAGCAAGATAACGAGAGTTCAGGGCCAGCATGTTCCTGTAAGTTTGAAGGGCAAGGCTGGTAAGAGTAGGGAATGCTGGATGGATAGAGATATTGAGCCTCTGGTCAAGAAAAAGGATGAGGAATATGTCAAGTAGCTAGGATCAATAGAATCCCTTGAGGATAGTGTGGGATATAGGAGTAAACTTAAAGAGGGAAATCAGAGGGCAAAAAGGGGTCATGAGAGCTTTTGCAGATAAAGTTAAAGAGAATCCGAAGAGGCGTGCCACAGTGGCTCAATGGTTAGCACTAGTGCCTCACAGTACCAAGGACCCGTGTTCAATTCCAGCCTCAGACAACTGTCTGCATGACATTTGTATGTTTTCCCCGTGTTTGTGTGGGTTTCCTTCATGTGCTCTGGTTTCCTCCCACAATCCAAAGATATGCAGGTTAGGTGAATTGGCCATACTAAATTGCCCATAGTGTTCAGGGATGTGTAGGTTAGGGATAAACGTAGAGTAATAGAGTAGGGGAATGGGTCTGGGTGGGTTACTCTTTGGAGACTCAGAGTGGACTTGTTGGGCCAAATGGCCTGTTTCCTCACAAGGAATTCTATGATTAAAGGCAAAAGAGGAACGAAGGAGAGAATAGGACCCCTTAAAACTGTGTGGAACTACAGGAGATAGGTGAGATCCTAAATGAATATGTCATATTAGTTTTAATGCGGAGAAATACATGAAATGCAGAGAATTGGGGAAATAAATATTAATGCATTGAAAAGAATCCACATGACAGAAGAGAAGGTGCTGAAGGTCTTACAACCCATAAAGTTAGATAAATCACAGGATATTGTGGGAAGCTAGGGAAGAAATTGTGGACCTTTAGCGCAGATACTTATATCATCGACAGCCACGGGTGAGGTACTGGTAGACTGGAGGGTGCCATTATTTAAGCAAGGAAAAGCCAGGAAACTACAGACTGGTGAGCCTGATGTCAGTGGTGGGTAAATTGTTGGAGGATATTCTGAGAGACAGATTTACATGCATTTGGAAATGCAAGGACTGATTAGGGATAGTCAGCATGACTTTGTGTGTGGGAAATTGTGTCTCAGAACTTGATTGAGTTTTTTGAAGGAGGTGACCATAGATAATTGAAGGCAGAGTGGTAGATCCTGTCTACATGGATTTTAGGGAGGACGTCAATAAGGTTCTGCATAGTTTGGATTAGAATATAGAAAGTATAGTTAGTAAGTTTGTGGATGATACCAAAATTGGTAGTACAGTGAACAGTGGAGGAAGGTCATCTGAGAGTACAATGGGATCTTGATTAACTGGGTAAGGGGACCGAGGAATGGCAGGTGGAGTTTAATTTATATAAATGTGAGGTGTTGCATTTTGGAAAGACAAACCAGGACAGTTAATGGCAGGGCCCTGGGGATTGTTTTCAAACAGAGAGACCTAGAGGTGCAGGTATATAGTTCCTTAAAAGTGGTGTCACTGATAAACAAGGGTGATGAAAATAGTGTATGGCTTGCCTGCCTTCATCAATCAGAGCATTGAGTACAGGAGTTGGACATCATGTTACTGCTGTACAAGACATTGGTAAGGCCATATTTAGAGTTCTGCACACAATTCTGATCACCCTGCTATAGGAAGGATGCTATTAAAATGTAAAATGTGCAGATCAGGTGTACAAGGATGTTACTAAGACTGGAGGGTTTGAGTTATAAGGAGAGGTTGGATACGCTGGGACATATTTCCCTGGAGCTGACGGGTAATCTTGTAGAGGTTTATAAAATCAAAAGGAACATAGATAAGGTGAATAGCCAAGGCCTTTTCCCCAGGGTAGGGGAGTCCAAAATGAAAGGACATAAGTTTCAGGTGAGAGGGAAAAGATTTAAAAGGGACCTAAGGGTCAATGTCTTCACACAGAGGGTGGTGCATGTACGTAGAACGAAATGCCAGATGATAGAGGTGAGTACAATTACAACATTTAAAAGACATTTGTACAGGTGCATGGATAGGAAAGGTTTAGAGGGATATGGGCCAAACACAGGCAAACAGGACTAGATCAGTTTGGGAAACCTGAGCAGCATGGTCAAGTTGGGCTGAAGGGTCTGTTTCCATGCTGTGTGACTTTATGACTCTTAGAACTCTCTGTTCCTTGAATGTTGCTGAAAATGTGTTGCTGGAAAAGCGCAGCAGGTCAGGCAGCATCCAAGGAACAGGAGAATCGACGTTTCGGGCACAAGCCCTTCTTCAGGAAAAGATTTCCTGAAGAAGGGCTCATGCCCAAAACGTCGATTCTCCTGCTCCTTGGATGCTGCCTGACCTGTTGCACTTTTCCAGCAACACATTTTCAGCTCTGATCTCCAGCATCTGCAGTCCTCACTTTAGAACATAGAACATAGAACATAGAACATTACAGCGCAGTACAGGCCCTTCGGCCCTCGATGTTGCGCCGATCAAAGCACACCTAACCTACACTATCCCACTATCCTCCATATACCTATCCAATGCCCGCTTAAATACCCATAAAGAGGGAGAGTCCACTACTGCTACTGGCAGGGCATTCCATGAACTTACGACTCGCTGAGTGAAGAACCTACCCCTAACATCAGTCCTATATCTACCCCCCCCTTAATTTAAAGCTATGCCCCCTTGTAATAGCTGACTCCATACGTGGAAAAAGGTTCTCACTGTCAACCCTATCTAACCCCCTAATCATCTTGTACACCTCTATCAAGTCACCCCTAAACCTTCTTTTCTCCAATGAAAACAACCCCAAGTGCCTCAGCCTTTCCTCATAGGATCTTCCTACCATACCAGGCAACATCCTGGTAAACTTCCTCTGCACCCGTTCCAGTGCCTCCACATCCTTCCTATAGTATGGCGACCAAAACTGCACACAATATTCCAGATGCAGCCGCACCAGAGTCGTATACAACTGCAGCATGACCTCAGGACTCCGGAACTCAATTCCTCTACCAATAAAAGCCAGTACGCCATATGCCTTCTTCACTGCACTATTTACCTGGGTGGCAACTTTCAGAGATCTGTGTACATGGACACCAAGATCCCTCTGCTCTTCCACACTACCAAGTATCCGACCATTAGCCCAGTACCCCATCTTTTTGTTACTCTTACCAAAGTGAATCACCTCACACTTAGCTACATTGAACTCCATTTGCCACCTTTCTGCCCAGCTCTGCAGCTTCTCTATATCCCGCTGTAACCTGCCACATCCTTCCTCACTGTCTACAACTCCTCCGACTTTCGTATCATCTGCAAACTTGCTCACCCAACCTTCTAACCCTTCCTCCAGGTCATTTATAAAAATGACAAACAGCAATGGTCCCAAAACAGATCCTTGCAGAACACCGCTAGTGACGGCACTCCAAGATGAACCTTTGCCATCAACTACTACCCTCTGTCTTCTTCCAGCCAGCCAATTCCTAATCCAAACCTCCAACTCACCCTCAATGCCATATCTCTGTATTTTCTGCAGTAGCCTACCATGGGGGACCTTATCAAACGCCTTACTAAAATCCATATATACCACATCTACCGCTTTCCCCTCATCTACCTCCTTAGTCACCTTCTCAAAGAATTCAATAAGGTTTGTGAGGCACGACCTGCCCTTCACAAAACCATGCTGACTATCCTTGATCACATCATTCTTATCCAGATGTGCATAAATCCTATCCCTTACAATTCTCTCTAAGACTTTGCCCACAACAGAAGTGAGACTCACTGGCCTATAGTTACTAGGATTATCCCTACTCCCCTTCTTGAACAAGGGAACCACGTTTGCTAGCCTCCAGTCCTCTGGCACTACTCCTGTAGACAAAGAGGACACAAAAATCAAGGCCAATGGCTCTGCAATCTCCTCCCTTGCTTCCCAGAGAATCCTAGGATAAATGCCATCAGGCCCAGGGGACTTATCTATTTTCACCCTTGCCAGAATTTCCAACACCTCTTCTCTACATATCTCAAAGCCATCCATTCTACTTATTCGTCCCTCAGTATTCATATCGACAACAATGTCCTGTTCCTGAGTGAATACTGACGAAAAGTATTCATTCAGTGCCTCCCCAATCTCTTCAGCCTCCACACGCAACTTCCCATTACTATCCTTGATTGGACCTATTCCTACCCTAGTCATTCTTTTATTCCTAACATACCTATAGAAAGCCTTAGGGTTTTCCCTAATCCTACCAACTAAGGACCTTTCATGTCCCCTCCTTGCTGCTCTTAGCTCTCTCTTCAGGTCCTTCCGGGCTACCCTATAACTCTCAATCGCCCCTATTGAACCTTCACGCCTCATCTTTACAAAGGCCGCCCTCTTCCATTTAACAAGGGATTCCAATTCCTTATTAAACCACGGCTCCCTCACACGACCCTTTCCTCCCTGCCTGATAGGTACGTACTTATCAAGGACACTCAATAGTTGCTCCTTGAACAAGTTCCACATATCAATTACGCTCTTGCCTTGGAATCTACTTTTCCAATCCACACATCCTAAGTCATGCCTCAACGCATCATACTTTCCCTGCCCCCAGCTATAACTCTTGCCCTGTAGTACACACTTATCCCTCTCCATCACGAGTGTAAAAATCACCGAATTGTGGTCACTGTCCCCAAAGTGCTCACCTACCTCTAGTTCTAATACCTGGCCTGGTTCGTTACCCAGAACCAAATCCAGTATGGCCTCACCTCTTGTTGGCTTATCTACATATTGTGTCAGGAAACTCTCCTGCACACATTGCACAAACACTGACCCATCTAACGAACTTGAGCTATAGCTTTCCCAATCAATATCAGGAAAGTTAAAGTCTCCCATAACAATCACCCTATTACTGTCACTCTTCTCCTGAATCATCTTCACAATCCTTTCTTCAACGATTCTAGGATTATTAGGAGGCCTGTAAAAGACTCCTAACAGGGTGACCTCACCTCTCCTATTCCTAACCTCAACCCAAACTACCTCAGATGGCAAATCTTCGTCCATCTTCCTTTCCACCGCTGTAATACTATCTTTGACAAGCAAAGCCACAGCCCCCCCTCTTTTACCCCCACCTCTGACCCTACTAAAACATTTAAACCCTGGAACCTGCAACAGCCAATCCTGTCCCTGATCTAGCCATGTCTCTGTAATAGCCACAACATCGAAGTCCCAGGTACCAACCCACGCTGCAAGTTCACCTACCTTATTTCGTATACTTCTGGCATTAAAGTATACACACTTCAAGCCACTCTTCTGTTTACAGGCACCCTCCTTTAAGATTGATGCCATATTCCTAACCTCCCTACACTCCAGGTCCTGCACCCTAAAGCTACAGTCTGGGTTCCCATGCCCCTGCAGAGTTAGTTTAAACCCCCCCCAAGAGCACTAGCAAACCTCCCCCCAAGGATACTGGTGCCCCTCAGGTTCAGGTGCAGACCATCCTGTTTATAGAGGTCCCACCTTCCCCAGAAAGAACCCCAGTTATCCAAGTACCGAAATCCCGCCCTCCTGCACCATCCCTGTAGCCACGTATTTAACTCTTCTCTCTCCCTATTCCTCGACTCTCTATCACGTGGCACGGGTAACAAACCAGAGACAACAACTCTGTTCGTTCTAACTCTGAGCTTCCAACCTAGCTCCCTAAAAGCCTGTCTAACATCCTCAGCACTCCTCCTACCTATGTCATTGGTGCCAATATGGACCACGACTTCAGGCTGCTCCCCCTCCCCCTTAAGGACCCGGAAAACACGATCAGAGACATCACGTACCCTTGCACCTGGGAGGCAACATACCAAACGTTCTCCTCTTGTTCCTTGAATGTTACCATTTTCACAGAATTTCATGGTTCAACACAATTGTTTACAACCACAGTAGGAGTCATCACAAAGCAGTGTGACATCATGGTCCCTTGAATTGGCCTAACAAGTTTTTTTTTCCCCCATCTTACCCTTGGGATAGAATATTTAGCTATGATAAATTCACCTAACAAGCAGGTCAGTTGAGCTCTTTTAAAAGTGGCACAGTGAGGATCGACAAGGAGACTGTCTACGAAGAATGAAATTTCAGGGGTAGGGCAAAGACTGAAAGGACACTTTCAACAGAGTAACTTGAAACAATGTCCTTTAGAGCCAGCATAAAATAACTTGTAGAAAGAGATAGGCTTTTTTGTAATATTTAATCATGTTCCAGAGCAAGAAAGTCAGAAGAATTGCAAACATTTATTTGAAACCTCAGTTAAAATTTCCACTCTTTATTGAACACTGTAAACAAGTACACAATCACCAAAAACAGAACAAAACAGATTTGTACAGTGAGTCTAGACATAAAACAATAAAAATGCAGAAGGCAACAGCAACAAGCAGCACTGAACAATCTTCCATTCACATTTCACATCATGAGTCTTTGAAGTTCGCTTTTCATTAATGAAAGAAAATATTTAATTATCTCCAAGGTACACAAAAGCTTTAGGTGGAACTTCTTGTTTATTTGTTTTCATTTCAAAGCTTCTCATTAGGCCTGTTTTATACAAGGATCTCTGTACCACGGTTATATTTAATCAAACAATGGTTGCTGAAAGTGACTGGTGCACCAATAATTTCAATTGATACTCGAGAATTGTGTGGGTTCACCATGATTTCTTACAACTCTGATCCAGTTTTACAGTGAATGGAAAAGAACTGCACGAGCCTGGATTATTTATTCCTCCCTCAATTAAGATCTCCTTTGAACAATTCTATGTCTCTCAAGCTGCCTCTCAATATGCCAGTAACTGCATCTTAGGAATATATAAAATCACTGGGATAACGTACTTGACAATTTTAAAATACTCTGTTGTACTTGTAGAAAAATATTGGCAACTCAGTATCGCAGCTGGTGATATAATTGTACTCAATTCACAGTTTGCAGAATCATTCTCTTTTGCAAAGCAGATACACTTGGTGTGATCAGCTTCCATTACACAGTAATCAGTAGGTTTCAAGTTAACCAACACAAATCAAGGTATACACTAGTTTTGACATTCTGATTGGATTATGATAAACTGAGGGAAACAGCATCCTACAACATCTTCAGAAAACATAAATGGGACTGTTAAAAGAAAGAGATCTTGACCAGATAGAATGACGCTGCTCAATTTGTATCCATATTCACGGAGTTTAAGGGTTAAATGTAGTCTGTCAAAACTACTTTAGGCAAAATATAGAGCTTTATATTTGTATTTGACTATATACATATGTATTTTGTGATTTGTACAATATAGGAACACCAAGAACAAGAAGTCTTTGAAATTACACTTCTGTAAATATTAGTGCATGAGTGCTTAAAACATTTGAATGAAATTCTTTGAGTGTACTATTTCAAATGATGAGTGTGCCCATGTGCTAATATTTATGAGTATAATTTCAAGGTTTATATGCTGAAATACACTAAAAATAATCTGTAGAAAATATAGTTTTCCTGCTGTATCACCCAGCATAGTGCATTCAATCTTTTGTTTGCATTGAAAGAAAGCTTGTATTTCTATAGGGCCTTTCGCAACCTCAGAACATCCAAAAGCACATTGAAATGTAGTCACTGCAGTGATGAAGAAAAAGGGCAGCTATGGCAAGATCTAACAAACAGCATTGAGATAATGATGTGATATCGGGTAATAAATATTGACCAGGTCACTGGAGACAATTCCCTTATTTTGCTTCATGCAATATTACAGGATTTTTTACACTCACTTGAGAGAGTGGAGAAGCCCAGGATTTAACATTTAAATTGCAAGATGTTTAATTCTGACAGTATAGCACTCCATCAGTAATGGTCTGAATTAGTAGCCTAGATGTTGAGGGCAAGTTTCCGGTATGGGATTTAAATCGTCGAGCTCAGAGGTGAGAGTACTGGTACTGAACAAATGCTGATACTATGTCATTTAATTGTGATCATTTTTGCTTATTTCATAGTAACATCATATGGTTCAATGGTTTTGAGCTAATTGTTATATGCATTTTCAGCTTTGAATTTTTTTTTCATTTATGTCTTGAGCTACAATTGGCTGTAAAAACATCTCCCCCTTGTCCTGAGATAACAGAACATTTTGTGCCAGGAATTTTGATATTTTATTTTATGAAGCTTCTACAGTTCATGTTTTCATTGATTCCTGGATTGTGTTCAACAGGTTATTTTCTGTTTCAGTGGCATAAGGTTTGCTAAATTTGCCATGATGCAGAACAACGCCCTAACATAAGAATTTTTAAAAAAATAAATATTTCACATTTTTGTTTGGAAAGGCCTGGGTTTAAAAAAAAAGACTGCAATGAAATATTATTCAGCCAAAGTGGTCTTGAAGATTTTGAAAATCTGCAGTCTCAAATTTCTTGTAATACACATTTTCATATAGGAACAGCCAGAACCCAGACCAGCCAGGATTTTATTGTGCTCGGTATGGACTTTAAATTCCAATTGAACATAAAGATTTTGCTACATCAAGAAAGTATGTAACTAGGATTCCCAAGAAAATCCTGCCCTTCATCCCTAAAAGAAATCCTTCAGTCAAGCCCACAGCTGGTTAGAGAACAATTCTTTGAGGGTCCGAATCCTTTGCTAGCTCAAGGTAATCAATCCAGAAGGAAGATTCTTTAATTAGAATGGTTTTGGAGGGAGTCAATGGAGGGGGAATTAGTTTTCTCTTTGGCCCTCAGTCCAACTCTGCTCCATTTTTTTAACACTGGGATAGACATGGGCTTCAATGGTTACCACTGATCTACGAAAGCAAACCTGCAAAAAAAATGAGGTGATCTGTAAGAGCAAGATTTGTACACTTGATTAAAGTTGAACAAAGCTAAGTCCCTAGAAATTTCCAAGCTCCCACGCCATGTAAAAGTAACAAAAGGTATATCACTTTTTTTGTAGTAAGTAGACTAACCACATTGCTACCAAATTGCACTTTCACTGGATTTTCCTGTTATAAAGACAGGGTTCATTGGTAACATACATTGACAATGTACTTCTCAATTTCTCATGTTGAGTTTAACAGTGGGAACTAAAATTTCTAGATGTCTTGTCATCATTGAATTGTTTGCTTTGTACATTATTCAACTCCAGATGCAACATTTGAATCTTGACAGATGTTGCTGTAATGTTTCACTTGCAAGAACAGTACTTTTTTATTTCTTCTGTAAGTGACTCCAATAAATTGTGAATCCTCACAGAAGGTGCTTTGCTGTCACAAAGATAGATATTCTATGGAATACGTCCTTTAACATTCTTCTTGAATGACTCCCAGAATAACAAAAAGGCTCTGCTGTACTTGTTAAAAATCTTTTTCCTACTTCAGTTGAGTTGGATTGAATAGAATGCATATGTCTTTAATAAAGTTAATACTTTTCCTTTGCCAAGAACCAGATTACTTATTTTTTCTGGTATCTTTCGTTAAGGAATTCTTTAAAACAAAAGATTGAAAAGTCTCCAGGTTGGGAGAGATGGTAATGTCACGATAATGACATTAGCCTAGTGATCCAGAAGTTCAGGCTTATGGTCTGGAGGAAATAGTTAAAAATCCCACCATGGTAGCAGCTGGAATTTAAATTCAAGTTATAAAATCTAGAACTGGAAGTTAGCCTCAGGAATGGTGATTGTGAAACTATCATTGCTTGTTGTAAAATTCCATCTGGTCCACCAATATCCCATAGGAATGGAAATCTGCCATCCTTATCTGGTCTGGCCTACATGTGATTCCAGATCAACATGGTTGACTCTCAACTGCCATCTGAGATGGCCCAACAATTCTTTCAGTTCAAGGGCAATTAGAGATGGGTGACAGATGTTGGCCTTGACAGACACACCCACATCCCAAGAAGGAAAGATTGAAGGAAAGTAAAACATCAAAGGAACACAATCGTGGACAAAGACCATCAGCCCAACCAAAAGGTGAGCAGAAATCTTCTGTTCCACAAATTAGTTACATTCCAGATATAAAAGCAAATGGTATGCTTGAAAACAGAAAGACCGATGAGGAAAGAACAGGGGCATTGGAGGAATTAGTGGGTTTTTCAAAGAGCTGTCATGTGCACAATGGGACAAATGGCATGATTTCATATGTAATTCTAAGTTGAGTGGGTCAGCACGGTGGCACAGTGGTTAGCCCTACTGGCTCACAGCACCAGGGACCCAGGTTCAATTCTCACCTCGGGCAACTGTCTGTGTGGAGTTTGCACATTCTCCCCGTGTCTGCGTAGGTTTCCTCTGGGTGTTCTGATTTCCTCTCAGTCCAAAGATGTGCAAGTTAGGTGAATTGGCCATGGCAAATTGCCGTAGTGATAGGTGAATTAGTCAGGGGTAAATGTAGGGGAATGGGTCTGCGTGGGTTGTTCTTCGGAGGGTCGGTGTGGACCGGTTGGGCTGAAGGGCCTGTTTCCCCACTGTAGGGAATCTAATCTAATTCATTTTCTCAATTCTGTTGTCTTCTCTATTAAATTACATTTTCTGGATTGTTGTCGTCTTTTTTTACATAGAGATAATTACAGCAATTAAGGGAGTCTTATCCACAGTTTTGTTAATAAACTGAACTGTTTTTAACTTTTTAGCTGAAGAAAGCCCTATTAAATGCGTTATTGATTGATGTTTCTCAAACATTAATATCCTATTCTGACTTCCCCCAACATTGATATTCTCCTAACAGAGGTGCTAAACAATTTGGGGAAAAATAAATGTTGCTCAAGAGAAAAATGACTGATTGATATTAAAATTAGATTTATAACATTTAATAAGATCATTATGCTATTAAAATGCCATTTACATGATCACACTGCAATATTAGCTGTTTGTATTTGGAGTGATGTATATTTTTGACACTTTGAATTTCCAGGTATGTGTAAGTGAATGACCCTATATTTGACTTTTCTCGCATTCAGTTTTATTGGCACTGTGTGGAACAGAGTGGTGGTGTACGTGTCAGTTCTTGGGAAAAAAAAAATCAATTAACTTCTCTTGCAGTTGGCTGCTCAAATTCAATTACCTGAAGTTGAAGAATTAGTTTCTGAAGGCTGGAACAGAAATCTCAAGGACCCCATGTCTGTAAATGATACAGGGGACACCCAGCCATAAAAACATGAAGTCACCTTAGAAATTATGTTGCTGGCAATGACACAATTGGCTTAATGGTTCGTTCATGCCATAAAGATGCTAGGGTGTAATATGAGCTGCTACTTAAATTAAATGCAATATCTCCAATCCCAAACCAAATGATAACTAAATGGGACATCTTGAAAGAATTATTAGATGCTTTAATGATCTATCTATATAGCTTAGGCACTTGTGTGATGCAATATTTACAAACAATCTTTGGTCAATAAAGTTTTCCTATGTCACAAGATTATTTCACATTGAAGAAATGTTTTCTACACGTACTTGACTCTCATGTAACCAAAACAATTCAAGTACAAAGTGGTTATTTTCAATGCAATCATTGTTTCTGATCTTTGAATAGTTTTCCCATCTAGTCCTAACTACAATCACCAAAGCAGGGGTATGCAGGACTATCAATCCCATTAGCTAACTTCACCTACTAATATGTCTTTCTAAATGGTATTGGTTCAACATTTACCTTTAGAAAATATCCCTATATTATACTCCATGCATCTGTGCTTAGTCAGTTGATCAACCATTCTTCACTGATTAAGCACATATCATTGTAAGTGGCACCTACTGTTTGGTCATCTATTTGCAGGTCAGTTTCAACATTGGTTGCCCAACAATTGGCATATCTCTCATTGGCAACCAGCAGTTTACAATCGTCCTCTTACTTCAGATATCTGGGGACCTGAAAACTTGGGTCTTGTTCAAAGTCAAGCATTTGCATTCACTGTAACACTAAACCAAACCAGTCTGCATATTAATGTGCAGTGGATAGGGCTGATACACAAGGTGCGGCTGTCCGTGCGAAATGTAGTAATTGCTAAAACTTCGGTCACTGACATAAGGGGCAGGTTGATAGTAGCAGGTGACATTGGCAGCATTTGGAATGATATTCTGTTCCCCTAGTACTCTCAGAGCCAACAGAGTGATCATGTTCAACGTCTGCCTTCTCTCATGTCCCATCAAACAGACTGTGCTTTCATTCACAACTTGGCGCAGTATCATCAGGTAATCATACTTGCTTTTCTCTTCACCAATGAAATGATTTCGTAGGTAGGATTCAATCTTCCTTTGCTGCTCAGATACATCTGGGAAGTCAATAAAAAACCTCGAACACATGTAGCGTTCTAAGCCTTTGATTTCTGTATCAGATGCTGGTTTAAATTCTCGAACTAAGAGATTGCTGTATTTAAGCAAGCCACCACCTCGAATCTCTTCGGGGTTTCTTGTGGCAATCAGTTTGTATCGCAGGTGATCCATTGCCTCCTCAAAATTTCCATACATACTCTCTGCTATGACAGTTGGATGGGACTCCTCTGACATTACATTCTCTCGACAACAGAAAAGAGGTAACAACGAGTCCAGAATTATTTGGAAAGAGTCCACACTAAATTCAAACTGCCGCCGTAATGAATTAACAAACTTTAACTCAACATTTTTTCCACTGTTATTTGACAAGGAGATGAGACTCCACCGATCATAATCATTGGAAACTTTAACCATTTTCTGAACATAGGCTTCTTTCAAAGTAAGCCCTGTGATCTTTTCCTTATTGACACCCTGTGGTAGAAAGTCCAGAAGACAATCCAATACCACTCCCTTTACCACCTGGAACTCTTCCTCTCCAGGCAACTCTACTCTAAAGATAATGTCAAGGTCTTTGTAGCTTGTTCCATTTTGCTTTGCAAGAATGTGACTTGCTGTTGAGCCATTGAGACGAATATCATGGACCATAATCCCATTCTCTTCCAGCCGATCCTTCACAATATGAATGATGTCTTTTGGCTTTATTTCCAGTGTAGGGAAGTTGCCTCTTCCGTGAATAGGTATCATTTCTGTTAAGACTTGATCCAAACTCTGAACCTGCTCCCAGTTAAGATTGCTGAATCTGCAGTCCAGACTCTCATCCATGACGCAGTTTGGCAGATCAACACTCTCATCCATCTGCTGAAACATGAAAGTAACAAAACTGCAGTGAAAAGTGATTAGTTAAACAATGGTCACATTTCACATGACATTTTGGCCATTCTAACTGTATTCTGGATGAGCACACAAATATGAAGCTGTGTATTTTAGTCTATCCATTTTAATAATTGTCAAGTAACCATACCTACAGTCAGAAACTCATAAGCTGAAGTTAAACCTATTACATCTGTTCATGACTTTCAATAATAATTTTCATCCTATGTTTAAATGATTGCAAGAATCATTAAGCATGTTGAACTATATCAGCACAGTCACCTCTCCTTCATTTGATTGGATTTATACCTGAAAATCTTTGTGATCCCAAACATGACACTCATTTACACAACAGTAAACATGATTTTAATTTTACATTGACAATAGAGTAAAATATCCAAAAAGAAAGAAAGAAATCACTGATCTATTAGTTTTAAACCTTCACTGTGTGGATAAAATCCTGAAAATCTGAATTTCTGAGAGCCCTACCCTGAGTACTGGAAAACAGCAATCTAATTGAAATCAGTCTTACCATTACAGGAAATGGGCTTTATTAACACAGCGATTGCCAAGACAAACAGTAATGAAGTAACAAAAACAAAACTCTGATGCAGACAGCTTTTTATATCCAGAGAAGCTAGTTTGATTTTTTTTTGCAGATAAATTAAGAACTTTCTCTTTACTGTGAACACTCTACACCATACAATAGATTGGAAATCACTGCTGAATGATATTATTGAACAAATATTTAAGCTGTAAGTATTGAATTAGTCTATTTGGTCTATTCAAATTATTATCAGAAAATGGTAGCACTTTCTCCTTTGAATCAGGGACACTGTAGCACAAACTCTCGGCTAACATTTCCAAATGAGGTGTTGAACAGAGGCCCTATTTGTCCTCTTAAGAGATGTATGAGCCTGAATATTCTCTTTGATAGCCAAGCCAATATTTTCCCCTCAACCAGCTTCACTAAATAAAATTATCTGGCCATGATATTATTGTTCTTTGTGTGAGCTTGCTGTGCACAAATTGATTACCACATTTCCCCAAAATGCACCGAAGGCTACATTTCAAAACTACTTTTACTTAATCATGGGATGTTGGGGGCTAAACTAGCATTTATTACCCATCCCAAGTTGCCCTAGATGAAGTCAAACTGAGCTGCTTTCTCGAGTTGCAGCACTCCTTGACAGGAAAGTGCTTTAGGATACCCTGAACTGATAAAGAAATACAAGTTTATTGAAGAAATACAAGTGTATTCTTTTTTCTTTGAAGAGTTGAAAGGATATAGGGAGCAGATAGGAAAGTAGAGTTGAAGCAGAGATGAGATCAGTCACGATAGCAACAAATAATGGAGGAGATTTAAAGGTTAAATTGCATACACCTGCTCCTAGTTTTTATGTTATTATTTTTTCTTCTGTAATTATCTTTGCCCACCCTATACCTTGATCATTTCAACCACTTTTCCTTCCCAGGCCATTCCAATCATGAAAGTTTCTAAAGGTTTTGCTCAACCAACGTTTATGAATGTGAATTCCGCATTCTTTTATTTCAATGTTTAAATAAGGTTTGTTCTCCTGCTTTCTATCCTCAATCGCCTTTTGATCTTGATTCAATGATACTTCATTCTTTAGCTCTCAACTGTTGCAATAAAAAGAATTTAAAACAATGCTCTCACTAACTTGCCAGAGAGAGAAATTTGAACTGACTACTTTCTCAGCTTAGCAGCAATTTCCACCTTAAAACATGGCCTTAAAGCAAATATTGTGATAACATTATTGACAAATGTTAATACAGCACTGCTGGCTAAGGAGAAACATGAACAGTCACAGTAGCTAGATGCAAAAAGGCTAGAGTGCAACTCATTCGCCTTTCATCAACTTGTTGATAGAACATTAATGGAGTCATTGACAAAGCATAGCAATCGATCTCCACCACCTCCATGAGGAATGCTCCATCGGTTTACCACTCACTGACTGGAATAATGATTTCCAAGATTTGTTTTTAATTGTCACCCTCTGACCACTTGCCCCAATCTTAACACTCTTTTCAAAATTGATTTTCCTTAATAAAAATCGTTCCGCTGAACTTTATTGCAAAAATCGCCAAATGGCTACTTTCAAGATTTGCGTATTCTGAAATCATGGACCAAGCTGTCAATTGATCCTATTTTTTAAAATGATGTTTCATAGGGTGTCATCAATAAAGTCAGCATTTGTTTCCTATGCCTAATTGACCTGAGTCATTGCTGCAGTTCAGCTGTGATAGGTCATAGTGCGAGAGCAAAAGGACAGAGCGACTGGCGGGAATGACAGGGAGCCCACAATACAAAACCTGCTTTCTGCATTTTGAAATGTTACTTGAAAAACATTTAAAATAAATTGTCTCATAGAAATCCAATTGGCACAAAGACCAGGTGCCTGATCTAGGTGAATTGAAAACTTATCATCCGGTCAGAAAATACTTTCTCATTTTGAGCACCAGATGTCAGCATTCATATTTCCAACTTGAACACAGTAAAGTTAGACCTAGAGTAAATCTTTCTTTATTGGTCCCAATGATGCACATCAACCAAACGTCAGAAAAGTGCCACCTTTCTTCCTGTCTCTCATCTTTCAATTCCTGCACACCATTCATTCTGAATAAGATGACAGATTCTTTGCTGCAGATCCTTGTTCACTGAAAGGTCGGTTGGGTTAAAATCATTTAGATCAGATGTCAACAGCTGAGTTAACTTTCCTCCATAAGCTTCAGAGAAATAAATCATGTTATTCAAAAAATCCAAATACGTGCTCATTTCTTTCTTTGTAAAAGGTCACAATGTTTATCCCAGGTTGATCTGATTTTCAACATTCTCTAAACAAATGGCCCATTCTCAGCTCTGAATAGAATAATACCCATAGCCTAAAAATAACCCCGGTTGTGCACTATATGATGACTGGAAATATCAACTTACTGTTATATTTTCATGGACTAAATTTGTGTTCTGATTTATTTCCCTGATTAATGCAATCTTTATTCTCAAATCCCTGTGTGTCCTCTATGTTTCATACAATGGCATTATTATACACCATTGTTCAGCTGCTTGAAAAGCTAAGGTTTGAGCCTCAGTGGGAGGACAGCAGACATTTAATATGAAAAGGCCCTGCCAAACTGTAACTGTCGAGAACACCTGATGTAAAGGGTAAACATGTTCCCAGGACATTTAGCCACAACAGTTCCCATTCACTCACAGAGGCATAGAGATTATTTGGGGTTATTGAGAGGAGACACAGAGAGGTAGTTAGTCCACAGCCACGTGATGAAGGTAGATGGGTTACCATCAGAGGTAGGAAAGGGAACTGGCAAAATCTCCTGTGGTGGTTCCCCTCAACAACAAGTATAACGTTTTGGATATTGTTGGGGAGGCCAACTTATCAGGGGTAAGCAATGGGACACAGGTTTCTGGTGCAGAGTCTGTCCCTGTTGCTCAGAGAGGAAGGGGAAAGAGGAACAGAGCTTTAGTGATTGGGTACTCCATAGTTAGGGGGACAGATAGGAGGTTTTGTGGGAACGAGAGACTGATGATTGGTGTGTTGCCTCCCGGGTGCCAGGGTTCATGATGTCTCTGATCATGTTTTCGGGATCCTGAGTGGGGGGGACAATTTGCTAATGCTCTTCAGGGGTGTGGGGGGGGGTGGGGTTTAAACTAATGCAGAAGGGGGATGGGAACCTGAATTGTAGTTCCAGTGTACAGGAGGTTCAGGGTAGTGAGGTCAGGGATAGGTTTACAAGGTCGCGAGAGGGCACTGGCTACCAGAATGTTGGTTTGAAATGTATGTGCGTCAATGCCAAGAGCATCCAAAATAAGGTAGGTGAATGTACAGCGTGGGTTGGTACCTGGGATTTTGATGTTGTGGCCATTTCAGAAATGTGGCTAGAGGAGGGACAGGAATGGTTGTTGTAGATTCCAGGATTTAGATGTTGCAGCAAGAACAGAGAAGATGATAAAAGAGGGAGGGGTGTGGCATTGTTAATCAAGGGTAGTATTACAGCAGCTGAGATAATGTTTGAGGACTCATCCACTGAGGTAGTTTGGGCTGAGGTTAGATACAGGAAAGGAGAGGTTGGGAGTTTTCTATAGGCCTCCTAATTGTTCCAGGGATGTAGAGGAAAGGATGGCAAAGATGATTCTCGATAGGATCGAGAGTAACAGGGTAGTTGTTATGGGGGTCTTTAACTTCCCCAATATTGACTGGGAATGTTATATTTCAAGTATTTTAGATGGATCAGTTTTTGTTCAATGTGTGCAGGAGGGTTTTCTGACAGTATGTAGATAGGCCAACAATGGGCGATGCCGTATTGGATTTGGTACTGGGTAATGTACCTGGCCAGGTGTTAGATTTGGAGGGAGGTGAGCACTTTGGTGATAGTGACCATAATTCAGTTATGTTTACAAAGCAATGGGCAGGGATAGGTATATACCGCAGGGAAAGAGGTATAACTGGGGAGAGGTATAACTGGGGAAAGGCATTTATGATGTGAATAGGCAAGAGTTAGGATGCGTAGGACGGGGAAGGAAACTGTAGGGGATGGACACACTTCAAATGTGCAGCTTATTCAAGGAACAGCTACTGCGGGTCTTTGGTAAGTATATACTTATCAGGTAGGGGGGTACTTGTTGAGAGAGGGAGCCATGGTTTATTAAAGAAATTGAAGCTCATGTCAAGAGGAAGAAGAAAGATAATGTGAGGATGAGGCGTGAAGGCTCAATTAGGGGCTTGAGAGTTATAAGTTAGCCAGAAAAGATCTAAAGAGAGGGCTAAGAAGAGCCAGGAGAGGACATGAGAAGTTGTTGGTGGGAAAACCCTAAGGCCTTCTGTAGATATATCAGGAATAAAAGAATTACTAGGGGAAGCTTAGGGCCAATCAAAGATAGTAGTGGAAAGTTGTGTGTGGCATCTGAGGACATACGGGAAGCACTTAATGAATACTTTTCATCAGTATTCACATTGGAAAAGGGCAATGTTAGTGAGAATGTGGGCATAGAGGCTACAAGATTAGATGGGTTGAGATTGACAAAGAGGGGGTTTTAGCAATTTTGGAAGATCTGAAAATAGATAAGACCCCTGGACCGGATGGGATTCAGCCTCAGATTTTCTGGGATTCCAGTGAGGAGATTGCGGAGCTTTTGGCTTTGATCTTTATGTCATCACTATTGACAGGAGTAGTGCCAGAAGATGGGAAGATAGCAAAGTTTGTTCCCTTGTTTGAGAAGGGGAGTTGGAAGGTGCATAAATCCCTGAAAGTTGCCATCCAGGTTGATAGGATTGTTAAGAAGGTATATGGTGTGTTGGCAAGTATTGGTAGGGGATTGAGTTTCAGAGCCACAAGGTCATGCTTCTGCTGTAGAGACGCTGGTAAGGCCATACCTGGAGTATTGCATGCAGTTCTGGTCAACACATTATAGGAGGGATGTGGAAGCTTTGGAAAGGATTCAGAGGAGATTTACTAGGATGTTGCCTGGTATGTAAGGAAGGACTTATGAGAAAAGGCCGAGGGTACTGAGGCTGTTTACATTTGAGAGATGAAGGTTGAGAGGTGACTTAATTGAGATGTATCAGATAATCAGAGGGTTAGATAGGGTTTGATAGCCTTTTTCTTCGGATAGTGAAGGCTAACACAAGGGGACATAGCTTTAAATTGAGGAGTGATAGATTTAGGACAGACATCAGGGTAGTTTCTTTACTCAGAGTATAGTAGGGGCATGAAACGGCCTGCCTGCAACAGTATTAGACTTGCTAACGTTAAAGGCATTTAAATGGGCATTGGACATACATGTGGATAATAATGGAATGGTGTAGGTTAGATGGACATCAGATTAATTTCACAGATTGGTGCAACATTGAGGGCTGAAGAGCCTGTACTGCGTTGTAACATTCTATGTTCAAGGTGTACAGCAGAAAAATAGACCCTTTGGTCCAACTCATCTGCACAGACCAGATATCCTAACCTGTTCTAGTCCCATTTGCAAGCAATTGGCCCATATCCCTCTAAACCATTCCTATCCAGATGCCTTTTAAATATTGTAATTGTCCCAGCCTCCACCACTTCCTCTGACAGTTCATTCCATATATACACTACTCTCTCTGTGAAAAAGTTGCCTCTTAGGACCCTTTTACATTATATCTTCCTTCTCTTACCCAAAACCTATGCCCTCTAATTCTCTACTATGTCACCCTAGGGAAAATACCCGGTCTATTTATCCTATCCATGCCCTTCATGATTTTATAAACCTCTATAAGGTCACCCCTCAGCCTCCAATGCTCCAGGGAAAACAGCTTCAGCCTGTTCAGTCTCTCCCTATAGCTCAAATCCTCCAACCCTGGCAACATCCTTCCAAATATTTTCTGAACCCTTTCAAGTTTCACATCATCCTTCTGGTAGGAGGGAGACCAGAATTGCACACAATGTTCCAAAAGTGGCCTAACCGATGTCCTATATAGCCACAACATGACCTCCTAATCCCTATACTCAATACTCTGACCAATACAGGAAAGCATACTAAATGCTTTCTTCACCATCCCATCTCCCTGTGACTCCACTTTCAAGGAACTATGAACCTGCACTCCAAGGTCTCTTTGTTCAGCACAACTCCCCAGGACCTTACAGCATGGAAACAGACCCTTCAGTCTAACTCATCCATGCCAACCAAGTTTCCCAAACTAAACTCATCCCACCTGCCTGCATTTGGCCCACACTCCTGTAAACCTTTGTATTCAGTATAGGAATTGGTTCATATAGTATTCAGTTGCCCCTCAGTATCATTTTAAATATTTCTCCCCTCACTTTATAAATATGCCATTAGTTTTGAACTCCCCCAACTTAGGGAAAGGACCTTTGCTATTCACCGTATCATTGCCCCTCATGATTCAATAAACCTCAACAAGGTCACCCCTCAACCTCCTAGTGAAATAAGTCCCAGCCTCAAACACTCCAGTTCCAGAAACATCCTGGTACTTTTTTTTCTGGATCCTCTCCAATTTAATAATATCCGTCCTATAGCAATACATGCAATTCCTAGCTCAATGGTCTAAGCAATTAAAGCAAGCATGCTAACTGTCTTCTTAACTTCATACCCACCGGTGATACAACTTTCAAAGAACTCTGTACCTGTCTCTCTGTCCGAAAACACTCCTCAGGTACATTCTAGTTATTGGTAATTATTTGTGCACAGAAGGGGTTGTCACTTGAAATACCAGTGTTTATATTGCTGCTATTGGGCAATAAAACATCGGAGCACAAGCAGGGCCATTCAGCCAATTGCATCTGCTCTGCCATTCAAGGCTGATCTGAGCCTTCTCAACTCCACTTATCTGCCTTTTCACCTTGATTCCATTACTGATTAAAAATCTATTTTTCTCAGGTTTGAAAATACTTAACGAGCCAGCCTCAGCAAACTCTGAGAATTCCACAAATTACTTCCTCTTGAGAGAAGAAAGTCGACCTTATCTCTGTGTTAAATGTGCAGCCTCTTATTCTGAGATTATGCCCTTTGGACCTAAACTCTCCTACACAGGGAAACAACCTTTCTGCATGGCACCATTTGATGAATTAATGTACAACAGCCAATCTTATAAGATCACAAATTAAAACACCTGTTGAAACTTTAGATACAATTTAATGCATCAGTATTTATAATCTTAATAATACAAAATATTTTGGAAGAACAATTGCTACTTATCTTTTTTCTAAGGAAACAAATTGCAATCTTGATGCCTTAATGTTGCAATTTAAAGAAGTTACCAGAAAGAAATGAGAGGCATGTAACTGCTAGTATTCTTTAGGCTGCGCACATTATATCTGAATCTGCAGAAGATTTGATCGATATGGTCACACTGCCTGTATCTACCCGCTGCTCTTATTTTAAGGCAATAACAAAGAAAGATGAAAAGCAAAGATCAATGCTATAAATACCAGACCATCATAACCTATGATATGGTAAAAAAGCTTTTTAAAAATCTTTTAAAATTATTTGACATAATTTCTACTTACCAGTCAAAACCAAAGGTCAGTGTGGATGGTGGACTTTGCTGCGACTGACAATTGGTGGTGAATAAAATATGTTCTGGTTGTGATCAGATTGGTAAACCTTGCCATGCATAGATTTCACACTTGATGGTCTTAGAATGTGAAATATTTTAGACTTGTCTTTCATTTATGAGCACAGCTTTAAAATTGTATGCTCCCATTCTCCAAAAAAGGTCTGTGATAAATCTTCATTTAAAACCATTGCATTCTGTTCTTATTATGAGTAAGATTAATTAATTAAATTCTCTTGTAATATAATGAGACAGCAGTGCTCATTTAAAGCTATTTTACTGCAAAACCAAACATGCTTCTTTTCTAAATAATCCATGACCTACAAGAAGAATAACTGAACTTCTTTTATTGACGGTTTTCTATATTTACCACAATTTAGTCATTTAACTCCTTCTGCTTACTGCCATGTCACTCAGCACATGCACTGTATCTCCTTTCAGAAATAGCCTGGTGACGTGGAAATACAGGGTAGACAAGCAGGAGGCTGGGAGAACACTGCAAGCAGCAGGAGGTGGAGACGTCGACTACAAACTCAGTCCTGAGAAAGTGTTTTTCCCGAAATGTCAACTTCTCCACCTCTGGATGCTGTCTGGCTTGCTGTGTTCTTCCAGCCTCCTGCTTGTACACCTTGGATTCCAGCATCTGCAGGGGTTTCTTTTTGTCTCTAACTAACTTGGAAATATCGGGAATTATTATTCAGTCATTGAAGAGGCCTATGTATCTAATTTGCCTTTTAGTGAGAAGTATCCAATCAGTCTAAATCCAGAGTTAATGAGCAATAGTTAAAATGTTAAGAGGTTTGAAAGGGCAGACATAGACAAACCACTTCTTCTGGTGAGGGTACTAATCTTCAAATTGGATTTTAAAATAGGGCAAAATCTGGAATCTTGTTTTGACACGAAGATTGATGGCATTCTTCCCGCCTGTGGTCTCTCTCCCCTTTCCCCCTCCAGGGATTAAAGGATGTTATAGTTGAAACTTTCTCGACTGATTGATTTTTATTTTTGTTTTGTTTGAGAATAGTCTGGAAGAAGATGGAGCAAATGGAAAAGAGGTGCAGATCAGCCAAGATGCAGTTGAATGAAGGTTTAGACTGAATGACAAATGAAGTTAAAAATCCACGCACGAAAAACCTCCCTGTGTTGACATAGAGTGTTCCACTCCGTGACGCACGAACAGACTTGACCTGTGGGTCAAGTTCATCAATTATGTATGGCCGTGGTTGATAATGATAGCACAACGGGCTGAATGATGTGGCTCATTCAGCAATCTCGCCTTAAATTAACAGGATTAGGATAGCTGCACTAAGCGGTCACTAACTTCGACCGTACCCAGTGCTGTGGGGAGGAACAAATTGTGACAATTCCCAAGACTTGTTTGTTTGTGCTTGGGACGAGTGAGGATGGGTGGGCACTCCCGTGCGGCTCTCAGAGAGAGAGAGAGGCAGGCGAGACAGCGAGCTGACTGAAGCGGGTAAGGCAGTGTGAAGTCATGACCCCCACTCTCCCTGTGCAAACCGAGTGGGCGCCTCCACCGACGGTAGTATCGGATTTCCCGGAATCTCTCTCCGTTGCAGTTCTCTCCGATAGTGCCAAATCTCCACCTTCGGAATAGCTACCGCTTGCCCGCAGCTTGATCGGATCTCAGCGTATGGAGGTCTCGCAATGGTGGAAAGAGTTAGTGGCTGGACTGAGCAGCAGGAGAACAATAACATCAGCTTGCAGTCCCAGAGCTCCAGGGGCTGGCCACATTGCGAACTGTGATCCAAGCTCTCACACACTTGCGCTGGGGGCTCGGGGGGGGGGGGGGGGGAGGAGGTGGACTGGCTTCACCCATAGCAATCATTTACAACCGATCCCCTGTACAAACAGCCGCAAACAGATCTCCCCACACAACTTAAAAGGTGTTACACATAAGAAATACTATGTAATACACAGTTGTTCCCTCACATCTCTTGACAGGGAAACTGCTCTGGGCGACTGTCCAATGCGGTGTTGGGATACGGGGAATGGCTTGTCCCACAGGTGGACAGGGAAAGGAACGCGATAGACTGGCATCTCTACCCAGTGATAGGTGGGCACTCGGTGCAATTGTTTCTCATAGCAGTCCCGCACTTTAAACCGTGCATTGGAGCGATACGATCAACTAATGTGACCAGCCGGGGTGCTGTTACCTTTACATTGCTGATATTAATAGGGTATGGCGCCCTATCCTAAACATAGTTGTCCCCTCACGTTGAGTGCCGGAACACAATACACTGGACAGGTGATGCAGAAAGACACAGAGTTGAAGCCAGGCTTGTCAGGACGTCCCAGTTTAAACTTGTTAAATTCGCCATGTAGCTATTATTGCAGACACAGTGGAGAGTTGTGCCGGACTGAGGTGGAATCTCCTCTGCTCCGCGCCCTGAAGTTTCACTGGGGGGGGCAAGAAGAGGTTATATCACGAAAGGCAACAGGCATTGATGCCGGATTGGTTTATCCAAGGTTTCTGAGACATTGAAATAAGAGGCGTTCTTACAGCGGAGCGACCAGACTGCACGCCACAAGTACACATACTCACCAAGACTGAAGTTTGCGATTCCTGCTGGGGGCACAGGCTCAGGGACAAGGCGACTGTTGGCAGATAGAAAGTGGATTCTGCGGCTGGGCACTGGCTTCCTGTGTGTAGCCGTCGGCTCCTGATCACGGGCTCACTCGGTGGGTGACCCAGATTCGGAGAGTGCACTGGAACTGGATTCGGGTCAGGGACACTCGCTTCCCTGTCTGAACTTGCGGGATTTAGACCGGGATCCGGGACGGCAGGAGGTTCTTAGATCCGGATCTGGGGCGATGTGCACCGAAGGGAGGGAGCGACGGCAGCAGGGAGCTGTCCACAGGCTGGTGGTACTGAAAGGAAGCTCAGTGTCAGTGTGTTTTCTAGCCCCGTCCTTGCAGCGTAAAGCTGTTGTCCTGGAGATGCTGTCGTCAGACATTTAAGGTGGTCCGGGACAAGAAAAAAGAACAAATCAACGACACTTCGAGTGACACCGAAGAAAGAAAGGCACGTCCACAAGCTGACAGCCACTTGACTCGCGTCGGAAGTCTTTCTGATTGGGTTCAAAATGAATCAACAGGGTTACACTGGGAAGCCGAGCACTGCGTTGGCGACTCTCTTTTTAGACCAACCTGCGTCACGATCTTTCTAAATTTGACAACGTCGACATTGAGAAACGCTGCAAACTGCTCCGGCCCAATAAACACCACGAAGTGACCCTGGCTACAGACACTGCAAACTGCCCCAGACCCCACGAACAGTGCAAACTGCCCCCTGACCCCATAAACACTGCAAACTGCCCCCAGACCCCATAAAGACTGCAAAATGCCCCAGACCCCATAAACACTGCAAACTGCCCCCAGACCCCATAAAGACTGCAAACTACCCCAGACCCCACGAACAGTGCAAACTGCCCCCTGACCCCATAAACTCTGCAAACTACCCCAGACCCCACAAACTCTGCAAACTGCCCCCTGACCCCATAAACACTGCAAACTGCCCCCAGACCCCATAAAGACTGCAAACTACCCCAGACCCCACGAACAGTGCAAACTGCCCCCAGACCTCACAAACACTGCAAACTGCCCCCAGACTCCATAAAGACTGCAAACTACCCCAGACCCCATAAACACTGCAAACTGCCCCAGACCCCATAAACACTGCAAACTGCCCCCAGACCCCATAAAGACTGCAAACTACCCCAGACCCCACGAACAGTGCAAACTGCCCCCTGACCCCATAAACTCTGCAAACTACCCCAGACCCCACAAACTCTGCAAACTGCCCCCTGACCCCATAAACATTGCAAACTGCCCCCAGACCCCATAAAGCCTGCAAACTACCCCAGACCCCACGAACAGTGCAAACTGCCCCCTGACCCCATAAACTCTGCAAACTACCCCAGACCCCACAAACTCTGCAAACTGCCCCCTGACCCCATAAACATTGCAAACTGCCCTCAGACCCCATAAAGACTGCAAACTACCCCAGACCCCACGAACAGTGCAAACTGCCCCCTGACCCCATAAACACTGCAAACTACCCCAGACCCCACAAACACTGCAAACTGCCACAACCCCATAAACGCTGAAAACTGCCCCCCGACCCCATAAACACTGCAAACTGCCATCAACCCCATAAACACGGCAAACTACCCCGCCCCCATAAACATTTCAAACTGCCCCCAGACCCCATAAACACTGCAAACTGCCCTGAACCCATAAACACTGCAAACTGTCTCCAGACCCCATAAACACTGCAGAGCCCCCAGACCCCATAAACACTGCAAACTGTCCCCAGATCCCACAAACACTGCAAACTGCTTTGATCACATATAAACTGCAAACTGCCCTGAACCCATAAACACTGCAAAATGCGCCAACCCAATGCACACTGCAAACTGCCCTGACCCCATAAAGACTGCAAACGGCCCCCAGACCCCACAAACACTGCAAACTGCCCCCAGACCCCAAAAACACTGCAAACTGCCCTGACCCCATAAAGACTGCAAACTGCCCCCAAACCCCACAAACTCTGCAAACAGCCCCCAGACCCCATAAACACTGCAAACTGCCCCCCGATCCCACAACACTGCAAACTGGCGCAATTACATAAAAACTGCAAACTGCCCCGATCCCATAAACACTGCAAACTGCCCCAGATCCCACAAACACTGTAAACTGCCCCCAGACCCCATAAACACTGCAAACTGCCCCAGACCCCACAAACACTGTAAACTGCCGTGGACCCCACAAACACTGCAAACTGCCCCAGACCCCATAAACAGTGCAAACTGCCCCAGACCCCACAAACACTGCAAATTGCCCCAGACCCCATAAACACTGCAAACTGCTCCCAGACCCCATTAAACACTGCAAACTACCCCAGATCCCACAAACTCTGCAAACTGCCCACAGACCCCATAAGCACTGCAAACTACGCCAGACCCCACAAACACTGCAAACTGCCCCGGCCTCTTAAAAACTGCAAACTGCCACAACCCCATAAACACTGAAAACTCTCCCCGACCCCATAAACACTGCAAACTGCCCCGACCCCATAAACATTGCAAACTGCCACCTGACCCCATAAACACTGCAAACTACCCCAGACCCCACAAACTCTGCAAACTGCCCCCTGACCCCATAAACACTGCAAACTGCCCCCTGACCCCATAAACACTGCAAACTGCCCCCAGACTTCACAAACACTGCAAACTGCCCCCAGATCCCACAAACTCTGCAAACTGCCCCCTGACCCCATGAACACTGCAAACTACCCCAGATCCCACAAACTCTGCAAACTGCCCCCTGACCCCATGAACACTGCAAACTACCTCAGATCCCACAAACTCTGCAAACTGCCCCCTGACCCCATGAACACTGCAAACTACCCCAGATCCCACAAACTCTGCAAACTGCCCCCTGACCCCATGAACACTGCAAACTACCCCAGACCCCACAAACACTGCAAACTGCCCCCAGACCCCATAAACACTGCAAACTGCCCCCCGACCCCACAAACACTGCAAACTGGCCCAATTACATAAAAACTGCAAACTTCCCCCATCCCATAAACACTGCAAACTGCCCCAGATCCCACAAACACTGTAAACTGCCCCCAGACCCCATAAACACTGCAAACTGCCCCAGACCCCACAAACACTGTAAACTGCCGTGGACCCCACAAACACTGCAAACTGCCCCAGACCCCATAAACAGTGCAACCTGCCCTAGACCCCACAAACACTGCAAATTGCCCCAGACCCCATAAACACTGCAAACTACCCCCAGACACCATAAGCACTGCAAACTACGCCAGACCCCACAAACACTGCAAACTGCCCCGGCCCCTTAAAAACTGCAAACTGCCACAAACCCATAAACACTGAAAACTGCCCCCCGACCCCATAAACACTGCAAACTGCCCCGACACCATAAACATTGCAAACTGCCCCCCGACCCCACAAACACTGCAAACTGGCCCAATTACATAAAAACTGCAAACTTCCCCCAACCCATAAACACTGAAATCTGCCCCCAGACCCCATAAACACTGCAAACTGCTCCCAGTACCCACAAACACTGAAAACTGTCCCCAGACCCCATAAACATTGCAAACTGCCCCCAGACCCCATAAACACTGCAAACTGACCTGACCCCACAAACACTGCAAACTGTCCCCAGACCCCATAAACATTGCAAACTGCCCCCAGACCCCACAAACACTGCAAACTGCTCCCAGTACCCACAAACACTGCAAACTGTCCCCAGACCCCATAAACATTGCAAACTGCCCCCAGACCCCATAAACACTGCAAACTGACCTGACCCCACAAACACTGCAAACTGTCCCCAGACCCCATAAACATTGCAAACTGCCCCCAGACCCCATAAACACTGCAAACTGACTTGACCCCATAAACACTGCAAACTGCCCCCAGACCCCACAAACACTGCAAACTGCCCCAGACCCCGCAAATACTGCAAACTGCCCCCAGACCCCACAAACACTGCAAACTGCCCCCAGACCCCACAAACACTGCGAACTGCCCCCAGACCCCATAAACACTGCAAACTGCCGCCAGACCCCATAAACACTGCAAACATCCCCAACCCCATAAACATTGCAAACTGCCCCAGATCCCACAAACACTGCAAAATGCCCCAGACCCCACAAACACTGCAAACTGCCCCCAAACCCCATAAACACTGCAAATTGTCCCCAGACCCCACAAACACTGCAAACTGCCCCAGACCCCACAAACACTGCAAACTGACCCCAGACCCCACAAACACTGCAAACTGCCCTAGAGCCCACAAAAACTGCAAACTGCCCTAGACCCCACAAACACTGCAAACTGCACCGACCCCATAAACACTACAAACTGCCCCGATCCCACAAACACTGCAAACTGCCCCAACACCATAAACACTGAAATCTTCACCGACCTCATAAACACTGCAAACTTCCCCAACCTCATAAACACTGCAAACTGCCCCGAACCCATAAACACTGCCAACTGCCCCGATCCCATAAACACTGCAAACTGCCCCGACCCCACAAACACTACAAACTGCCCCGACCCCACAAACGCTACAAACTACCCCCAGATCCCATAAACACCGCCAACTGCCCCGACACCATAAACACTAAAAACTGCCCCCAGTCCCCACAAACACTGCAAACTGCCCCCAGACTCCATGAACACTGCAAACTGCCCCAGACCCCATAAACACTGCAAACTGCCCCAGAGCCCACAAACACTGCAAACTGCCCCCAGACCCCATAAACACTGCAAACTGCTCCCAGTACCCACAAACACTGAAAACTGTCCCCAGACCCCATAAACATTGCAAACTGCCCCCAGACCCCATAAACACTGCAAACTGACCTGACCCCACAAACACTGCAAACTGTCCCCAGACCCCATAAACATTGCAAACTGCCCCCAGACCCCATAAACACTGCAAACTGACTTGACCCCATAAACACTGCAAACTGCCCCAGCACCATAAACACTGCAAACTGGCCTAGACCCCACAAACACTGCAAACTGCCCCCAGACCCCACAAACACTGCAAACTGCCCCAGACCTCGCAAACACTGCAAACTGCCCCCAGACCCCACAAACACTGCAAACTGCCCCCAGACCCCACAAACACTGCGAACTGCCCCCAGACCCCATAAACACTGCAAACTGCCCCAGACCTCGCAAACACTGCAAACTGCCCCCAGACCCCACAAACACTGCAAACTGCCCCCAGACCCCATAAACACTGCAAACTGCCGCCAGACCCCACAAACACTGCAAACATCCCCAACCCCATAAACATTGCAAACTGCCCCAGATCCCACAAACACTGCAAAATGCCCCAGACCCCACAAACACTGCAAACTGCCCCCAAACCCCATAAACACTGCAAATTGTCCCCAGACCCCACAAACACTGCAAACTGCCCCAGACCCCACAAACACTGCAAACTGACCCCAGACCCCACAAACACTGCAAACTGCCCTAGAGCCCACAAAAACTGCAAACTGCCCTAGACCCCACAAACACTGCAAACTGCCCCCAGAACTCATAATCACTGCAAACTGCCCCAGACCCCACAAACACTGGAAACTGCCCCCAGACCCCACAAACACTGCAAACTGCCCCCAGACCCCATAAACACTGCAAACTGCCCCTGATTCCATAAACACTGCAAACTGCCCCCAGACCCCATAAACACTGAAAACTGCCCCCAGACCCCATAAACAATGCCAACTGCCCCAGATCCCACAAACACTGCAAACATCCCCAACCCCATGAACACTGAAAACTGACCCCAGACCACATAAACACTGCAAACATCCCCAACCCCATAAACATTGCAAACTGCCGCCAGAACCCATAAACACTGCAAAATGCCCCTGACCCCATAAACACTGCAAACTACCCCAGACCCCACAAACTCTGCAAACTGCCCCCAGACCCCATAAACACTGCAAACTGCCCCCAGACCCCAAAAACACTGCCAACTGCCCCCAGACCCCATAAACACTGCAAGCTGCACCCCGCCCCCACAAACACTGCAAACTGTCCCCAGACCCCATAAACATTGCAAACTGCCCCCAGACCCCATAAACACTGCAAACTGACTTGACCCCATAAACACTGCAAACTGCCCCAACACCATAAACACTGCAAACTGGCCTAGACCCCACAAACACTGCAAACTGCCCCCAGACCCCATAAACACTGCAAACTGCCCCTGATTCCATAAACACTGCAAACTGCCCCCAGACCCCATAAACACTGAAAACTGCCCCCAGACCCCATAAACACTGCAAACTGCCCCTGATTCCATAAACACTGCAAACTGCCCCCTGACCCCATAAACACTGAAAACTGCCCCCAGACCCCATAAACAATGCCAACTGCCCCAGATCCCACAGACACTGCAAACATCCCCAACCCCATGAACACTGAAAACTGACCCCAGACCACATAAACACTGCAAACATCCCCAACCCCATAAACATTGCAAACTGCCGCCAGAACCCATAAACACTGCAAAATGCCCCTGACCCCATAAACACTGCAAACTGCCCCCAGACCCCAAAAACACTGCCAACTGCCCCAGATCCCACAAACACTGCAAACATCCCCAACCCCATGAACACTGCAAACTGCCCCCAGACGCTATAAACACTGCAAACATCCCCAACCCCATAAACATTGCAAACTGCCGCCAGAACCCATAAATACTGCAGAATGCACCCAGACCCCATAAACACTGCAAACTGCCCCCAGACTCCACAAACACTGCAAAATGCCCCTAACCCCATAAACACTGCAAACTACCCCAGACCCCACAAACTCTGCAAACTGCCCCCTGACCCCATAAAGACTGCAAACTGCCCCCAGACCCCACAAACACTGCAAACTGCCCCCAGACCCCATACCACTGCAAACAGCCCCCAGACCCCATAAACACTGCAAGCTGCACCCCGCCCCCATAAACACTGCAAACTGCCCCCAGACCCCATAAACACTGCAAACTGCCCCCCGACCCCACAAACACTGCAAACTGGCCCAATCACATAAAAACTGCAAACTGCCCCCAGAACCCATAAACACTGAAAACTGCCCTGACCCCATAAACACTGCAAACTGCCCCGACTCCATAAACACTGCACACTTCCCCAGCCCCAGAAACAATACAAACTGCCTCCAGACACCATAACTATTGCAAACTTCCCAACCCCATAAAAACTACAAACTGGCCCCAGACCCCAAAACACTGCAAACTGCCCCAACACCATAAACACTGCAATCTTCACCGACCTCATAAACACTGCAAACTTCCCCAAAACCATAAACACTACAAACTGGCCCCAGACCCCATAAACACTGCAAACTGCCCCAGCACCATAAACACTGAAATCTTCACCGGCCTCATAAACACTGCAAACTTCCCCAACCTCATAAACACTGCAAACTGCCCCGAACCCATAAACACTGCCAACTGCCCCAGACCCCAGAAACACTACAAACTGCACCGACCCCATAAACACTGCAAACTGCCCTGACCCCATAAACACTACAAACTGCCCCGAACCCATAAACACTGCCAACTGCCCCGATCCCATAAACACTACAAACTGCCCCGACCCCACAAACACTACAAACTGCCCCGAGCCCACAAACGCTACAAACTGCCCCCAGATCCCATAAACACCGCCAACTGCCCCGACACCATAAACACTAAAAACTGCCCCCAGTCCCCACAAACACTGCAAACTGCCCCCAGACTCCATGAACACTGCAAACTTCCCCAGACCCCATAAACACTGCAAACTGCCCCCTGACCCCATAAACACTGCAAACTGCCCCAGACCCCACAAACACTGCAAACTGCCCCCAAACCCCATAAACACTGCAAACTGCTCCCAGTACCCACAAACACTGCAAACTGCCCCCTGACCCCATGAACACTGCAAACTACCTCAGATCCCACAAACTCTGCAAACTGCCCCCTGACCCCATGAACACTGCAAACTACCCCAGATCCCACAAACTCTGCAAACTGCCCCCTGACCCCATGAACACTGCAAACTACCCCAGATCCCACAAACACTGCAAACTGCCCCGGCCCCTTAAAAACTGCAAACTGCCACAACCCCATAAACACTGAAAACTCTCCCCCGACCCCATAAACACTGCAAAATGCCCCGACCCCATAAACATTGCAAACTGCCACCTGACCCCATAAACACTGCAAACTACCCCAGACCCCACAAACTCTGCAAACTGCCCCCTGACCCCATAAACACTGCAAACTGCCCCCAGACTTCACAAACACTGCAAACTGCCCCCAAATCCCACAAACTCTGCAAACTGCCCCCTGACCCCATGAACACTGCAAACTACCCCAGATCCCACAAACTCTGCAAACTGCCCCCTGACCCCATGAACACTGCAAACTACCTCAGATCCCACAAACTCTGCAAACTGCCCCCCTGACCCCATGAACACTGCAAACTACCCCAGATCCCACAAACTCTGCAAACTGCCCCCTGACCCCATGAACACTGCAAACTACCCCAGATCCCACAAACACTGCAAACTGCCCCGGCCCCTTAAAAACTGCAAACTGCCCTGACCCCATAAAGACTGCAAACTGCCCCCAGACCCCACAAACACTGCAAACTGCCCCCAGACCCCATCACCACTGCAAACAGCCCCCAGACCCCATAAACACTGCAAACTGCCCCCCGACCCCACAAACACTGCAAACTGGCCCAATTACATAAAAACTGCAAACTTCCCCCATCCCATAAACACTGCAAACTGCCCCAGATCCCACAAACACTGTAAACTGCCCCCAGACCCCATAAACACTGCAAACTGCCCCAGACCCCACAAACACTGTAAACTGCCGTGGACCCCACAAACACTGCAAACTGCCCCAGACCCCATAAACAGTGCAACCTGCCCTAGACCCCACAAACACTGCAAATTGCCCCAGACCCCATAAACACTGCAAACTACCCCCAGACACCATAAGCACTGCAAACTACGCCAGACCCCACAAACACTGCAAACTGCCCCGGCCCCTTAAAAACTGCAAACTGCCACAAACCCATAAACACTGAAAACTGCCCCCCGACCCCATAAACACTGCAAACTGCCCCGACCCCATAAACATTGCAAACTGCCCCCCGACCCCACAAACACTGCAAACTGGCCCAATTACATAAAAACTGCAAACTTCCCCCATCCCATAAACACTGAAATCTGCCCCCAGACCCCATAAACACTGCAAACTGCTCCCAGTACCCACAAACACTGCAAACTGTCCCCAGACCCCATAAACATTGCAAACTGCCCCCAGACCCCATAAACACTGCAAACTGACCTGACCCCACAAACACTGCAAACTGTCCCCAGACCCCATAAACATTGCAAACTGCCCCCAGACCCCATAAACACTGCAAACTGACTTGACCCCATAAACACTGCAAACTGCCCCAGACCCCGCAAATACTGCAAACTGCCCCCAGACCCCACAAACACTGCAAACTGCCCCCAGACCCCACAAACACTGCGAACTGCCCCCAGACCCCATAAACACTGCAAACTGCCGCCAGACCCCATAAACACTGCAAACATCCCCAACCCCATAAACATTGCAAACTGCCCCAGATCCCACAAACACTGCAAAATGCCCCAGACCCCACAAACACTGCAAACTGCCCCCAAACCCCATAAACACTGCAAATTGTCCCCAGACCCCACAAACACTGCAAACTGCCCCAGACCCCACAAACACTGCAAACTGACCCCAGACCCCACAAACACTGCAAACTGCCCTAGAGCCCACAAAAACTGCAAACTGCCCTAGACCCCACAAACACTGCAAACTGCACCGACCCCATAAACACTACAAACTGCCCCGATCCCACAAACACTGCAAACTGCCCCAACACCATAAACACTGAAATCTTCACCGACCTCATAAACACTGCAAACTGCCCCGAACCCATAAACACTGCCAACTGCCCCGATCCCATAAACACTGCAAACTGCCCCGACCCCACAAACACTACAAACTGCCCCGAACCCACAAACGCTACAAACTACCCCCAGATCCCATAAACACCGCCAACTGCCCCAACACCATAAACACTAAAAACTGCCCCCAGTCCCCACAAACACTGCAAACTGCCCCCAGACTCCATGAACACTGCAAACTGCCCCAGACCCCATAAACACTGCAAACTGCCCCAGAGCCCACAAACACTGCAAACTGCCCCCAGACCCCACAAACACTGCAAACTGCCCCCAGACCCCACAAACACTGCGAACTGCCCCCAGACCCCATAAACACTGCAAACTGCCGCCAGACCCCATAAACACTGCAAACATCCCCAACCCCATAAACATTGCAAACTGCCCCAGATCCCACAAACACTGCAAAATGCCCCAGACCCCACAAACACTGCAAACTGCCCCCAAACCCCATAAACACTGCAAATTGTCCCCAGACCCCACAAACACTGCAAACTGCCCCAGACCCCACAAACACTGCAAAATGCCCCTAACCCCATAAACACTGCAAACTGCCCCCAGACTCCACAAACACTGCAAAATGCCCCTAACCCCATAAACACTGCAAACTACCCCAGACCCCACAAACTCTGCAAACTGCCCCCTGACCCCATAAAGACTGCAAACTGCCCCCAGACCCCACAAACACTGCAAACTGCCCCCAGACCCCATACCACTGCAAACAGCCCCCAGACCCCATAAACACTGCAAGCTGCACCCCGCCCCCATAAACACTGCAAACTGCCCCCAGACCCCATAAACACTGCAAACTGCCCCCCGACCCCACAAACACTGCAAACTGGCCCAATCACATAAAAACTGCAAACTGCCCCCAGAACCCATAAACACTGAAAACTGCCCTGACCCCATAAACACTGCAAACTGCCCCGACTCCATAAACACTGCACACTTCCCCAGCCCCAGAAACAATACAAACTGCCTCCAGACACCATAACTATTGCAAACTTCCCAACCCCATAAAAACTACAAACTGGCCCCAGACCCCAAAACACTGCAAACTGCCCCAACACCATAAACACTGCAATCTTCACCGACCTCATAAACACTGCAAACTTCCCCAAAACCATAAACACTACAAACTGGCCCCAGACCCCATAAACACTGCAAACTGCCCCAGCACCATAAACAATGAAATCTTCACCGGCCTCATAAACACTGCAAACTTCCCCAACCTCATAAACACTGCAAACTGCCCCGAACCCATAAACACTGCCAACTGCCCCAGACCCCAGAAACACTACAAACTGCACCGACCCCATAAACACTGCAAACTGCCCTGACCCCATAAACACTGCAAACTGCCCTGACCCCATAAACACTACAAACTGCCCCGAACCCATAAACACTGCCAACTGCCCCGATCCCATAAACACTACAAACTGCCCCGACCACACAAACACTACAAACTGCCCCGAGCCCACAAACGCTACAAACTGCCCCCAGATCCCATAAACACCGCCAACTGCCCCGACACCATAAGCACTAAAAACTGCCCCCAGTCCCCACAAACACTGCAAACTGCCCCCAGACTCCATGAACACTGCAAACTTCCCCAGACCCCATAAACACTGCAAACTGCCCGCAGACCCCATAAACACTGCAAACTGCCCCAGACCCCACAAACACTGCAAACTGCCCCCAAACCCCATAAACACTGCAAACTGCTCCCAGTACCCACAAACACTGCAAACTGCCCCCTGACCCCATGAACACTGCAAACTACCTCAGATCCCACAAACTCTGCAAACTGCCCCCTGACCCCATGAACACTGCAAACTACCCCAGATCCCACAAACTCTGCAAACTGCCCCCTGACCCCATGAACACTGCAAACTACCCCAGATCCCACAAACACTGCATACTGCCCCGGCCCCTTAAAAACTGCAAACTGCCACAACCCCATAAACACTGAAAACTCTCCCCCGACCCCATAAACACTGCAAAATGCCCCGACCCCATAAACATTGCAAACTGCCACCTGACCCCATAAACACTGCAAACTACCCCAGACCCCACAAACTCTGCAAACTGCCCCCTGACCCCATAAACACTGCAAACTGCCCCCAGACTTCACAAACACTGCAAACTGCCCCCAAATCCCACAAACTCTGCAAACTGCCCCCTGACCCCATGAACACTGCAAACTACCCCAGATCCCACAAACTCTGCAAACTGCCCCCTGACCCCATGAACACTGCAAACTACCCCAGATCCCACAAACTCTGCAAACTGCCCCCCTGACCCCATGAACACTGCAAACTACCCCAGATCCCACAAACTCTGCAAACTGCCCCCTGACCCCATGAACACTGCAAACTACCCCAGATCCCACAAACACTGCAAACTGCCCCCTGACCCCATGAACACTGCAAACTACCCCAGATCCCACAAACACTGCAAACTGCCCCGGCCCCTTAAAAACTGCAAACTGCCCTGACCCCATAAAGACTGCAAACTGCCCCCAGACCCCACAAACACTGCAAACTGCCCCCAGACCCCATCACCACTGCAAACAGCCCCCAGACCCCATAAACACTGCAAACTGCCCCCCGACCCCACAAACACTGCAAACTGGCCCAATTACATAAAAACTGCAAACTTCCCCCATCCCATAAACACTGCAAACTGCCCCAGATCCCACAAACACTGTAAACTGCCCCCAGACCCCATAAACACTGCAAACTGCCCCAGACCCCACAAACACTGTAAACTGCCGTGGACCCCACAAACACTGCAAACTGCCCCAGACCCCATAAACAGTGCAACCTGCCCTAGACCCCACAAACACTGCAAATTGCCCCAGACCCCATAAACACTGCAAACTACCCCCAGACACCATAAGCACTGCAAACTACGCCAGACCCCACAAACACTGCAAACTGCCCCGGCCCCTTAAAAACTGCAAACTGCCACAAACCCATAAACACTGAAAACTGCCCCCCGACCCCATAAACACTGCAAACTGCCCCGACCCCATAAACATTGCAAACTGCCCCCCGACCCCACAAACACTGCAAACTGGCCCAATTACATAAAAACTGCAAACTTCCCCCATCCCATAAACACTGAAATCTGCCCCCAGACCCCATAAACACTGCAAACTGCTCCCAGTACCCACAAACACTGCAAACTGTCCCCAGACCCCATAAACATTGCAAACTGCCCCCAGACCCCATAAACACTGCAAACTGACCTGACCCCACAAACACTGCAAACTGTCCCCAGACCCCATAAACATTGCAAACTGCCCCCAGACCCCATAAACACTGCAAACTGACTTGACCCCATAAACACTGCAAACTGCCCCCAGACCCCACAAACACTGCAAACTGCCCCAGACCCCGCAAATACTGCAAACTGCCCCCAGACCCCACAAACACTGCAAACTGCCCCCAGACCCCACAAACACTGCGAACTGCCCCCAGACCCCATAAACACTGCAAACTGCCGCCAGACCCCATAAACACTGCAAACATCCCCAACCCCATAAACATTGCAAACTGCCCCAGATCCCACAAACACTGCAAAATGCCCAAGACCCCACAAACACTGCAAACTGCCCCCAAACCCCATAAACACTGCAAATTGTCCCCAGACCACACAAACACTGCAAACTGCCCCAGACCCCACAAACACTGCAAACTGACCCCAGACCCCACAAACACTGCAAACTGCCCTAGAGCCCACAAAAACTGCAAACTGCCCTAGACCCCACAAACACTGCAAACTGCACCGACCCCATAAACACTACAAACTGCCCCGATCCCACAAACACTGCAAACTGCCCCAACACCATAAACACTGAAATCTTCACCGACCTCATAAACACTGCAAACTGCCCCGAACCCATAAACACTGCCAACTGCCCCGATCCCATAAACACTGCAAACTGCCCCGACCCCACAAACACTACAAACTGCCCCGAACCCACAAACGCTACAAACTACCCCCAGATCCCATAAACACCGCCAACTGCCCCGACACCATAAACACTAAAAACTGCCCCCAGTCCCCACAAACACTGCAAACTGCCCCCAGACTCCATGAACACTGCAAACTGCCCCAGACCCCATAAACACTGCAAACTGCCCCAGAGCCCACAAACACTGCAAACTGCCCCCAGACCCCACAAACACTGCAAACTGCCCCCAGACCCCACAAACACTGCGAACTGCCCCCAGACCCCATAAACACTGCAAACTGCCGCCAGACCCCATAAACACTGCAAACATCCCCAACCCCATAAACATTGCAAACTGCCCCAGATCCCACAAACACTGCAAAATGCCCCAGACCCCACAAACACTGCAAACTGCCCCCAAACCCCATAAACACTGCAAATTGTCCCCAGACCCCACAAACACTGCAAACTGCCCCAGACCCCACAAACACTGCAAAATGCCCCTAACCCCATAAACACTGCAAACTGCCCCCAGACTCCACAAACACTGCAAAATGCCCCTAACCCCATAAACACTGCAAACTACCCCAGACCCCACAAACTCTGCAAACTGCCCCCTGACCCCATAAAGACTTCAAACTGCCCCCAGACCCCACAAACACTGCAAACTGCCCCCAGACCCCATACCACTGCAAACAGCCCCCAGACCCCATAAACACTGCAAGCTGCACCCCGCCCCCATAAACACTGCAAACTGCCCCCAGACCCCATAAACACTGCAAACTGCCCCCCGACCCCACAAACACTGCAAACTGGCCCAATCACATAAAAACTGCAAACTGCCCCCAGAACCCATAAACACTGAAAACTGCCCTGACCCCATAAACACTGCAAACTGCCCCGACTCCATAAACACTGCACACTTCCCCAGCCCCAGAAACAATACAAACTGCCTCCAGACACCATAACTATTGCAAACTTCCCAACCCCATAAAAACTACAAACTGGCCCCAGACCCCAAAACACTGCAAACTGCCCCAACACCATAAACACTGCAATCTTCACCGACCTCATAAACACTGCAAACTTCCCCAAAACCATAAACACTACAAACTGGCCCCAGACCCCATAAACACTGCAAACTGCCCCAGCACCATAAACACTGAAATCTTCACCGGCCTCATAAACACTGCAAACTTCCCCAACCTCATAAACACTGCAAACTGCCCCGAACCCATAAACACTGCCAACTGCCCCAGACCCCAGAAACACTACAAACTGCACCGACCCCATAAACACTGCAAACTGCCCTGACCCCATAAACACTGCAAACTGCCCTGACCCCATAAACACTACAAACTGCCCCGAACCCATAAACACTGCCAACTGCCCCGATCCCATAAACACTACAAACTGCCCCGACCCCACAAACACTACAAACTGCCCCGAGCCCACAAACGCTACAAACTGCCCCCAGATCCCATAAACACCGCCAACTGCCCCGACACCATAAGCACTAAAAACTGCCCCCAGTCCCCACAAACACTGCAAACTGTCCCCAGACTCCATGAACACTGCAAACTTCCCCAGACCCCATAAACACTGCAAACTGCCCGCAGACCCCATAAACACTGCAAACTGCCCCAGACCCCACAAACACTGCAAACTGCCCCCAAACCCCATAAACACTGCAAACTGCTCCCAGTACCCACAAACACTGCAAACTGCCCCCTGACCCCATGAACACTGCAAACTACCTCAGATCCCACAAACTCTGCAAACTGCCCCCTGACCCCATGAACACTGCAAACTACCCCAGATCCCACAAACTCTGCAAACTGCCCCCTGACCCCATGAACACTGCAAACTACCCCAGATCCCACAAACACTGCAAACTGCCCCGGCCCCTTAAAAACTGCAAACTGCCACAACCCCATAAACACTGAAAACTCTCCCCCGACCCCATAAACACTGCAAAATGCCCCGACCCCATAAACATTGCAAACTGCCACCTGACCCCATAAACACTGCAAACTACCCCAGACCCCACAAACTCTGCAAACTGCCCCCTGACCCCATAAACACTGCAAACTGCCCCCAGACTTCACAAACACTGCAAACTGCCCCCAAATCCCACAAACTCTGCAAACTGCCCCCTGACCCCATGAACACTGCAAACTACCCCAGATCCCACAAACTCTGCAAACTGCCCCCTGACCCCATGAACACTGCAAACTACCTCAGATCCCACAAACTCTGCAAACTGCCCCCCTGACCCCATGAACACTGCAAACTACCCCAGATCCCACAAACTCTGCAAACTGCCCCCTGACCCCATGAACACTGCAAACTACCCCAGATCCCACAAACACTGCAAACTGCCCCGGCCCCTTAAAAACTGCAAACTGCCCTGACCCCATAAAGACTGCAAACTGCCCCCAGACCCCACAAACACTGCAAACTGCCCCCAGACCCCATCACCACTGCAAACAGCCCCCAGACCCCATAAACACTGCAAACTGCCCCCCGACCCCACAAACACTGCAAACTGGCCCAATTACATAAAAACTGCAAACTTCCCCCATCCCATAAACACTGCAAACTGCCCCAGATCCCACAAACACTGTAAACTGCCCCCAGACCCCATAAACACTGCAAACTGCCCCCCGACCCCACAAACACTGCAAACTGGCCCAATTACATAAAAACTGCAAACTTCCCCCATCCCATAAACACTGCAAACTGCCCCAGATCCCACAAACACTGTAAACTGCCCCCAGACCCCATAAACACTGCAAACTGCCCCAGACCCCACAAACACTGTAAACTGCCGTGGACCCCACAAACACTGCAAACTGCCCCAGACCCCATAAACAGTGCAACCTGCCCTAGACCCCACAAACACTGCAAATTGCCCCAGACCCCATAAACACTGCAAACTACCCCCAGACACCATAAGCACTGCAAACTACGCCAGACCCCACAAACACTGCAAACTGCCCCGGCCCCTTAAAAACTGCAAACTGCCACAAACCCATAAACACTGAAAACTGCCCCCCGACCCCATAAACACTGCAAACTGCCCCGACCCCATAAACATTGCAAACTGCCCCCCGACCCCACAAACACTGCAAACTGGCCCAATTACATAAAAACTGCAAACTTCCCCCATCCCATAAACACTGAAATCTGCCCCCAGACCCCATAAACACTGCAAACTGCTCCCAGTACCCACAAACACTGCAAACTGTCCCCAGACCCCATAAACATTGCAAACTGCCCCCAGACCCCATAAACACTGCAAACTGACCTGACCCCACAAACACTGCAAACTGTCCCCAGACCCCATAAACATTGCAAACTGCCCCCAGACCCCATAAACACTGCAAACTGACTTGACCCCATAAACACTGCAAACTGCCCCCAGACCCCACAAACACTGCAAACTGCCCCAGACCCCGCAAATACTGCAAACTGCCCCCAGACCCCACAAACACTGCAAACTGCCCCCAGACCCCACAAACACTGCGAACTGCCCCCAGACCCCATAAACACTGCAAACTGCCGCCAGACCCCATAAACACTGCAAACATCCCCAACCCCATAAACATTGCAAACTGCCCCAGATCCCACAAACACTGCAAAATGCCCCAGACCCCACAAACACTGCAAACTGCCCCCAAACCCCATAAACACTGCAAATTGTCCCCAGGCCCCACAAACACTGCAAACTGCCCCAGACCCCACAAACACTGCAAACTGACCCCAGACCCCACAAACACTGCAAACTGCCCTAGAGCCCACAAAAACTGCAAACTGCCCTAGACCCCACAAACACTGCAAACTGCACCGACCCCATAAACACTACAAACTGCCCCGATCCCACAAACACTGCAAACTGCCCCAACACCATAAACACTGAAATCTTCACCGACCTCATAAACACTGCAAACTGCCCCGAACCCATAAACACTGCCAACTGCCCCGATCCCATAAACACTGCAAACTGCCCCGACCCCACAAACACTACAAACTGCCCCGAACCCACAAACGCTACAAACTACCCCCAGATCCCATAAACACCGCCAACTGCCCCGACACCATAAACACTAAAAACTGCCCCCAGTCCCCACAAACACTGCAAACTGCCCCCAGACTCCATGAACACTGCAAACTGCCCCAGACCCCATAAACACTGCAAACTGCCCCAGAGCCCACAAACACTGCAAACTGCCCCCAGACCCCACAAACACTGCAAACTGCCCCCAGACCCCACAAACACTGCGAACTGCCCCCAGACCCCATAAACACTGCAAACTGCCGCCAGACCCCATAAACACTGCAAACATCCCCAACCCCATAAACATTGCAAACTGCCCCAGAACCCACAAACACTGCAAAATGCCCCAGACCCCACAAACACTGCAAACTGCCCCCAAACCCCATAAACACTGCAAATTGGCCCCAGACCCCACAAACACTGCAAACTGCCCCAGACCCCACAAACACTGCAAACTGACCCCAGACCCCACAAACACTGCAAACTGCCCTAGAGCCCACAAAAACTGCAAACTGCCCTAGACCCCACAAACACTGCAAACTGCCCCCAGAACTCATAATCACTGCAAACTGCCCCAGACCCCACAAACACTGGAAACTGCCCCCAGACCCCACAAACACTGCAAACTGCCCCCAGACACCATAAACACTGCAAACTGCCCCTGATTCCATAAACACTGCAAACTGCCCCCAGACCCCATAAACACTGAAAACTGCCCCCAGACCCCATAAACAATGCCAACTGCCCCAGATCCCACAAACACTGCAAACATCCCCAACCCCATGAACACTGAAAACTGACCCCAGACCACATAAACACTGCAAACATCCCCAACCCCATAAACATTGCAAACTGCCGCCAGAACCCATAAACACTGCAAAATGCCCCTGACCCCATAAACACTGCAAACTACCCCAGACCCCACAAACTCTGCAAACTGCCCCCAGACCCCATAAACACTGCAAACTGCCCCCAGACCCCAAAAACACTGCCAACTGCCCCAGATCCCACAAACACTGCAAACATCCCCAACCCCATGAACACTGCAAACTGCCCCCAGACACCATAAACACTGCAAACATCCCTAACCCCATAAACATTGCAAACTGCCGCCAGAACCCATAAATACTGCAGTATGCACCCAGACCCCATAAACACTGCAAACTGCCCCCAGACTCCACAAACACTGCAAAATGCCCCTGACCCCATAAACACTGCAAACTACCCCAGACCCCACAAACTCTGCAAACTGCCCCCTGACCCCATAAAGACTGCAAACTGCCCCCAGACCCCACAAACACTGCAAACTGCCCCCAGACCCCATACCACTGCAAACAGCCCCCAGACCCCATAAACACTGCAAGCTGCACCCCGCCCCCATAAACACTGCAAACTGCCCCCAGACCCCATAAACACTGCAAACTGCCCCCCGACCCCACAAACACTGCAAACTGGCCCAATCACATAAAAACTGCAAACTGCCCCCAGAACCCATAAACACTGAAAACTGCCCTGACCCCATAAACACTGCAAACTGCCCCGACTCCATAAACACTGCACACTTCCCCAGCCCCAGAAACAATACAAACTGCCTCCAGACACCATAACTATTGCAAACTTCCCAACCCCATAAAAACTACAAACTGGCCCCAGACCCCAAAACACTGCAAACTGCCCCAACACCATAAACACTGCAATCTTCACCGACCTCATAAACACTGCAAACTTCCCCAAAACCATAAACACTACAAACTGGCCCCAGACCCCATAAACACTGCAAACTGCCCCAGCACCATAAACACTGAAATCTTCACCGGCCTCATAAACACTGCAAACTTCCCCAACCTCATAAACACTGCAAACTGCCCCGAACCCATAAACACTGCCAACTGCCCCAGACCCCAGAAACACTACAAACTGCACCGACCCCATAAAGACTGCAAACTGCCCTGACCCCATAAACACTGCAAACTGCCCTGACCCCATAAACACTACAAACTGCCCCGAACCCATAAACACTGCCAACTGCCCCGATCCCATAAACACTACAAACTGCCCCGACCCCACAAACACTACAAACTGCCCCGAGCCCACAAACGCTACAAACTGCCCCCAGATCCCATAAACACCGCCAACTGCCCCGACACCATAAGCACTAAAAACTGCCCCCAGTCCCCACAAACACTGCAAACTGCCCCCAGACTCCATGAACACTGCAAACTTCCCCAGACCCCATAAACACTGCAAACTGCCCGCAGACCCCATAAACACTGCAAACTGCCCCAGACCCCACAAACACTGCAAACTGCCCCCAAACCCCATAAACACTGCAAACTGCTCCCAGTACCCACAAACACTGCAAACTGTCCCCAGACCCCATAAACATTGCAAACTGCACCCAGACCCCATAAACACTGCAAACTGCCCCCAGACCACATAAACACTGCAAACTGACCTGACCCCATAAACACTGCAAACTGCCCCCCGACCCCATATATACTGCAAACTGACTTGACCCCATAAACACTGCAAACTGCCCCAACACCATAAACACTGCAAACTGGCCTAGACCCCATAAACACTGCAAACTGCCGCCAGACCCCATAAACACTGCAAACATCCCCAACCCCATAAACATTGCAAACTGCCCCAGAACCCACAAACACTGCAAAATGCCCCAGACCCCACAAACACTGCAAACTGCCCCCAAACCCCATAAACACTGCAAATTGGCCCCAGACCCCACAAACACTGCAAACTGCCCCAGACCCCACAAACACTGCAAACTGATCCCAGACCCCACAAACACTGCAAACTGCCCTAGAGCCCACAAAAACTACAAACTGCCCTGGACCCCACAAACACTGCAAACTGCCCCCAGAACTCATAATCACTGCAAACTGCCCCAGACCCCACAGACACTGCAAACTGCCCACATCCCACAAACACTGCAAACTGCCCCAACCCCATAAACACTACAAACTGCCCCGATCCCACAAACACTGCAAACTGCACCAACCCCATAAACACTACAAACTGCCCCGATCCCACAAACACTGCAAACTGCCCCAACCCCATAAACACTACAAACTGCCCCGATCCCATAAACACTGCAAACTGCCCCGACCCCACAAACACTACAAACTACCCCCAGATCCCATAAACACCGCCAACTGCCCCGACACCATAAACACTAAAAACTGCCCCCAGTCCCCACAAACACTGCAAACTGCCCCCAGACTCCATGAACACTGCAAACTGCCCCAGACCCCATAAACACTGCAAACTGCCCCAGAGCCCACAAACACTGCAAACTGCCCCCAGACCCCATAAACACTGCAAACTGCTCCCAGTACCCACAAACACTGAAAACTGTCCCCAGACCCCATAAACATTGCAAACTGCCCCCAGACCCCATAAACACTGCAAACTGACCTGACCCCACAAACACTGCAAACTGTCCCCAGACCCCATAAACATTGCAAACTGCCCCCAGACCCCATAAACACTGCAAGCTGACTTGACCCCATAAACACTGCAAACTGCCCCAGAGCCCACAAACACTGCAAACTGCCCCCAGACCCCATAAACACTGCAAACTGCTCCCAGTACCCACAAACACTGAAAACTGTCCCCAGACCCCATAAACATTGCAAACTGCCCCCAGACCCCATAAACACTGCAAACTGACCTGACCCCACAAACACTGCAAACTGTCCCCAGACCCCATAAACATTGCAAACTGCCCCCAGACCCCATAAACACTGCAAACTGACCTGACCCCACAAACACTGCAAACTGTCCCCAGACCCCATAAACATTGCAAACTGCCCCCAGACCCCATAAACACTGCAAGCTGACTTGACCCCATAAACACTGCAAACTGCCCCAACACCATAAACACTGCAAACTGGCCTAGACCCCACAAACACTGCAAACTGCCCCCAGACCCCACAAACACTGCAAACTGCCCCAGACCTCGCAAACACTGCAAACTGCCCCAGACCCCACAAACACTGCAAACTGCCCCCAGACCCCACAAACACTGCGAACTGCCCCCAGACCCCATAAACACTGCAAACTGCCGCCAGACCCCATAAACATTGCAAACTGCCCCAGATCCCACAAACACTGCAAAATGCCCCAGACCCCACAAACACTGCAAACTGCCCCCAAACCCCATAAACACTGCAAACATCCCCAACCCCATAAACATTGCAAACTGCCCCAGATCCCACAAACACTGCAAAATGCCGCAGACCCCACAAACACTGCAAACTGCCCCCAAACCCCATAAACACTGCAAATTGTCCCCAGACCCCACAAACACTGCAAACTGCCCCAGACCCCACAAACACTGCAAACTGACCCCAGACCCCACAAACACTGCAAACTGCCCTAGAGCCCACAAAAACTGCAAACTGCTCGAGACCCCACAAACACTGCAAACTGCCCCCAGAACTCATAATCACTGCAAACTGCCCCAGACCCCACAAACACTGGAAACTGCCCCCAGACCCCACAAACACTGCAAACTGCCCCCAGACCCCATAAACACTGCAAACTGCCCCTGATTCCATAAACACTGCAAACTGCCCCCAGACCCCATAAACACTGAAAACTGCCCCCAGACCCCATAAACAATGCCAACTGCCCCAGATCCCACAAACACTGCAAACATCCCCAACCCCATGAACACTGAAAACTGACCCCAGACCACATAAACACTGCAAACATCCCCAACCCCATAAACATTGCAAACTGCCGCCAGAACCCATAAACACTGCAAAATGCCCCTGACCCCATAAACACTGCAAACTACCCCAGACCCCACAAACTCTGCAAACTGACCCCAGACCCCATAAACACTGCAAACTGCCCCCAGACCCCAAAAACACTGCCAACTGCCCCCAGACCCCATAAACATTGCAAACTGCCCCCAGACCCCATAAACACTGCAAACTGACTTGACCCCATAAACACTGCAAACTGACTTGACCCCATAAACACTGCAAACTGCCCCAACACCATAAACACTGCAAACTGGCCAAGACCACACAAACACTGCAAACTGCCCCCAGACCCCACAAACACTGCAAACTGCCCCAGACCTCGCAAACACTGCAAACTGCCCCCAGACCCCACAAACACTGCAAACTGCCCCCAGACCCCACAAACACTGCGAACTGCCCCCAGACCCCATAAACACTGCAAACTGCCGCCAGACCCCATAAACACTGCAAACATCCCCAACCCCATAAACATTGCAAACTGCCCCAGATCCCACAAACACTGCAAAATGCCCCAGACCCCACAAACACTGCAAACTGCCCCCAAACCCCATAAACACTGCAAATTGTCCTCAGACCCCACAAACACTGCAAACTGCCCCAGACCCCACAAACACTGCAAACTGACCCCAGACCCCACAAACACTGCAAACTGCCCTAGAGCCCACAAAAACTGCAAACTGCCCTAGACCCCACAAACACTGCAAACTGCCCCCAGAACTCATAATCACTGCAAACTGCCCCAGACCCCACAAACACTGGAAACTGCCCCCAGACCCCACAAACACTGCAAACTGCCCCCAGACCCCATAAACACTGCAAACTGCCCCTGATTCCATAAACACTGCAAACTGCCCCCAGACCCCATAAACACTGAAAACTGCCCCCAGACCCCATAAACAATGCCAACTGCCCCAGATCCCACAGACACTGCAAACATCCCCAACCCCATGAACACTGAAAACTGACCCCAGACCACATAAACACTGCAAACATCCCCAACCTCATAAACATTGCAAACTGCCGCCAGAACCCATAAACACTGCAAAATGCCCCTGACCCCATAAACACTGCAAACTACCCCAGACCCCACAAACTCTGCAAACTGCCCCCAGACCCCATAAACACTGCAAACTGCCCCCAGACCCCAAAAACACTGCCAACTGCCCCAGATCCCACAAACACTGCAAACATCCCCAACCCCATGAACACTGCAAACTGCCCCCAGACACCATAAACACTGCAAACATCCCCAACCCCATAAACATTGCAAACTGCCGCCAGAACCCATAAATACTGCAGTATGCACCCAGACCCCATAAACACTGCAAACTGCCCCCAGACTCCACAAACACTGCAAAATGCCCCTGACCCCATAAACACTGCAAACTACCCCAGACCCCACAAACTCTGCAAACTGCCCCCTGACCCCATAAAGACTGCAAACTGCCCCCAGACCCCACAAACACTGCAAACTGCCCCCAGACCCCATACCACTGCAAACAGCCCCCAGACCCCATAAACACTGCAAGCTGCACCCCGCCCCCATAAACACTGCAAACTGCCCCCAGACCCCATAAACACTGCAAACATCCCCAACCCCATAAACATTGCAAACTGCCCCAGATCCCACAAACACTGCAAAATGCCCCAGACCCCACAAACACTGCAAACTGCCCCCAAACCCCATAAACACTGCAAATTGTCCCCAGACCCCACAAACACTGCAAACTGCCCCAGACCCCACAAACACTGCAAAATGCCCCTAACCCCATAAACACTGCAAACTGCCCCCAGACTCCACAAACACTGCAAAATGCCCCTAACCCCATAAACACTGCAAACTACCCCAGACCCCACAAACTCTGCAAACTGCCCCCTGACCCCATAAAGACTGCAAACTGCCCCCAGACCCCACAAACACTGCAAACTGCCCCCAGACCCCATAAACACTGCAAGCTGCACCCCGCCCCCATAAACACTGCAAACTGCCCCCAGACCCCATAAACACTGCAAACTGCCCCCCGACCCCACAAACACTGCAAACTGGCCCAATCACATAAAAACTGCAAACTGCCCCCAGAACCCATAAACACTGAAAACTGCCCTGACCCCATAAACACTGCAAACTGCCCCGACTCCATAAACACTGCACACTTTCCCAGCCCCAGAAACAATACAAACTGCCTCCAGACACCATAACTATTGCAAACTTCCCAACCCCATAAAAACTACAAACTGGCCCCAGACCCCAAAACACTGCAAACTGCCCCAACACCATAAACACTGCAATCTTCACCGACCTCATAAACACTGCAAACTTCCCCAAAACCATAAACACTACAAACTGGCCCCAGACCCCATAAACACTGCAAACTTCCCCAAAACCATAAACACTACAAACTGGCCCCAGACCCCATAAACACTGCAAACTGCCCCAGCACCATAAACACTGAAATCTTCACCGGCCTCATAAACACTGCAAACTGCCCCGAACCCATAAACACTGCCAACTGCCCCAGACCCCAGAAACACTACAAACTGCACCGACCCCATAAACACTGCAAACTGCCCTGACCCCATAAACACTGCAAACTGCCCTGACCCCATAAACACTACAAACTGCCCCGAACCCATAAACACTGCCAACTGCCCCGATCCCATAAACACTACAAACTGCCCCGACCCCACAAACACCTAAAAACTGCCCCGACCCCACAAACGCTACAAACTGCCCCCAGATCCCATAAACACCGCCAACTGCCCCGACACCATAAACACTAAAAACTGCCCCCAGTCCCCACAAACACTGCAAACTGCCCCCAGACTCCATGAACACTGCAAACTTCCCCAGACCCCATAAACACTGCAAACTGCCCGCAGACCCCATAAACACTGCAAACTGCCCCAGACCCCACAAACACTGCAAACTGTCCCCAAACCCCATAAACACTGCAAACTGCTCCCAGTACCCACAAACACTGCAAACTGTCCCCAGACCCCACAAACACAGCAAACTGCCCCCAGACCCCATAAACATTGCAAACTGCACCCAGACCCCATAAACACTGCAAACTGCCCGCAGACCCCATAAACATTGCAAACTGCACCCAGACCCCATAAACACTGCAAACTGCCCCCAGACCACATAAACACTGCAAACTGACCTGACCCCATAAACACTGCAAACTGCCCCCCGACCCCATATATACTGCAAACTGACTTGACCCCATAAACACTGCAAACTGCCCCAACACCATAAACACTGCAAACTGGCCTAGACCCCATAAACACTGCAAACTGCCGCCAGACCCCATAAACACTGCAAACATCCCCAACCCCATAAATATTGCAAACTGCCCCAGAACCCACAAACACTGCAAAATGCCCCAGACCCCACAAACACTGCAAACTGCCCCCAAACCCCATAAACACTGCAAATTGGCCCCAGACCCCACAAGCACTGCAAACTGCCCCAGACCCCACAAACACTGCAAACTGATCCCAGACCCCACAAACACTGCAAACTGCCCTAGAGCCCACAAAAACTACAAACTGCCCTGGACCCCACAAACACTGCAAACTGCCCCCAGAACTCATAATCACTGCAAACTGCCCCCAGACCCCATAAACACTGAAAACCGCCCCCAGACCCCATAAACAATGCCAACTGCCCCAGATCCCACAAACACTGCAAACATCCCCAACCCCATGAACACTGCAAACTGCCCCCAGACCCCATAAACACTGCAAACATCCCCAACCCCATAAACATTGCAAACTGCCGCCAGAACCCATAAACACTGCAAAATGCCCACAGACCTCATAAACACTGCAAACTGCCCCCAGACTCTACAAACACTGCAAAATGCCCCTGACCCCATAAACACTGCAAACTACCCCAGACCCCACAAACTCTGCAAACTGCCCCCAGACCCCATAAACACTGCAAACTGCCCCCAGACACCAAAAACACTGCCAACTGCCCCAGATCCCACAAACACTGCAAACATCCCCAACCCCATGAACACTGTAAACTGCCCCGAGACCACATAAACACTGCAAACATCCCCAACCCCATAAACATTGCAAACTGCCGCCAAAACCCATAAATACTGCAGAATGCACCCAGACCCCTTAAACACTGCAAACTGCCCCCAGACTCCACAAACACTGCAAAATGCCCCTGACCCCATAAACACTGCAAACTACCCCAGACCCCACAAACTCTGCAAACTGACCCCTGACCCCATAAACGCTGCAAACTGCCCCCAGACCCCACAAACATTGCAAACTGCTCCCAGACCCCATTAAACACTGCAAACTACCCCAGATCCCACAAACTCTGCAAACTGCCCTGGCCCCATAAACACTGCAAACTGCCACAACCCCATAAACATTGAAAACTGCCCCCTGACACCATAAACACTGCAAACTACCCCAGACCCCATCAACACTGCAAACTGTTACAGACCCCATGAACACTGCAAACTGCCCCCAGTCCATAACACTCACTGCAAAGTGCTCCCTGACCACACAAACACTGCAAACTGCCCCCAGACCCCATAAACACTGCAATCTTCCCCAACACCATATACAATGCAAACTGCTCCCAGTCCCCACAAACACTGCAAACTGCCCCCAGACTCCATGAACACTGCAAAATTCCCCAGACCCCATAAACACTGCAAACTGCCCCCCGACCCCATATATACTGCAAACTGACTTGACCCCATAAACACTGCAAACTGCCCCAACACCATAAACACTGCAAACTGGCCTAGACCCCACAAACACTGCAAACTGCTCCCAGACCCCACAAACACTGCAAACTGCCCCCAGACCCCATAAACACTGCAAACTGCCGCCAGACCCCATAAACACTGCAAACATCCCCAACCCCATAAACATTGCAAACTGCCCCAGAACCCACAAACACTGCAAAATGCCCCAGACCCCACAAACACTGCAAACTGCCCCCAAACCCCATAAACACTGCAAATTGTCCCCAGACCCCACAAACACTGCAAACTGCCCCAGACCCCACAAACACTGCAAACTGACCCCAGACCCCATAAACACTGCAAACTGCCCTAGAGCCCACAAAAACTGCAAACTGCCCTAGACCCCACAAACACTGCAAACTGCCCCAACACCATAAACACTGAAATCTTCACCGACCTCATAAACACTGCAAACTTCCCCAACCTCATAAACACTGCAAACTGCCCCGAATCCATACACACTGCCAACTGCCCCGATCCCATAAACACTACAAACTGCACCGACCCCATAAACACTGCAAACTGCCCCGACCCCACAAACACTACAAACTGCCCCGACCCCACAAATGCTACAAACTACCCCCAGATCCCATAAACACCGCCAACTGCCCGACACCATAAACACTAAAAACTGCCCCCAGTCCCCACAAACACTGCAAACTGCCCCCAGACTCCATGAACACTGCAAACTGCCCCAGACCCCATAAACACTGCAAACTGCCCCAGAGCCCACAAACACTGCAAACTGCCCCCAGACCCCATAAACACTGCAAACTGCTCCCATTACCCAAAAACACTGAAAACTGTCCCCAGACCCCATAAACATTGCAAACTGCCCCCAGACCCCATAAACACTGCAAACTGACCTGACCCCACAAACACTGCAAACTGTCCCCAGACCCCATAAACATTGCAAACTGCCCCCAGACCCCATAAACACTGCAAACTGACTTGACCCCATAAACACTGCAAACTGCCCCAACACCATAAACACTGCAAACTGGCCTAGAACCCACAAACACTGCAAACTGCCCCAGAGCCCGCAAACACTGCAAACTGCCCCCAGACCCCACAAACACTGCAAACTGCCCCCAGACCCCACAAACACTGCGAACTGCCCCCAGACCCCATAAACACTGCAAACTGCCGCCAGACCCCATAAACACTGCAAACATCCCCAACCCCATAAACATTGCAAACTGCCACAGATCCCACAAACACTGCAAAATGCCCCAGACCCCACAAACACTGCAAACTGCCCCCAAACCCCATAAACACTGCAAATTGTCCCCAGACCCCACAAACACTGCAAACTGCCCCAGACCCCACAAACACTGCAAACTGACCCCAGACCCCACAAACACTGCAAACTGCCCTAGAGCCCACAAAAACTGCAAACTGCCCTAGACCCCACAAACACTGCAAACTGCCCCCAGAACTCATAATCACTGCAAACTGCCCCAGACCCCACAAACACTGGAAACTGCCCCCAGACCCCACAAACACTGCAAACTGCCCCCAGACCCCATAAACACTGCAAACTGCCCCTGATTCCATAAACACTGCAAACTGCCCCCAGACCCCATAAACACTGAAAACTGCCCCCAGACCCCATAAACAATGCCAACTGCCCCAGATCCCACAAACACTGCAAACATCCCCAACCCCAAGAACACTGAAAACTGACCCCAGACCCCATAAACACTGCAAACATCCCCAACCCCATAAACATTGCAAACTGCCGCCAGAACCCATAAACACTGCAAACTACCCCAGACCCCACAAACTCTGCAAACTGTCCCCAGACCCCATAAACATTGCAAACGGCCCCCAGACCCCATAAACACTGCAAACTGACATGACCCCACAAACACTGCAAACTGTCCCCAGACCCCATAAACATTGCAAACTGCCCCCAGACCCCATAAACACTGCAAACTGACTTGACCCCATAAACACTGCAAACTGCCCCAACACCATAAACACCTCAAACTGGCCTAGACCCCACAAACACTGCAAACTGCCCCCAGACCCCACAAACACTGCAAACTGCCCCAGACCCCGCAAACACCGCAAACTGCCCCCAGACCCCACAAACACTGCAAACTGCCCCCAGACCCCACAAACACTGCGAACTGCCCCCAGACCCCATAAACACTGCAAACTGCCGCCAGACCCCATAAACACTGCAAACATCCCCAACCCCATAAACATTGCAAACTGCCCCAGATCCCACAAACACTGCAAAATGCCCCAGACCCCACAAACACTGCAAACTGCCCCCAAACCCCATAAACACTGCAAATTGTCCCCAGACCCCACAAACACTGCAAACTGCCCCAGACCCCACAAACACTGCAAACTGACCCCAGACCCCACAAACACTGCAAACTGCCCTCAGAACTCATAATCACTGCAAACTGCCCCAGACCCCACAAACACTGGAAACTGCCCCCAGACCCCACAAACACTGCAAACTGCCCCCAGACCCCATAAACACTGCAAACTGCCCCTGATTCCATAAACACTGCAAACTGCCCCCAGACCCCATAAACACTGAAAACTGCCCCCAGACCCCATAAACAATGCCAACTGCCCCAGATCCCACAAACACTGCAAACATCCCCAACCGCAAGATCACTGAAAACTGACCCCAGACCCCATAAACACTGCAAACATCCCCAACCCCATAAACATTGCAAACTGCCGCCAGAACCCATAAACACTGCAAAATGCCCCTGACCCCATAAACACTGCAAACTACCCCAGACCCCACAAACTCTGCAAACTGCCCCCAGACCCCATAAACACTGCAAACTGCCCCCAGACCCCATAAACACTGCCAACTGCCCCAGATCCCACAAACACTGCAAACATCCCCAACCCCATGAACATTGCAAACTGCCGCCAGAACCCATAAATACTGCAGAATGCACCCAGACCCCATAAACACTGCAAACTGCCCCCAGACTCCACAAACACTGCAAACTACCCCAGACCACACAAACTCTGCAAACTCCCCCCTGACCCCATAATGACTGCAAACTGCCCCCAGACCCCACAAACACTGCAAACTGCCCCCAGACCCCATACCACTGCAAACAGCCCCCAGACCCCATAAACACTGCAAGCTGCACCCCGCCACCATAAACACTGCAAACTGCCCCCAGACCCCATAAACACTGCAAACTGCCCCCCGACCCCACAAACACTGCAAACTGGCCCAATCACATAAAAACTGCAAACTGCCCCCAGAACCCATAAACACTGAAAACTGCCCTGACCCCATAAACACTGCAAACTGCCCCGACTCCATAAACACTGCACACTTCCCCAGCCCCAGAAACAATACAAACTGCCTCCAGACACCATAACTATTGCAAACTTCCCAACCCCATAAAAACTACAAACTGGCCCCAGACCCCAAAACACTGCAAACTGCCCCAACACCATAAACACTGCAATCTTCACCGACCTCATAAACACTGCAAACTTCCCCAAAACCATAAACACTACAAACTGGCCCCAGACCCCATAAACACTGCAAACTGCCCCAGCACCATAAACACTGAAATCTTCACCGGCCTCATAAACACTGCAAACTTCCCCAACCTCATAAACAATGCAAACTGCCCCGAACCCATAAACACTGCCAACTGCCCCAGACCCCAGAAACACTACAAACTGCACCGACCCCATAAACACTGCAAACTGCCCTGACCCCATAAACACTGCAAACTGCCCTGACCCCATAAACACTACAAACTGCCCCGAACCCATAAACACTGCCAACTGCCCCGATCCCATAAACACTACAAACTGCACCGACCCCATAAACACTGCAAACTGCCCCGACCCCACAAACACTACAAACTGCCCCGACCCCACAAACGCTACAAACTGCCCCCAGATCCCATAAACACCGCCAACTGCCCCGACACCATAAACACTAAAAACTGCCCCCAGTCCCCACAAACACTGCAAACTGCCCCCAGACTCCATGAATACTGCAAACTTCCCCAGACCCCATAAACACTGCAAACTGCCCGCAGACCCCATAAACACTGCAAACTGCCCCAGACCCCACAAACAATGCAAACTGCCCCCAAACCCCATAAACACTGCAAACTGCTCCCAGTACCCACAAACACTGCAAACTGTCCCCAGACCCCATAAACATTGCAAACTGCCCCCAGACCCCATAAACACTGCAAACTGCCCCCAAACCCCATAAACACTGCAAACTGCTCCCAGTACCCACAAACACTGCAAACTGTCCCCAGACCCCATAAACACTGCAAACTGCCCCCAGACCCCATAAACACTGCAAACTGACTTGACCCCATAAACACTGCAAACTACCCCAGACCCCACAAACTCTGCAAACTGTCCCCAGACCCCATAAACATTGCAAACTGCCCCCAGACCCCATAAACACTGCAAACTGACCTGACCCCACAAACACTGCAAACTGTCCCCAGACCCCATAAACATTGCAAACTGCCCCCAGACCCCATAAACACTGCAAACTGACTTGACCCCATAAACACTGCAAACTGCCCCAACACCATAAACACTGCAAACTGGCCTAGACCCCACAAACACTGCAAACTGCCCCCAGACCCCACAAACACTGCAAACTGCCCCAGACCCCGCAAACACTGCAAACTGCCCCCAGACCCCACAACACTGCAAACTGCCCCCAGACCCCACAAACACTGCGAACTGCCCCCAGACCCCATAAACACTGCAAACTGCCGCCAGACCCCATAAACACTGCAAACATCCCCAACCCCATAAACATTGCAAACTGCCCCAGATCCCACAAACACTGCAAAATGCCCCAGACCCCACAAACACTGCAAACTGCCCCCAAACCCCATAAACACTGCAAATTGTCCCCAGACCCCACAAACACTGCAAACTGCCCCAGAACCCACAAACACTGCAAACTGACCCCAGACCCCACAAACACTGCAAACTGCCCTAGAGCCCACAAAAACTGCAAACTGCCCTAGACCCCACAAACACTGCAAACTGCCCCCATAACTCATAATCACTGCAAACTGCCCCAGACCCCACAAACACTGGAAACTGCCCCCAGACCCCACAAACACTGCAAACTGCCCCCAGACCCCATAAACACTGCAAACTGCCCCTGATTCCATAAACACTGCAAACTGCCCCCAGACCCCATAAACACTGAAAACTGCCCCCAGACCCCATAAACAATGCCAACTGCCCCAGATCCCACAAACACTGCAAACATCCCCAACCGCAAGATCACTGAAAACTGACCCCAGACCCCATAAACACTGCAAACATCCCCAACCCCATAAACATTGCAAACTGCCGCCAGAACCCATAAACACTGCAAAATGCCCCTGACCCCATAAACACTGCAAACTACCCCAGACCCCACAAACTCTGCAAACTGCCCCCAGACCCCATAAACACTGCAAACTGCCCCCAGACCCCATAAACACTGCCAACTGCCCCAGATCCCACAAACACTGCAAACATCCCCAACCCCATGAACACTGCAAACTGCCCCCAGACGCCATAAACACTGCAAACATCCCCAACCCCATAAACATTGCAAACTGCCGCCAGAACCCATAAATACTGCAGAATGCACCCAGACCCAATAAACACTGCAAACTGCCCCCAGACTCCACAAACACTGCAAAATGCCCCTGACCCCATAAACACTGCAAACTACCCCAGACCCCACAAACTCTGCAAACTGCCCCCTGACCCCATAAAGACTGCAAACTGCCCCCAGACCCCACAAACACTGCAAACTGCCCCCAGACCCCATACCACTGCAAACAGCCCCCAGACCCCATAAACACTGCAAGCTGCACCCCGCCCCCATAAACACTGCAAACTGCCCCCAGACCCCATAAACACTGCAAACTGCCCCCCGACCCCACAAACACTGCAAACTGGCCCAATCACATAAAAACTGCAAACTGCCCCCAGAACCCATAAACACTGAAAACTGCCCTGACCCCATAAACACTGCAAACTGCCCCGACTCCATAAACACTGCACACTTTCCCAGCCCCAGAAACAATACAAACTGCCTCCAGACACCATAACTATTGCAAACTTCCCAACCCCATAAAAACTACAAACTGGCCCCAGACCCCAAAACACTGCAAACTGCCCCAACACCATAAACACTGCAATCTTCACCGACCTCATAAACACTGCAAACTTCCCCAAAACCATAAACACTACAAACTGGCCCCAGACCCCATAAACACTGCAAACTGCCCCAGCACCATAAACACTGAAATCTTCACCGGCCTCATAAACACTGCAAACTTCCCCAACCTCATAAACACTGCAAACTGCCCCGAACCCATAAACACTGCAATCTTCACCGACCTCATAAACACTGCAAACTTCCCCAAAACCATAAACACTACAAACTGGCCCCAGACCCCATAAACACTGCAAACTGCCCCAGCACCATAAACACTACAAACTGGCCCCAGACCCCATAAACACTGCAAACTGCCCCAGCACCATAAACACTGAAATCTTCACCGGCCTCATAAACACTGCAAACTTCCCCAAAACCATAAACACTACAAACTGGCCCCAGACCCCATAAACACTGCAAACTTCCCCAACCTCATAAACACTGCAAACTGCCCCGAACCCATAAACACTGCCAACTGCCCCAGACCCCAGAAACACTACAAACTGCACCGACCCCATAAACACTGCAAACTGCCCTGACCCCATAAACACTGCAAACTGCCCCGACTCCATAAACACTGCACACTTTCCCAGCCCCAGAAACAATACAAACTGCCTCCAGACACCATAACTATTGCAAACTTCCCAACCCCATAAAAACTACAAACTGGCCCCAGACCCCAAAACACTGCAAACTGCCCCAACACCATAAACACTGCAATCTTCACCGACCTCATAAACACTGCAAACTTCCCCAAAACCATAAACACTACAAACTGGCCCCAGACCCCATAAACACTGCAAACTGCCCCAGCACCATAAACACTGAAATCTTCACCGGCCTCATAAACACTGCAAACTTCCCCAACCTCATAAACACTGCAAACTGCCCCGAACCCATAAACACTGCAATCTTCACCGACCTCATAAACACTGCAAACTTCCCCAAAACCATAAACACTACAAACTGGCCCCAGACCCCATAAACACTGCAAACTGCCCCAGCACCATAAACACTACAAACTGGCCCCAGACCCCATAAACACTGCAAACTGCCCCAGCACCATAAACACTGAAATCTTCACCGGCCTCATAAACACTGCAAACTTCCCCAAAACCATAAACACTACAAACTGGCCCCAGACCCCATAAACACTGCAAACTTCCCCAACCTCATAAACACTGCAAACTGCCCCGAACCCATAAACACTGCCAACTGCCCCAGACCCCAGAAACACTACAAACTGCACCGACCCCATAAACACTGCAAACTGCCCTGACCCCATAAACACTGCAAACTGCCCTGACCCCATAAACACTACAAACTGCCCCGAACCCATAAACACTGCCAACTGCCCCGATCCCATAAACACTACAAACTGCACCGACCCCACAAACACTACAAACTGCCCCGACCCCACAAACGCTACAAACTGCCCCCAGATCCCATAAACACCGCCAACTGCCCCGACACCATAAACACTAAAAACTGCCCCCAGTCCCCACAAACACTGCAAACTGCCCCCAGACTCCATGAACACTGCAAACTTCCCCAGACCCCATAAACACTGCAAACTGCCCGCAGACCCCATAAACACTGCAAACTGCCCCAGACCCCACACACAATGCAAACTGCCCCCAAACCCCATAAACACTGCAAACTGCCCCGACTCCATAAACACTGCACACTTCCCCAGCCCCAGAAACAATACAAACTGCCTCCAGACACCATAACTATTGCAAACTTCCCAACCCCATAAAAACTACAAACTGGCCCCAGACCCCAAAACACTGCAAACTGCCCCAACACCATAAACACTGCAATCTTCACCGACCTCATAAACACTGCAAACTTCCCCAAAACCATAAACACTACAAACTGGCCCCAGACCCCATAAACACTGCAAACTGCCCCAGCACCATAAACACTGAAATCTTCACCGGCCTCATAAACACTGCAAACTTCCCCAACCTCATAAACAATGCAAACTGCCCCGAACCCATAAACACTGCCAACTGCCCCAGACCCCAGAAACACTACAAACTGCACCGACCCCATAAACACTGCAAACTGCCCTGACCCCATAAACACTGCAAACTGCCCTGACCCCATAAACACTACAAACTGCCCCGAACCCATAAACACTGCCAACTGCCCCGATCCCATAAACACTACAAACTGCACCGACCCCATAAACACTGCAAACTGCCCCGACCCCACAAACACTACAAACTGCCCCGACCCCACAAACGCTACAAACTGCCCCCAGATCCCATAAACACCGCCAACTGCCCCGACACCATAAACACTAAAAACTGCCCCCAGTCCCCACAAACACTGCAAACTGCCCCCAGACTCCATGAATACTGCAAACTTCCCCAGACCCCATAAACACTGCAAACTGCCCGCAGACCCCATAAACACTGCAAACTGCCCCAGACCCCACAAACAATGCAAACTGCCCCCAAACCCCATAAACACTGCAAACTGCTCCCAGTACCCACAAACACTGCAAACTGTCCCCAGACCCCATAAACATTGCAAACTGCCCCCAGACCCCATAAACACTGCAAACTGCCCCCAAACCCCATAAACACTGCAAACTGCTCCCAGTACCCACAAACACTGCAAACTGTCCCCAGACCCCATAAACACTGCAAACTGCCCCCAGACCCCATAAACACTGCAAACTGACTTGACCCCATAAACACTGCAAACTACCCCAGACCCCACAAACTCTGCAAACTGTCCCCAGACCCCATAAACATTGCAAACTGCCCCCAGACCCCATAAACACTGCAAACTGACCTGACCCCACAAACACTGCAAACTGTCCCCAGACCCCATAAACATTGCAAACTGCCCCCAGACCCCATAAACACTGCAAACTGACTTGACCCCATAAACACTGCAAACTGCCCCAACACCATAAACACTGCAAACTGGCCTAGACCCCACAAACACTGCAAACTGCCCCCAGACCCCACAAACACTGCAAACTGCCCCAGACCCCGCAAACACTGCAAACTGCCCCCAGACCCCACAACACTGCAAACTGCCCCCAGACCCCACAAACACTGCGAACTGCCCCCAGACCCCATAAACACTGCAAACTGCCGCCAGACCCCATAAACACTGCAAACATCCCCAACCCCATAAACATTGCAAACTGCCCCAGATCCCACAAACACTGCAAAATGCCCCAGACCCCACAAACACTGCAAACTGCCCCCAAACCCCATAAACACTGCAAATTGTCCCCAGACCCCACAAACACTGCAAACTGCCCCAGAACCCACAAACACTGCAAACTGACCCCAGACCCCACAAACACTGCAAACTGCCCTAGAGCCCACAAAAACTGCAAACTGCCCTAGACCCCACAAACACTGCAAACTGCCCCCATAACTCATAATCACTGCAAACTGCCCCAGACCCCACAAACACTGGAAACTGCCCCCAGACCCCACAAACACTGCAAACTGCCCCCAGACCCCATAAACACTGCAAACTGCCCCTGATTCCATAAACACTGCAAACTGCCCCCAGACCCCATAAACACTGAAAACTGCCCCCAGACCCCATAAACAATGCCAACTGCCCCAGATCCCACAAACACTGCAAACATCCCCAACCGCAAGATCACTGAAAACTGACCCCAGACCCCATAAACACTGCAAACATCCCCAACCCCATAAACATTGCAAACTGCCGCCAGAACCCATAAACACTGCAAAATGCCCCTGACCCCATAAACACTGCAAACTACCCCAGACCCCACAAACTCTGCAAACTGCCCCCAGACCCCATAAACACTGCAAACTGCCCCCAGACCCCATAAACACTGCCAACTGCCCCAGATCCCACAAACACTGCAAACATCCCCAACACCATGAACACTGCAAACTGCCCCCAGACGCCATAAACACTGCAAACATCCCCAACCCCATAAACATTGCAAACTGCCGCCAGAACCCATAAATACTGCAGAATGCACCCAGACCCAATAAACACTGCAAACTGCCCCCAGACTCCACAAACACTGCAAAATGCCCCTGACCCCATAAACACTGCAAACTACCCCAGACCCCACAAACTCTGCAAACTGCCCCCTGACCCCATAAAGACTGCAAACTGCCCCCAGACCCCACAAACACTGCAAACTGCCCCCAGACCCCATACCACTGCAAACAGCCCCCAGACCCCATAAACACTGCAAGCTGCACCCCGCCCCCATAAACACTGCAAACTGCCCCCAGACCCCATAAACACTGCAAACTGCCCCCCGACCCCACAAACACTGCAAACTGGCCCAATCACATAAAAACTGCAAACTGCCCCCAGAACCCATAAACACTGAAAACTGCCCTGACCCCATAAACACTGCAAACTGCCCCGACTCCATAAACACTGCACACTTTCCCAGCCCCAGAAACAATACAAACTGCCTCCAGACACCATAACTATTGCAAACTTCCCAACCCCATAAAAACTACAAACTGGCCCCAGACCCCAAAACACTGCAAACTGCCCCAACACCATAAACACTGCAATCTTCACCGACCTCATAAACACTGCAAACTTCCCCAAAACCATAAACACTACAAACTGGCCCCAGACCCCATAAACACTGCAAACTGCCCCAGCACCATAAACACTGAAATCTTCACCGGCCTCATAAACACTGCAAACTTCCCCAACCTCATAAACACTGCAAACTGCCCCGAACCCATAAACACTGCAATCTTCACCGACCTCATAAACACTGCAAACTTCCCCAAAACCATAAACACTACAAACTGGCCCCAGACCCCATAAACACTGCAAACTGCCCCAGCACCATAAACACTACAAACTGGCCCCAGACCCCATAAACACTGCAAACTGCCCCAGCACCATAAACACTGAAATCTTCACCGGCCTCATAAACACTGCAAACTTCCCCAAAACCATAAACACTACAAACTGGCCCCAGACCCCATAAACACTGCAAACTTCCCCAACCTCATAAACACTGCAAACTGCCCCGAACCCATAAACACTGCCAACTGCCCCAGACCCCAGAAACACTACAAACTGCACCGACCCCATAAACACTGCAAACTGCCCTGACCCCATAAACACTGCAAACTGCCCTGACCCCATAAACACTACAAACTGCCCCGAACCCATAAACACTGCCAACTGCCCCGATCCCATAAACACTACAAACTGCACCGACCCCACAAACACTACAAACTGCCCCGACCCCACAAACGCTACAAACTGCCCCCAGATCCCATAAACACCGCCAACTGCCCCGACACCATAAACACTAAAAACTGCCCCCAGTCCCCACAAACACTGCAAACTGCCCCCAGACTCCATGAACACTGCAAACTTCCCCAGACCCCATAAACACTGCAAACTGCCCGCAGACCCCATAAACACTGCAAACTGCCCCAGACCCCACACACAATGCAAACTGCCCCCAAACCCCATAAACACTGCAAACTGCTCCCAGTACCCACAAACACTGCAAACTGTCCCCAGACCCCATAAACATTGCAAACTGCCCCCAGACCCCATAAACACTGCAAACTGACCTGACCCCATAAACACTGCCAACTGCCCCCCGACCCCATATATACTGCAAACTGACTTGACCCCATAAACACTGCAAACTGCCCCAACACCATAAACACTGCAAACTGGCCTAGACCCCACAAACACTGCAAACTGCCCCCAGACCCCATAAACACTGCAAACTGGCCTAGACCCCACAAACACTGCAAACTGCTCCCAGACCCCACAAACACTGCAAACTGCCCCCAGACCCCATAAACACTGCAAACTGCCGCCAGACCCCATAAACACTGCAAACATCCCCAACCCCATAAACATTGCAAACTGCCCCAGAACCCACAATCACTGCAAAATGCCCCAGACCCCACAAACACTGCAAACTGCCCCCAAACCCCATAAACACTGCAAATTGGCCCCAGACCCCACAAACACTGCAAACTGCCCCAGACCCCACAAACACTGCAAACTGACCCCAGACCCCACAAACACTGCAAAATGCGCTAGAGCCCACAAAAACTACAAACTGCGCTGGACCCAACAAACACTGCAAACTGCCCCCAGAACTCATAATCACTGCAAACTGCCCCAGACCCCACAAACACTGGAAACTGTCCGCAGACCCCACAAACACTGCAAACTGCCCCCAGACCCCATAAACACTGCAAACTGCCCCTGATCCCGTAAACACTGCAAACTGCCCCCAGACCCCATAAACACTGAAAACCGCCCCCAGACCCCATAAACAATGCCAACTGCCCCAGATCCCACAAACACTGCAAACATCCCCAACCCCATGAACACTGAAAACTGCCCCCAGACCCCATAAACACTGCAAACATCCCCAACCCCATAAACATTGCAAACTGGCGCCAGAACCCATAAACACTGCAAAATGCCCCCAGACCTCATAAACACTGCAAACTGCCCCCAGACTCTACAAACACTGCAAAATGCCCCTGACCCCATAAACACTGCAAACTACCCCAGACCCCACAAACTCTGCAAACTGCCCCCAGACCCCACAAACACTGCAAACTGCCCCCAGACCCCATAAACACTGCAAACGGGCCTAGACCCCACAAACACTGCAAACTGCTCCCAGACCCCACAAACACTGCAAACTGCCCCCAGACCCCATAAACACTGCAAACTGCCGCCAGACCCCATAAACACTGCAAACATCCCCAACCCCATAAACATTGCAAACTGCCCCAGAACCCACAAACACTGCAAAATGCCCCAGACCCCACAAACACTGCAAACTGCCCCCAAACCCCATAAACACTGCAAATTGGCCCCAGACCCCACAAACACTGCAAACTGCCCCAGACCCCACAAACACTGCAAACTGACCCCAGACCCCACAAACACTGCAAACTGCCCTAGAGCCCACAAAAACTACAAACTGCGCTGGACCCCACAAACACTGCAAACTGCCCCCAGAACTCATAATCACTGCAAACTGCCCCAGACCCCACAAACACTGGAAACTGTCCGCAGACCCCACAAACACTGCAAACTGCCCACAGACCCCATAAGCACTGCAAACTGCCCCTGATCCCGTAAACACTGCAAACTGCCCCCAGACCCCATAAACACTGAAAACCGCCCCCAGACCCCATAAACAATGCCAACTGCCCCAGATCCCACAAACACTGCAAACATCCCCAACCCCATGAACACTGAAAACTGCACCCAGACCCCATAAACACTGCAAACATCCCCAACACCATAAACATTGCAAACTGGCGCCAGAACCCATAAACACTGCAAAATGCCCCCAGACCTCATAAACACTGCAAACTGCCCCCAGACTCTACAAACACTGCAAAATGCCCCTGACCCCATAAACACTGCAAACTACCCCAAACGCCACAAACTCTGCAAACTGCCCCCAGACCCCATAAACACTGCAAACTGCCCCCAGACCCCAAAAACACTGCCAACTGCCCCAGATCCCATAAACACTGCAAACATCCCCAACCCCATAAACATTGCAAACTGCCCCAGAACCCACAAACACTGCAAAATGCCCCAGACCCCACAAACACTGCAAACTGCCCCCAAACCCCATAAACACTGCAAATTGTCCCCAGACCCCACAAACACTGCAAACATCCCCAACCCCATAAACATTGCAAACTGCCGCCAGAACCCATAAATACTGCAGAATGCACCCAGACCCCATAAACACTGCAAACTGCCCCCAGACTCCACAAACACTGCAAACTACCCCAGACCCCACAAACTCTGCAAACTGCCCCCTGACCCCATAAAGACTGCAAACTGCCCCCAGACCCCACAAACACTGCAAACTGCCCCCAGACCCCATACCACTGCAAACAGCCCCCAGACCCCATAAACACTGCAAGCTGCACCCCGCCACCATAAACACTGCAAACTGCCCCCAGACCCCATAAACACTGCAAACTGCCCCCCGACCCCACAAACACTGCAAACTGGCCCAATCACATAAAAACTGCAAACTGCCCCCAGAACCCATAAACACTGAAAACTGCCCTGACCCCATAAACACTGCAAACTGCCCCGACTCCATAAACACTGCACACTTTCCCAGCCCCAGAAACAATACAAACTGCCTCCAGACACCATAACTATTGCAAACTTCCCAACCCCATAAAAACTACAAACTGGCCCCAGACCCCAAAACACTGCAAACTGCCCCAACACCACAAACACTGCAATCTTCACCGACCTCATAAACACTGCAAACTTCCCCAAAACCATAAACACTACAAACTGGCCCCAGACCCCATAAACACTGCAAACTGCCCCAGCACCATAAACACTGAAATCTTCACCGGCCTCATAAACACTGCAAACTTCCCCAACCTCATAAACACTGCAAACTGCCCCGAACCCATAAACACTGCCAACTGCCCCAGACCCCAGAAACACTACAAACTGCACCGACCCCATAAACACTGCAAACTGCCCTGACCCCATAAACACTGCAAACTGCCCTGACCCCATAAACACTACAAACTGCCCCGAACCCATAAACACTGCCAACTGCCCCGATCCCATAAACACTACAAACTGCACCGACCCCATAAACACTACAAACTGCCCCGAACCCATAAACACTGCCAACTGCCCCGATCCCATAAACACTACAAACTGCACCGACCCCATAAACACTGCAAACTGCCCCGACCCCACAAACACTACAAACTGCCCCGACCCCACAAACGCTACAAACTGCCCCCAGATCCCATAAACACCGCCAACTGCCCCGACACCATAAACACTAAAAACTGCCCCCAGTCCCCACAAACACTGCAAACTGCCCCCAGACTCCATGAACACTGCAAACTTCCCCAGACCCCATAAACACTGCAAACTGCCCGCAGACCCCATAAACACTGCAAACTGCCCCAGACCCCACAAACAATGCAAACTGCCCCCAAACCCCATAAACACTGCAAACTGCTCCCAGTACCCACAAACACTGCAAACTGTCCCCAGACCCCATAAACATTGCAAACTGCCCCCAGACCCCATAAACACTGCAAACTGCCCCCAGACCCCATAAACACTGCCAACTGCCCCCCGACCCCATATATACTGCAAACTGACTTGACCCCATAAACACTCCAAACTGCCCCAACACCATAAACACTGCAAACTGGCCTAGACCCCACAAACACTGCAAACTGCTCCCAGACCCCACAAACACTGCAAACTGCCCCCAGACCCCATAAACACTGCAAACTGACTTGACCCCATAAACACTGCAAACTACCCCAGACCCCACAAACTCTGCAAACTGTCCCCAGACCCCATAAACATTGCAAACTGCCCCCAGACCCCATAAACACTGCAAACTGCCCCCAGACCCCATAAACACTGCAAACTGACCTGACCCCACAAACACTGCAAACTGTCCCCAGACCCCATAAACATTGCAAACTGCCCCCAGACCCCATAAACACTGCAAACTGACTTGACCCCATAAACACTGCAAACTGCCCCAACACCATAAACACTGCAAACTGGCCTAGACCCCACAAACACTGCAAACTGCCCCCAGACCCCACAAACACTGCAAACTGCCCCAGACCCCGCAAACACTGCAAACTGCCCCCAGACCCCACAAACACTGCAAACTGCCCCCAGACCCCACAAACACTGCGAACTGCCCCCAGACCCCATAAACACTGCAAACTGCCGCCAGACCCCATAAACACTGCAAACATCCCCAACCCCATAAACATTGCAAACTGCCCCAGATCCCACAAACACTGCAAAATGCCCCAGACCCCACAAACACTGCAAACTGCCCCCAAACCCCATAAACACTGCAAATTTGCCCAAGACCCCACAAACACTGCAAACTGCCCCAGACCCCACAAACACTGCAAACTGACCCCAGACCCCACAAACACTGCAAACTGCCCTAGAGCCCACAAAAACTGCAAACTGCTCGAGACCCCACAAACACTGCAAACTGCCCCCAGAACTCATAATCACTGCAAACTGCCCCAGACCCCACAAACACTGGAAACTGCCCCCAGACCCCACAAACACTGCAAACTGCCCCCAGACCCCATAAACACTGCAAACTGCCCCTGATTCCATAAACACTGCAAACTGCCCCCAGACCCCATAAACACTGAAAACTGCCCCCAGACCCCATAAACAATGCCAACTGCCCCAGATCCCACAAACACTGCAAACATCCCCAACCGCAAGATCACTGAAAACTGACCCCAGACCCCATAAACACTGCAAACATCCCCAACCCCATAAACATTGCAAACTGCCGCCAGAACCCATAAACACTGCAAAATGCCCCTGACCCCATAAACACTGCAAACTACCCCAGACCCCACAAACTCTGCAAACTGCCCCCAGACCCCATAAACACTGCAAACTGCCCCCAGACCCCATAAACACTGCCAACTGCCCCAGATCCCACAAACACTGCAAACATCCCCAACCCCATGAACACTGCAAACTGCCCCCAGACGCCACAAACACTGCAAACATCCCCAACCCCATAAACATTGCAAACTGCCGCCAGAACCCATAAATACTGCAGAATGCACCCAGACCCCACAAACAATGCAAACAGCCCCCAAACCCCATAAACACTGCAAACTGCTCCCAGTACCCACAAACACTGCAAACTGTCCCCAGACCCCATAAACATTGCAAACTGCCCCCAGACCCCATAAACACTGCAAACTGACCTGACCCCATAAACACTGCCAACTGCCCCCCGACCCCATATATACTGCAAACTGACTTGACCCCATAAACACTGCAAACTGCCCCAACACCATAAACACTGCAAACTGGCCTAGACCCCACAAACACTGCAAACTGCTCCGAGACCCCACAAACACTGCAAACTGCCCCCAGACCCCATAAACACTGCAAACTGACTTGACCCCATAAACACTGCAAACTACCCCAGATCCCACAAACTCTGCAAACTGTCCCCAGACCCCATAAACATTGCAAACTGCCCCCAGACCCCATAAACACTGCAAACTGACCTGACCCCACAAACACTGCAAACTGTCCCCAGACCCCATAAACATTGCAAACTGCCCCCAGACCCCATAAACACAGCAAACTGACTTGATCCCACAAACACAGAAAACTGCCCCCAGACCCCACAAACACTGCAAACTGCCCCAGACCCCGCAAACACTGCAAACTGCCCCCAGACCCCACAAACACTGCGAACTGCCCCCAGACCCCATAAACACTGCAAACTGCCGCCAGACCCCATAAACACTGCAAACATCCCCAACCCCATAAACATTGCAAACTGCCCCAGATCCCACAAACACTGCAAAATGCCCCAGACCCCACAAACACTGCAAACTGCCCCCAAACCCCATAAACACTGCAAATTGTCCCCAGACCCCACAAACACTGCAAACTGCCCCAGACCCCACAAACACTGCAAACTGACCCCAGACCCCACAAACACTGCAAACTGCCCTAGAGCCCACAAAAACTGCAAACTGCCCTAGACCCCACAAACACTGCAAACTGCCCCCAGAACTCATAATCACTGCAAACTGCCCCAGACCCCACAAACACTGGAAACTGCCCCCAGACCCCACAAACACTGCAAACTGCCCCCAGACCCCATAAACACTGCAAACTGCCCCTGATTCCATAAACACTGCAAACTGCCCCCAGACCCCATAAACACTGAAAACTGCCCCCAGACCCCATAAACAATGCCAACTGCCCCAGATCCCACAAACACTGCAAACATCCCCAACCGCAAGATCACTGAAAACTGACCCCAGACCCCATAAACACTGCAAACATCCCCAACCCCATAAACATTGCAAACTGCCGCCAGAACCCATAAACACTGCAAAATGCCCCTGACCCCATAAACACTGCAAACTACCCCAGACCCCACAAACTCTGCAAACTGCCCCCAGACCCCATAAACACTGCAAACTGCCCCCAGACCCCATAAACACTGCCAACTGCCCCAGATCCCACAAACACTGCAAACATCCCCCACCCCATGAACACTGCAAACTGCCCCCAGACGCCATAAACACTGCAAACATCCCCAACCCCATAAACATTGCAAACTGCCGCCAGAACCCATAAATACTGCAGAATGCACCCAGACCCCATAAACACTGCAAACTGCCCCCAGACTCCACAAACACTGCAAAATGCCCCTGACCCCATAAACACTGCAAACTACCCCAGACCCCACAAACTCTGCAAACTGCCCCCTGACCCCATAAAGACTGCAAACTGCCCCCAGACCCCACAAACACTGCAAACTGCCCCCAGACCCCATACCACTGCAAACAGCCCCCAGACCCCATAAACACTGCAAGCTGCACCCCGCCCCCATAAACACTGCAAACTGCCCCCAGACCCCATAAACACTGCAAACTGCCCCCCGACCCCACAAACACTGCAAACTGGCCCAATCACATAAAAACTGCAAACTGCCCCCAGAACCCATAAACACTGAAAACTGCCCTGACCCCATAAACACTGCAAACTGCCCCGACTCCATAAACACTGCACACTTCCCCAGCCCCAGAAACAATACAAACTGCCTCCAGACACCATAACTATTGCAAACTTCCCAACCCCATAAACACTACAAACTGGCCCCAGACCCCAAAACACTGCAAACTGCCCCAACACCATAAACACTGCAATCTTCACCGACCTCATAAACACTGCAAACTTCCCCAAAACCATAAACACTACAAACTGGCCCCAGACCCCATAAACACTGCAAACTGCCCCAGCACCATAAACACTGAAATCTTCACCGGCCTCATAAACACTGCAAACTTCCCCAACCTCATAAACACTGCAAACTGCCCCGAACCCATAAACACTGCCAACTGCCCCAGACCCCAGAAACACTACAAACTGCACCGACCCCATAAACACTGCAAACTGCCCTGACCCCATAAACACTGCAAACTGCCCTGACCCCATAAACACTACAAACTGCCCCGAACCCATAAACACTGCCAACTGCCCCGATCCCATAAACACTACAAACTGCACCGACCCCACAAACACTACAAACTGCCCCGACCCCACAAACGATACAAACTGCCCCCAGATCCCATAAACACCGCCAACTGCCCCGACACCATAAACACTAAAAACTGCCCCCAGTCCCCACAAACACTGCAAACTGCCCCCAGACTCCATGAACACTGCAAACTTCCCCAGACCCCATAAACACTGCAAACTGCCCGCAGACCCCATAAACACTGCAAACTGCCCCAGACCCCACAAACACTGCAAACTGCCCCCAAACCCCATAAACACTGCAAACTGCTCCCAGTACCCACAAACACTGCAAACTGCCCCAGACCCCACAAACACTGCAAACTGCCCCCAAACCCCATAAACACTGCAAACTGCTCCCAGTACCCACAAACACTGCAAACTGTCCCCAGACCCCATAAACATTGCAAACTGCCCCCAGACCCCATAAACACTGCAAACTGACCTGACCCCATAAACACTGCCAACTGCCCCCCGACCCCATATATACTGCAAACTGACTTGACCCCATAAACACTGCAAACTGCCCCAACACCATAAACACTGCAAACTGGCCTAGACCCCACAAACACTGCAAACTGCTCCCAGACCCCACAAACACTGCAAACTGCCCCCAGACCCCATAAACACTGCAAACTGCCGCCAGACCCCATAAACACTGCAAACATCCCCAACCCCATAAACATTGCAAACTGCCCCAGAACCCACAAACACTGCAAAATGCCCCAGACCCCACAAACACTGCAAACTGCCCCCAAACCCCATAAACACTGCAAATTGGCCCCAGACCCCACAAACACTGCAAACTGCCCCAGACCCCACAAACACTGCAAACTGACCCCAGACCCCACAAACACTGCAATCTGCCCTAGAGCCCACAAAAACTACAAACTGCGCTGGACCCCACAAACACTGCAAACTGCCCCCAGAACTCATAATCACTGCAAACTGCCCCAGACCCCACAAACACTGGAAACTGTCCGCAGACCCCACAAACACTGCAAACTGCCCCCAGACCCCATAAACACTGCAAACTGCCCCTGATCCCGTAAACACTGCAAACTGCCCCCAGACCCCATAAACACTGAAAACCGCCCCCAGACCCCATAAACAATGCCAACTGCCCCAGATCCCACAAACACTGCAAACATCCCCAACCCCATGAACACTGAAAACTGCCCCCAGACCCCATAAACACTGCAAACATCCCCAACCCCATAAAAATTGCAAACTGGCGCCAGAACCCATAAACACTGCAAAATGCCCCCAGACCTCATAAACACTGCAAACTGCCCCCAGACTCTACAAACACTGCAAAATGCCCCTGACCCCATAAACACTGCAAACTACCCCAAACGCCACAAACTCTGCAAACTGCCCCCAGACCCCATAAACACTGCAAACTGCCCCCAGACCCCAAAAACACTGCCAACTGCCCCAGATCCCATAAACACTGCAAACATCCCCAACCCCATAAACATAGCAAACTGCCCCAGAACCCACAAACACTGCAAAATGCCCCAGACCCCACAAACACTGCAAACTGCCCCCAAACCCCATAAACACTGCAAATTGGCCCCAGACCCCACAAACACTGCAAACTGCCCCAGACCCCACAAACACTGCAAACTGACCCCAGACCCCACAAACACTGCAAACTGCCCTAGAGCCCACAAAAACTACAAACTGCGCTGGACCCCACAAACACTGCAAACTGCCCCCAGAACTCATAATCACTGCAAACTGCCCCAGACCCCACAAACACTGGAAACTGTCCCTGATCCCATAAACACTGCCAACTGCCCCCAGACCCCATAAACACTGAAAACCGCCCCCAGACCCCATAAACAATGCCAACTGCCCCAGATCCCACAAACACTGCAAACATCCCCAACCCCATGAACACTGCAAACTGCCCCCAGACGCCATAAACACTGCAAACATCCCCAACCCCATAAACATTGCAAACTGCCGCCAGAACCCATAAATACTGCAGAATGCACCCAGACCCCATAAACACTGCAAACTGCCCCCAGACTCCACAAACACTGCAAAATGCCCCTGACCCCATAAACACTGCAAACTACCCCAGACCCCACAAACTCTGCAAACTGCCCCCTGACCCCATAAAGACTGCAAACTGCCCCCAGACCCCACAAACACTGCAAACTGCCCCCAGACCCCATACCACTGCAAACAGCCCCCAGACCCCATAAACACTGCAAGCTGCACCCCGCCCCCATAAACACTGCAAACTGCCCCCAGACCCCATAAACACTGCAAACTGCCCCCCGACCCCACAAACACTGCAAACTGGCCCAATCACATAAAAACTGCAAACTGCCCCCAGAACCCATAAACACTGAAAACTGCCCTGACCCCATAAACACTGCAAACTGCCCCGACTCCATAAACACTGCACACTTTCCCAGCCCCAGAAACAATACAAACTGCCTCCAGACACCATAACTATTGCAAACTTCCCAACCCCATAAAAACTACAAACTGGCCCCAGACCCCAAAACACTGCAAACTGCCCCGAACCCATAAACACTGCAATCTTCACCGACCTCATAAACACTGCAAACTTCCCCAAAACCATAAACACTACAAACTGGCCCCAGACCCCATAAACACTGCAAACTGCCCCAGCACCATAAACACTGAAATCTTCACCGGCCTCATAAACACTGCAAACTTCCCCAACCTCATAAACACTGCAAACTGCCCCGAACCCATAAACACTGCAATCTTCACCGACCTCATAAACACTGCAAACTTCCCCAAAACCATAAACACTACAAACTGGCCCCAGACCCCATAAACACTGCAAACTGCCCCAGCACCATAAACACTACAAACTGGCCCCAGACCCCATAAACACTGCAAACTGCCCCAGCACCATAAACACTGAAATCTTCACCGGCCTCATAAACACTGCAAACTTCCCCAAAACCATAAACACTACAAACTGGCCCCAGACCCCATAAACACTGCAAACTTCCCCAACCTCATAAACACTGCAAACTGCCCCGAACCCATAAACACTGCCAACTGCCCCAGACCCCAGAAACACTACAAACTGCACCGACCCCATAAACACTGCAAACTGCCCTGACCCCATAAACACTGCAAACTGCCCTGACCCCATAAACACTACAAACTGCCCCGAACCCATAAACACTGCCAACTGCCCCGATCCCATAAACACTACAAACTGCACCGACCCCACAAACACTACAAACTGCCCCGACCCCACAAACGCTACAAACTGCCCCCAGATCCCATAAACACCGCCAACTGCCCCGACACCATAAACACTAAAAACTGCCCCCAGTCCCCACAAACACTGCAAACTGCCCCCAGACTCCATGAACACTGCAAACTTCCCCAGACCCCATAAACACTGCAAACTGCCCGCAGACCCCATAAACACTGCAAACTGCCCCAGACCCCACAAACAATGCAAACTGCCCCCAAACCCCATAAACACTGCAAACTGCTCCCAGTACCCACAAACACTGCAAACTGTCCCCAGACCCCATAAACATTGCAAACTGCCCCCAGACCCCATAAACACTGCAAACTGACCTGACCCCATAAACACTGCCAACTGCCCCCCGACCCCATATATACTGCAAACTGACTTGACCCCATAAACACTGCAAACTGCCCCAACACCATAAACACTGCAAACTGGCCTAGACCCCACAAACACTGCAAACTGCCCCCAGACCCCATAAACACTGCAAACTGGCCTAGACCCCACAAACACTGCAAACTGCTCCCAGACCCCACAAACACTGCAAACTGCCCCCAGACCCCATAAACACTGCAAACTGCCGCCAGACCCCATAAACACTGCAAACATCCCCAACCCCATAAACATTGCAAACTGCCCCAGAACCCACAAACACTGCAAAATGCCCCAGACCCCACAAACACTGCAAACTGCCCCCAAACCCCATAAACACTGCAAATTGGCCCCAGACCCCACAAACACTGCAAACTGCCCCAGACCCCACAAACACTGCAAACTGACCCCAGACCCCACAAACACTGCAAACTGCGCTAGAGCCCACAAAAACTACAAACTGCGCTGGACCCCACAAACACTGCAAACTGCCCCCAGAACTCATAATCACTGCAAACTGCCCCAGACCCCACAAACACTGGAAACTGTCCGCAGACCCCACAAACACTGCAAACTGCCCCCAGACCCCATAAACACTGCAAACTGCCCCTGATCCCGTAAACACTGCAAACTGCCCCCAGACCCCATAAACACTGAAAACCGCCCCCAGACCCCATAAACAATGCCAACTGCCCCAGATCCCACAAACACTGCAAACATCCCCAACCCCATGAACACTGAAAACTGCCCCCAGACCCCATAAACACTGCAAACATCCCCAACCCCATAAACATTGCAAACTGGCGCCAGAACCCATAAACACTGCAAAATGCCCCCAGACCTCATAAACACTGCAAACTGCCCCCAGACTCTACAAACACTGCAAAATGCCCCTGACCCCATAAACACTGCAAACTACCCCAGACCCCACAAACTCTGCAAACTGCCCCCAGACCCCACAAACACTGCAAACTGCCCCCAGACCCCATAAACACTGCAAACGGGCCTAGACCCCACAAACACTGCAAACTGCTCCCAGACCCCACAAACACTGCAAACTGCCCCCAGACCCCATAAACACTGCAAACTGCCGCCAGACCCCATAAACACTGCAAACATCCCCAACCCCATAAACATTGCAAACTGCCCCAGAACCCACAAACACTGCAAAATGCCCCAGACCCCACAAACACTGCAAACTGCCCCCAAACCCCATAAACACTGCAAATTGGCCCCAGACCCCACAAACACTGCAAACTGCCCCAGACCCCACAAACACTGCAAACTGACCCCAGACCCCACAAACACTGCAAACTGCCCTAGAGCCCACAAAAACTACAAACTGCGCTGGACCCCACAAACACTGCAAACTGCCCCCAGAACTCATAATCACTGCAAACTGCCCCAGACCCCACAAACACTGGAAACTGTCCGCAGACCCCACAAACACTGCAAACTGCCCACAGACCCCATAAACACTGCAAACTGCCCCTGATCCCGTAAACACTGCAAACTGCCCCCAGACCCCATAAACACTGAAAACCGCCCCCAGACCCCATAAACAATGCCAACTGCCCCAGATCCCACAAACACTGCAAACATCCCCAACCCCATGAACACTGAAAACTGCCCCCAGACCCCATAAACACTGCAAACATCCCCAACCCCATAAACATTGCAAACTGGCGCCAGAACCCATAAACACTGCAAAATGCCCCCAGACCTCATAAACACTGCAAACTGCCCCCAGACTCTACAAACACTGCAAAATGCCCCTGACCCCATAAACACTGCAAACTACCCCAAACGCCACAAACTCTGCAAACTGCCCCCAGACCCCATAAACACTGCAAACTGCCCCCAGACCCCAAAAACACTGCCAACTGCCCCAGATCCCATAAACACTGCAAACATCCACAACCCCATAAACATTGCAAACTGCCCCAGAACCCACAAACACTGCAAAATGCCCCAGACCCCACAAACACTGCAAACTGCCCCCAAACCCCATAAACACTGCAAATTGGCCCCAGACCCCACAAACACTGCAAACTGCCCCAGACCCCACAAACACTGCAAACTGACCCCAGACCCCACAAACACTGCAAACTGCCCTAGAGCCCACAAAAACTACAAACTGCGCTGGACCCCACAAACACTGCAAACTGCCCCCAGAACTCATAATCACTGCAAACTGCCCCAGACCCCACAAACACTGGAAACTGTCCGCAGACCCCACAAACACTGCAAACTGCTCCCAGACCCCATAAACACTGCAAACTGCCCCTGATCCCATAAACACTGCCAACTGCCCCCAGACCCCATAAACACTGAAAACCGCCCCCAGACCCCATAAACAATGCCAACTGCCCCAGATCCCACAAACACTGCAAACATCCCCAACCCCATAAACATTGCAAACTGCCGCCAGAACCCATAAATACTGCAGAATGCACCCAGACCCCATAAACACTGCAAACTGCCCCCAGACTCCACAAACACTGCAAAATGCCCCTGACCCCATAAACACTGCAAACTACCCCAGACCCCACAAACTCTGCAAACTGCCCCCTGACCCCATAAAGACTGCAAACTGCCCCCAGACCCCACAAACACTGCAAACTGCCCCCAGACCCCATACCACTGCAAACAGCCCCCAGACCCCATAAACACTGCAAGCTGCACCCCGCCCCCATAAACACTGCAAACTGCCCCCAGACCCCATAAACACTGCAAACTGCCCCCCGACCCCACAAACACTGCAAACTGGCCCAATCACATAAAAACTGCAAACTGCCCCCAGAACCCATAAACACTGAAAACTGCCCTGACCCCATAAACACTGCAAACTGCCCCGACTCCATAAACACTGCACACTTCCCCAGCCCCAGAAACAATACAAACTGCCTCCAGACACCATAACTATTGCAAACTTCCCAACCCCATAAACACTACAAACTGGCCCCAGACCCCAAAACACTGCAAACTGCCCCAACACCACAAACACTGCAATCTTCACCGACCTCATAAACACTGCAAACTTCCCCAAAACCATAAACACTACAAACTGGCCCCAGACCCCATAAACACTGCAAACTGCCCCAGCACCATAAACACTGAAATCTTCACCGGCCTCATAAACACTGCAAACTTCCCCAACCTCATAAACACTGCAAACTGCCCCGAACCCATAAACACTGCAATCTTCACCGACCTCATAAACACTGCAAACTTCCCCAAAACCATAAACACTACAAACTGGCCCCAGACCCCATAAACACTGCAAACTGCCCCAGCACCATAAACACTACAAACTGGCCCCAGACCCCATAAACACTGCAAACTGCCCCAGCACCATAAACACTGAAATCTTCACCGGCCTCATAAACACTGCAAACTTCCCCAAAACCATAAACACTACAAACTGGCCCCAGACCCCATAAACACTGCAAACTTCCCCAACCTCATAAACACTGCAAACTGCCCCGAACCCATAAACACTGCCAACTGCCCCAGACCCCAGAAACACTACAAACTGCACCGACCCCATAAACACTGCAAACTGCCCTGACCCCATAAACACTGCAAACTGCCCTGACCCCATAAACACTACAAACTGCCCCGAACCCATAAACACTGCCAACTGCCCCGATCCCATAAACACTACAAACTGCACCGACCCCACAAACACTACAAACTGCCCCGACCCCACAAACGCTACAAACTGCCCCCAGATCCCATAAACACCGCCAACTGCCCCGACACCATAAACACTAAAAACTGCCCCCAGTCCCCACAAACACTGCAAACTGCCCCCAGACTCCATGAACACTGCAAACTTCCCCAGACCCCATAAACACTGCAAACTGCCCGCAGACCCCATAAACACTGCAAACTGCCCCAGACCCCACAAACAATGCAAACTGCCCCCAAACCCCATAAACACTGCAAACTGCTCCCAGTACCCACAAACACTGCAAACTGTCCCCAGACCCCATAAACATTGCAAACTGCCCCCAGACCCCATAAACGCTGCAAACTGACCTGACCCCATAAACACTGCCAACTGCCCCCCGACCCCATATATACTGCAAACTGACTTGACCCCATAAACACTGCAAACTGCCCCAACACCATAAACACTGCAAACTGGCCTAGACCCCACAAACACTGCAAACTGCCCCCAGACCCCATAAACACTGCAAACTGGCCTAGACCCCACAAACACTGCAAACTGCTCCCAGACCCCACAAACACTGCAAACTGCCCCCAGACCCCATAAACACTGCAAACTGCCGCCAGACCCCATAAACACTGCAAACATCCCCAACCCCATAAACATTGCAAACTGCCCCAGAACCCACAAACACTGCAAAATGCCCCAGACCCCACAAACACTGCAAACTGCCCCCAAACCCCATAAACACTGCAAATTGGCCCCAGACCCCACAAACACTGCAAACTGCCCCAGACCCCACAAACACTGCAAACTGACCCCAGACCCCACAAACACTGCAAACTGCGCTAGAGCCCACAAAAACTACAAACTGCGCTGGACCCCACAAACACTGCAAACTGCCCCCAGAACTCATAATCACTGCAAACTGCCCCAGACCCCACAAACACTGGAAACTGTCCGCAGACCCCACAAACACTGCAAACTGCCCCCAGACCCCATAAACACTGCAAACTGCCCCTGATCCCGTAAACACTGCAAACTGCCCCCAGACCCCATAAACACTGAAAACCGCCCCCAGACCCCATAAACAATGCCAACTGCCCCAGATCCCACAAACACTGCAAACATCCCCAACCCCATGAACACTGAAAACTGCCCCCAGACCCCATAAACACTGCAAACATCCCCAACCCCATAAACATTGCAAACTGGCGCCAGAACCCATAAACACTGCAAAATGCCCCCAGACCTCATAAACACTGCAAACTGCCCCCAGACTCTACAAACACTGCAAAATGCCCCTGACCCCATACACACTGCAAACTACCCCAGACCCCACAAACTCTGCAAACTGCCCCCAGACCCCACAAACACTGCAAACTGCCCCCAGACCCCATAAACACTGCAAACGGGCCTAGACCCCACAAACACTGCAAACTGCTCCCAGACCCCACAAACACTGCAAACTGCCCCCAGACCCCATAAACACTGCAAACTGCCGCCAGACCCCATAAACACTGCAAACATCCCCAACCCCATAAACATTGCAAACTGCCCCAGAACCCACAAACACTGCAAAATGCCCCAGACCCCACAAACACTGCAAACTGCCCCCAAACCCCATAAACACTGCAAATTGGCCCCAGACCCCACAAACACTGCAAACTGCCCCAGACCCCACAAACACTGCAAACTGACCCCAGACCCCACAAACACTGCAAACTGCCCTAGAGCCCACAAAAACTACAAACTGCGCTGGACCCCACAAACACTGCAAACTGCCCCCAGAACTCATAATCACTGCAAACTGCCCCAGACCCCACAAACACTGGAAACTGTCCGCAGACCCCACAAACACTGCAAACTGCCCACAGACCCCATAAGCACTGCAAACTGCCCCTGATCCCGTAAACACTGCAAACTGCCCCCAGACCCCATAAACACTGAAAACCGCCCCCAGACCCCATAAACAATGCCAACTGCCCCAGATCCCACAAACACTGCAAACATCCCCAACCCCATGAACACTGAAAACTGCACCCAGACCCCATAAACACTGCAAACATCCCCAACACCATAAACATTGCAAACTGGCGCCAGAACCCATAAACACTGCAAAATGCCCCCAGACCTCATAAACACTGCAAACTGCCCCCAGACTCTACAAACACTGCAAAATGCCCCTGACCCCATAAACACTGCAAACTACCCCAAACGCCACAAACTCTGCAAACTGCCCCCAGACCCCATAAACACTGCAAACTGCCCCCAGACCCCAAAAACACTGCCAACTGCCCCAGATCCCATAAACACTGCAAACATCCCCAACCCCATAAACATTGCAAACTGCCCCAGAACCCACAAACACTGCAAAATGCCCCAGACCCCACAAACACTGCAAACTGCCCCCAAACCCCATAAACACTGCAAATTGTCCCCAGACCCCACAAACACTGCAAACATCCCCAACCCCATAAACATTGCAAACTGCCGCCAGAACCCATAAATACTGCAGAATGCACCCAGACCCCATAAACACTGCAAACTGCCCCCAGACTCCACAAACACTGCAAACTACCCCAGACCCCACAAACTCTGCAAACTGCCCCCTGACCCCATAAAGACTGCAAACTGCCCCCAGACCCCACAAACACTGCAAACTGCCCCCAGACCCCATACCACTGCAAACAGCCCCCAGACCCCATAAACACTGCAAGCTGCACCCCGCCACCATAAACACTGCAAACTGCCCCCCGACCCCACAAACACTGCAAACTGGCCCAATCACATAAAAACTGCAAACTGCCCCCAGAACCCATAAACACTGAAAACTGCCCTGACCCCATAAACACTGCAAACTGCCCCGACTCCATAAACACTGCACACTTTCCCAGCCCCAGAAACAATACAAACTGCCTCCAGACACCATAACTATTGCAAACTTCCCAACCCCATAAAAACTACAAACTGGCCCCAGACCCCAAAACACTGCAAACTGCCCCAACACCATAAACACTGCAATCTTCACCGACCTCATAAACACTGCAAACTTCCCCAAAACCATAAACACTACAAACTGGCCCCAGACCCCATAAACACTGCAAACTGCCCCAGCACCATAAACACTGAAATCTTCACCGGCCTCATAAACACTGCAAACTTCCCCAACCTCATAAACACTGCAAACTGCCCCGAACCCATAAACACTGCCAACTGCCCCAGACCCCAGAAACACTACAAACTGCACCGACCCCATAAACACTGCAAACTGCCCTGACCCCATAAACACTGCAAACTGCCCTGACCCCATAAACACTACAAACTGCCCCGAACCCATAAACACTGCCAACTGCCCCGATCCCATAAACACTACAAACTGCACCGACCCCATAAACACTACAAACTGCCCCGAACCCATAAACACTGCCAACTGCCCCGATCCCATAAACACTACAAACTGCACCGACCCCATAAACACTGCAAACTGCCCCGACCCCACAAACACTACAAACTGCCCCGACCCCACAAACGCTACAAACTGCCCCCAGATCCCATAAACACCGCCAACTGCCCCGACACCATAAACACTAAAAACTGCCCCCAGTCCCCACAAACACTGCAAACTGCCCCCAGACTCCATGAACACTGCAAACTTCCCCAGACCCCATAAACACTGCAAACTGCCCGCAGACCCCATAAACACTGCAAACTGCCCCAGACCCCACAAACAATGCAAACTGCCCCCAAACCCCATAAACACTGCAAACTGCTCCCAGTACCCACAAACACTGCAAACTGTCCCCAGACCCCATAAACATTGCAAACTGCCCCCAGACCCCATAAACACTGCAAACTGCCCCCAGACCCCATAAACACTGCCAACTGCCCCCCGACCCCATATATACTGCAAACTGACTTGACCCCATAAACACTCCAAACTGCCCCAACACCATAAACACTGCAAACTGGCCTAGACCCCACAAACACTGCAAACTGCTCCCAGACCCCACAAACACTGCAAACTGCCCCCAGACCCCATAAACACTGCAAACTGACTTGACCCCATAAACACTGCAAACTACCCCAGACCCCACAAACTCTGCAAACTGTCCCCAGACCCCATAAACATTGCAAACTGCCCCCAGACCCCATAAACACTGCAAACTGCCCCCAGACCCCATAAACACTGCAAACTGACCTGACCCCACAAACACTGCAAACTGTCCCCAGACCCCATAAACATTGCAAACTGCCCCCAGACCCCATAAACACTGCAAACTGACTTGACCCCATAAACACTGCAAACTGCCCCAACACCATAAACACTGCAAACTGGCCTAGACCCCACAAACACTGCAAACTGCCCCCAGACCCCACAAACACTGCAAACTGCCCCAGACCCCGCAAACACTGCAAACTGCCCCCAGACCCCACAAACACTGCAAACTGCCCCCAGACCCCACAAACACTGCGAACTGCCCCCAGACCCCATAAACACTGCAAACTGCCGCCAGACCCCATAAACACTGCAAACATCCCCAACCCCATAAACATTGCAAACTGCCCCAGATCCCACAAACACTGCAAAATGCCCCAGACCCCACAAACACTGCAAACTGCCCCCAAACCCCATAAACACTGCAAATTTGCCCAAGACCCCACAAACACTGCAAACTGCCCCAGACCCCACAAACACTGCAAACTGACCCCAGACCCCACAAACACTGCAAACTGCCCTAGAGCCCACAAAAACTGCAAACTGCTCGAGACCCCACAAACACTGCAAACTGCCCCCAGAACTCATAATCACTGCAAACTGCCCCAGACCCCACAAACACTGGAAACTGCCCCCAGACCCCACAAACACTGCAAACTGCCCCCAGACCCCATAAACACTGCAAACTGCCCCTGATTCCATAAACACTGCAAACTGCCCCCAGACCCCATAAACACTGAAAACTGCCCCCAGACCCCATAAACAATGCCAACTGCCCCAGATCCCACAAACACTGCAAACATCCCCAACCGCAAGATCACTGAAAACTGACCCCAGACCCCATAAACACTGCAAACATCCCCAACCCCATAAACATTGCAAACTGCCGCCAGAACCCATAAACACTGCAAAATGCCCCTGACCCCATAAACACTGCAAACTACCCCAGACCCCACAAACTCTGCAAACTGCCCCCAGACCCCATAAACACTGCAAACTGCCCCCAGACCCCATAAACACTGCCAACTGCCCCAGATCCCACAAACACTGCAAACATCCCCAACCCCATGAACACTGCAAACTGCCCCCAGACGCCACAAACACTGCAAACATCCCCAACCCCATAAACATTGCAAACTGCCGCCAGAACCCATAAATACTGCAGAATGCACCCAGACCCCACAAACAATGCAAACAGCCCCCAAACCCCATAAACACTGCAAACTGCTCCCAGTACCCACAAACACTGCAAACTGTCCCCAGACCCCATAAACATTGCAAACTGCCCCCAGACCCCATAAACACTGCAAACTGACCTGACCCCATAAACACTGCCAACTGCCCCCCGACCCCATATATACTGCAAACTGACTTGACCCCATAAACACTGCAAACTGCCCCAACACCATAAACACTGCAAACTGGCCTAGACCCCACAAACACTGCAAACTGCTCCGAGACCCCACAAACACTGCAAACTGCCCCCAGACCCCATAAACACTGCAAACTGACTTGACCCCATAAACACTGCAAACTACCCCAGATCCCACAAACTCTGCAAACTGTCCCCAGACCCCATAAACATTGCAAACTGCCCCCAGACCCCATAAACACTGCAAACTGACCTGACCCCACAAACACTGCAAACTGTCCCCAGACCCCATAAACATTGCAAACTGCCCCCAGACCCCATAAACACAGCAAACTGACTTGATCCCACAAACACAGAAAACTGCCCCCAGACCCCACAAACACTGCAAACTGCCCCAGACCCCGCAAACACTGCAAACTGCCCCCAGACCCCACAAACACTGCGAACTGCCCCCAGACCCCATAAACACTGCAAACTGCCGCCAGACCCCATAAACACTGCAAACATCCCCAACCCCATAAACATTGCAAACTGCCCCAGATCCCACAAACACTGCAAAATGCCCCAGACCCCACAAACACTGCAAACTGCCCCCAAACCCCATAAACACTGCAAATTGTCCCCAGACCCCACAAACACTGCAAACTGCCCCAGACCCCACAAACACTGCAAACTGACCCCAGACCCCACAAACACTGCAAACTGCCCTAGAGCCCACAAAAACTGCAAACTGCCCTAGACCCCACAAACACTGCAAACTGCCCCCAGAACTCATAATCACTGCAAACTGCCCCAGACCCCACAAACACTGGAAACTGCCCCCAGACCCCACAAACACTGCAAACTGCCCCCAGACCCCATAAACACTGCAAACTGCCCCTGATTCCATAAACACTGCAAACTGCCCCCAGACCCCATAAACACTGAAAACTGCCCCCAGACCCCATAAACAATGCCAACTGCCCCAGATCCCACAAACACTGCAAACATCCCCAACCGCAAGATCACTGAAAACTGACCCCAGACCCCATAAACACTGCAAACATCCCCAACCCCATAAACATTGCAAACTGCCGCCAGAACCCATAAACACTGCAAAATGCCCCTGACCCCATAAACACTGCAAACTACCCCAGACCCCACAAACTCTGCAAACTGCCCCCAGACCCCATAAACACTGCAAACTGCCCCCAGACCCCATAAACACTGCCAACTGCCCCAGATCCCACAAACACTGCAAACATCCCCCACCCCATGAACACTGCAAACTGCCCCCAGACGCCATAAACACTGCAAACATCCCCAACCCCATAAACATTGCAAACTGCCGCCAGAACCCATAAATACTGCAGAATGCACCCAGACCCCATAAACACTGCAAACTGCCCCCAGACTCCACAAACACTGCAAAATGCCCCTGACCCCATAAACACTGCAAACTACCCCAGACCCCACAAACTCTGCAAACTGCCCCCTGACCCCATAAAGACTGCAAACTGCCCCCAGACCCCACAAACACTGCAAACTGCCCCCAGACCCCATACCACTGCAAACAGCCCCCAGACCCCATAAACACTGCAAGCTGCACCCCGCCCCCATAAACACTGCAAACTGCCCCCAGACCCCATAAACACTGCAAACTGCCCCCCGACCCCACAAACACTGCAAACTGGCCCAATCACATAAAAACTGCAAACTGCCCCCAGAACCCATAAACACTGAAAACTGCCCTGACCCCATAAACACTGCAAACTGCCCCGACTCCATAAACACTGCACACTTCCCCAGCCCCAGAAACAATACAAACTGCCTCCAGACACCATAACTATTGCAAACTTCCCAACCCCATAAACACTACAAACTGGCCCCAGACCCCAAAACACTGCAAACTGCCCCAACACCATAAACACTGCAATCTTCACCGACCTCATAAACACTGCAAACTTCCCCAAAACCATAAACACTACAAACTGGCCCCAGACCCCATAAACACTGCAAACTGCCCCAGCACCATAAACACTGAAATCTTCACCGGCCTCATAAACACTGCAAACTTCCCCAACCTCATAAACACTGCAAACTGCCCCGAACCCATAAACACTGCCAACTGCCCCAGACCCCAGAAACACTACAAACTGCACCGACCCCATAAACACTGCAAACTGCCCTGACCCCATAAACACTACAAACTGCCCCGAACCCATAAACACTGCCAACTGCCCCGATCCCATAAACACTACAAACTGCACCGACCCCACAAACACTACAAACTGCCCCGACCCCACAAACGATACAAACTGCCCCCAGATCCCATAAACACCGCCAACTGCCCCGACACCATAAACACTAAAAACTGCCCCCAGTCCCCACAAACACTGCAAACTGCCCCCAGACTCCATGAACACTGCAAACTTCCCCAGACCCCATAAACACTGCAAACTGCCCGCAGACCCCATAAACACTGCAAACTGCCCCAGACCCCACAAACACTGCAAACTGCCCCCAAACCCCATAAACACTGCAAACTGCTCCCAGTACCCACAAACACTGCAAACTGCCCCAGACCCCACAAACACTGCAAACTGCCCCCAAACCCCATAAACACTGCAAACTGCTCCCAGTACCCACAAACACTGCAAACTGTCCCCAGACCCCATAAACATTGCAAACTGCCCCCAGACCCCATAAACACTGCAAACTGACCTGACCCCATAAACACTGCCAACTGCCCCCCGACCCCATATATACTGCAAACTGACTTGACCCCATAAACACTGCAAACTGCCCCGACACCATAAACACTGCAAACTGGCCTAGACCCCACAAACACTGCAAACTGCTCCCAGACCCCACAAACACTGCAAACTGCCCCCAGACCCCATAAACACTGCAAACTGCCGCCAGACCCCATAAACACTGCAAACATCCCCAACCCCATAAACATTGCAAACTGCCCCAGAACCCACAAACACTGCAAAATGCCCCAGACCCCACAAACACTGCAAACTGCCCCCAAACCCCATAAACACTGCAAATTGGCCCCAGACCCCACAAACACTGCAAACTGCCCCAGACCCCACAAACACTGCAAACTGACCCCAGACCCCACAAACACTGCAATCTGCCCTAGAGCCCACAAAAACTACAAACTGCGCTGGACCCCACAAACACTGCAAACTGCCCCCAGAACTCATAATCACTGCAAACTGCCCCAGACCCCACAAACACTGGAAACTGTCCGCAGACCCCACAAACACTGCAAACTGCCCCCAGACCCCATAAACACTGCAAACTGCCCCTGATCCCGTAAACACTGCAAACTGCCCCCAGACCCCATAAACACTGAAAACCGCCCCCAGACCCCATAAACAATGCCAACTGCCCCAGATCCCACAAACACTGCAAACATCCCCAACCCCATGAACACTGAAAACTGCCCCCAGACCCCATAAACACTGCAAACATCCCCAACCCCATAAAAATTGCAAACTGGCGCCAGAACCCATAAACACTGCAAAATGCCCCCAGACCTCATAAACACTGCAAACTGCCCCCAGACTCTACAAACACTGCAAAATGCCCCTGACCCCATAAACACTGCAAACTACCCCAAACGCCACAAACTCTGCAAACTGCCCCCAGACCCCATAAACACTGCAAACTGCCCCCAGACCCCAAAAACACTGCCAACTGCCCCGGATCCCATAAACACTGCAAACATCCCCAACCCCATAAACATTGCAAACTGCCCCAGAACCCACAAACACTGCAAAATGCCCCAGACCCCACAAACACTGCAAACTGCCCCCAAACCCCATAAACACTGCAAATTGGCCCCAGACCCCACAAACACTGCAAACTGCCCCAGACCCCACAAACACTGCAAACTGACCCCAGACCCCACAAACACTGCAAACTGCCCTAGAGCCCACAAAAACTACAAACTGCGCTGGACCCCACAAACACTGCAAACTGCCCCCAGAACTCATAATCACTGCAAACTGCCCCAGACCCCACAAACACTGGAAACTGTCCCTGATCCCATAAACACTGCCAACTGCCCCCAGACCCCATAAACACTGAAAACCGCCCCCAGACCCCATAAACAATGCCAACTGCCCCAGATCCCACAAACACTGCAAACATCCCCAACCCCATGAACACTGCAAACTGCCCCCAGACGCCATAAACACTGCAAACATCCCCAACCCCATAAACATTGCAAACTGCCGCCAGAACCCATAAATACTGCAGAATGCACCCAGACCCCATAAACACTGCAAACTGCCCCCAGACTCCACAAACACTGCAAAATGCCCCTGACCCCATAAACACTGCAAACTACCCCAGACCCCACAAACTCTGCAAACTGCCCCCTGACCCCATAAAGACTGCAAACTGCCCCCAGACCCCACAAACACTGCAAACTGCCCCCAGACCCCATACCACTGCAAACAGCCCCCAGACCCCATAAACACTGCAAGCTGCACCCCGCCCCCATAAACACTGCAAACTGCCCCCAGACCCCATAAACACTGCAAACTGCCCCCCGACCCCACAAACACTGCAAACTGGCCCAATCACATAAAAACTGCAAACTGCCCCCAGAACCCATAAACACTGAAAACTGCCCTGACCCCATAAACACTGCAAACTGCCCCGACTCCATAAACACTGCACACTTTCCCAGCCCCAGAAACAATACAAACTGCCTCCAGACACCATAACTATTGCAAACTTCCCAACCCCATAAAAACTACAAACTGGCCCCAGACCCCAAAACACTGCAAACTGCCCCAACACCATAAACACTGCAATCTTCACCGACCTCATAAACACTGCAAACTTCCCCAAAACCATAAACACTACAAACTGGCCCCAGACCCCATAAACACTGCAAACTGCCCCAGCACCATAAACACTGAAATCTTCACCGGCCTCATAAACACTGCAAACTTCCCCAACCTCATAAACACTGCAAACTGCCCCGAACCCATAAACACTGCAATCTTCACCGACCTCATAAACACTGCAAACTTCCCCAAAACCATAAACACTACAAACTGGCCCCAGACCCCATAAACACTGCAAACTGCCCCAGCACCATAAACACTACAAACTGGCCCCAGACCCCATAAACACTGCAAACTGCCCCAGCACCATAAACACTGAAATCTTCACCGGCCTCATAAACACTGCAAACTTCCCCAAAACCATAAACACTACAAACTGGCCCCAGACCCCATAAACACTGCAAACTTCCCCAACCTCATAAACACTGCAAACTGCCCCGAACCCATAAACACTGCCAACTGCCCCAGACCCCAGAAACACTACAAACTGCACCGACCCCATAAACACTGCAAACTGCCCTGACCCCATAAACACTGCAAACTGCCCTGACCCCATAAACACTACAAACTGCCCCGAACCCATAAACACTGCCAACTGCCCCGATCCCATAAACACTACAAACTGCACCGACCCCACAAACACTACAAACTGCCCCGACCCCACAAACGCTACAAACTGCCCCCAGATCCCATAAACACCGCCAACTGCCCCGACACCATAAACACTAAAAACTGCCCCCAGTCCCCACAAACACTGCAAACTGCCCCCAGACTCCATGAACACTGCAAACTTCCCCAGACCCCATAAACACTGCAAACTGCCCGCAGACCCCATAAACACTGCAAACTGCCCCAGACCCCACAAACAATGCAAACTGCCCCCAAACCCCATAAACACTGCAAACTGCTCCCAGTACCCACAAACACTGCAAACTGTCCCCAGACCCCATAAACATTGCAAACTGCCCCCAGACCCCATAAACACTGCAAACTGACCTGACCCCATAAACACTGCCAACTGCCCCCCGACCCCATATATACTGCAAACTGACTTGACCCCATAAACACTGCAAACTGCCCCAACACCATAAACACTGCAAACTGGCCTAGACCCCACAAACACTGCAAACTGCCCCCAGACCCCATAAACACTGCAAACTGGCCTAGACCCCACAAACACTGCAAACTGCTCCCAGACCCCACAAACACTGCAAACTGCCCCCAGACCCCATAAACACTGCAAACTGCCGCCAGACCCCATAAACACTGCAAACATCCCCAACCCCATAAACATTGCAAACTGCCCCAGAACCCACAAACACTGCAAAATGCCCCAGACCCCACAAACACTGCAAACTGCCCCCAAACCCCATAAACACTGCAAATTGGCCCCAGACCCCACAAACACTGCAAACTGCCCCAGACCCCACAAACACTGCAAACTGACCCCAGACCCCACAAACACTGCAAACTGCGCTAGAGCCCACAAAAACTACAAACTGCGCTGGACCCCACAAACACTGCAAACTGCCCCCAGAACTCATAATCACTGCAAACTGCCCCAGACCCCACAAACACTGGAAACTGTCCGCAGACCCCACAAACACTGCAAACTGCCCCCAGACCCCATAAACACTGCAAACTGCCCCTGATCCCGTAAACACTGCAAACTGCCCCCAGACCCCATAAACACTGAAAACCGCCCCCAGACCCCATAAACAATGCCAACTGCCCCAGATCCCACAAACACTGCAAACATCCCCAACCCCATGAACACTGAAAACTGCCCCCAGACCCCATAAACACTGCAAACATCCCCAACCCCATAAACATTGCAAACTGGCGCCAGAACCCATAAACACTGCAAAATGCCCCCAGACCTCATAAACACTGCAAACTGCCCCCAGACTCTACAAACACTGCAAAATGCCCCTGACCCCATAAACACTGCAAACTACCCCAGACCCCACAAACTCTGCAAACTGCCCCCAGACCCCACAAACACTGCAAACTGCCCCCAGACCCCATAAACACTGCAAACGGGCCTAGACCCCACAAACACTGCAAACTGCTCCCAGACCCCACAAACACTGCAAACTGCCCCCAGACCCCATAAACACTGCAAACTGCCGCCAGACCCCATAAACACTGCAAACATCCCCAACCCCATAAACATTGCAAACTGCCCCAGAACCCACAAACACTGCAAAATGCCCCAGACCCCACAAACACTGCAAACTGCCCCCAAACCCCATAAACACTGCAAATTGGCCCCAGACCCCACAAACACTGCAAACTGCCCCAGACCCCACAAACACTGCAAACTGACCCCAGACCCCACAAACACTGCAAACTGCCCTAGAGCCCACAAAAACTACAAACTGCGCTGGACCCCACAAACACTGCAAACTGCCCCCAGAACTCATAATCACTGCAAACTGCCCCAGACCCCACAAACACTGGAAACTGTCCGCAGACCCCACAAACACTGCAAACTGCCCACAGACCCCATAAACACTGCAAACTGCCCCTGATCCCGTAAACACTGCAAACTGCCCCCAGACCCCATAAACACTGAAAACCGCCCCCAGACCCCATAAACAATGCCAACTGCCCCAGATCCCACAAACACTGCAAACATCCCCAACCCCATGAACACTGAAAACTGCCCCCAGACCCCATAAACACTGCAAACATCCCCAACCCCATAAACATTGCAAACTGGCGCCAGAACCCATAAACACTGCAAAATGCCCCCAGACCTCATAAACACTGCAAACTGCCCCCAGACTCTACAAACACTGCAAAATGCCCCTGACCCCATAAACACTGCAAACTACCCCAAACGCCACAAACTCTGCAAACTGCCCCCAGACCCCATAAACACTGCAAACTGCCCCCAGACCCCAAAAACACTGCCAACTGCCCCAGATCCCATAAACACTGCAAACATCCACAACCCCATAAACATTGCAAACTGCCCCAGAACCCACAAACACTGCAAAATGCCCCAGACCCCACAAACACTGCAAACTGCCCCCAAACCCCATAAACACTGCAAATTGGCCCCAGACCCCACAAACACTGCAAACTGCCCCAGACCCCACAAACACTGCAAACTGACCCCAGACCCCACAAACACTGCAAACTGCCCTAGAGCCCACAAAAACTACAAACTGCGCTGGACCCCACAAACACTGCAAACTGCCCCCAGAACTCATAATCACTGCAAACTGCCCCAGACCCCACAAACACTGGAAACTGTCCGCAGACCCCACAAACACTGCAAACTGCTCCCAGACCCCATAAACACTGCAAACTGCCCCTGATCCCATAAACACTGCCAACTGCCCCCAGACCCCATAAACACTGAAAACCGCCCCCAGACCCCATAAACAATGCCAACTGCCCCAGATCCCACAAACACTGCAAACATCCCCAACCCCATAAACATTGCAAACTGCCGCCAGAACCCATAAATACTGCAGAATGCACCCAGACCCCATAAACACTGCAAACTGCCCCCAGACTCCACAAACACTGCAAAATGCCCCTGACCCCATAAACACTGCAAACTACCCCAGACCCCACAAACTCTGCAAACTGCCCCCTGACCCCATAAAGACTGCAAACTGCCCCCAGACCCCACAAACACTGCAAACTGCCCCCAGACCCCATACCACTGCAAACAGCCCCCAGACCCCATAAACACTGCAAGCTGCACCCCGCCCCCATAAACACTGCAAACTGCCCCCAGACCCCATAAACACTGCAAACTGCCCCCTGACCCCACAAACACTGCAAACTGGCCCAATCACATAAAAACTGCAAACTGCCCCCAGAACCCATAAACACTGAAAACTGCCCTGACCCCATAAACACTGCAAACTGCCCCGACTCCATAAACACTGCACACTTCCCCAGCCCCAGAAACAATACAAACTGCCTCCAGACACCATAACTATTGCAAACTTCCCAACCCCATAAACACTACAAACTGGCCCCAGACCCCAAAACACTGCAAACTGCCCCAACACCATAAACACTGCAATCTTCACCGACCTCATAAACACTGCAAACTTCCCCAAAACCATAAACACTACAAACTGGCCCCAGACCCCATAAACACTGCAAACTGCCCCAGCACCATAAACACTGAAATCTTCACCGGCCTCATAAACACTGCAAACTTCCCCAACCTCATAAACACTGCAAACTGCCCCGAACCCATAAACACTGCAATCTTCACCGACCTCATAAACACTGCAAACTTCCCCAAAACCATAAACACTACAAACTGGCCCCAGACCCCATAAACACTGCAAACTGCCCCAGCACCATAAACACTACAAACTGGCCCCAGACCCCATAAACACTGCAAACTGCCCCAGCACCATAAACACTGAAATCTTCACCGGCCTCATAAACACTGCAAACTTCCCCAAAACCATAAACACTACAAACTGGCCCCAGACCCCATAAACACTGCAAACTTCCCCAACCTCATAAACACTGCAAACTGCCCCGAACCCATAAACACTGCCAACTGCCCCAGACCCCAGAAACACTACAAACTGCACCGACCCCATAAACACTGCAAACTGCCCTGACCCCATAAACACTGCAAACTGCCCTGACCCCATAAACACTACAAACTGCCCCGAACCCATAAACACTGCCAACTGCCCCGATCCCATAAACACTACAAACTGCACCGACCCCACAAACACTACAAACTGCCCCGACCCCACAAACGCTACAAACTGCCCCCAGATCCCATAAACACCGCCAACTGCCCCGACACCATAAACACTAAAAACTGCCCCCAGTCCCCACAAACACTGCAAACTGCCCCCAGACTCCATGAACACTGCAAACTTCCCCAGACCCCATAAACACTGCAAACTGCCCGCAGACCCCATAAACACTGCAAACTGCCCCAGACCCCACAAACAATGCAAACTGCCCCCAAACCCCATAAACACTGCAAACTGCTCCCAGTACCCACAAACACTGCAAACTGTCCCCAGACCCCATAAACATTGCAAACTGCCCCCAGACCCCATAAACGCTGCAAACTGACCTGACCCCATAAACACTGCCAACTGCCCCCCGACCCCATATATACTGCAAACTGACTTGACCCCATAAACACTGCAAACTGCCCCAACACCATAAACACTGCAAACTGGCCTAGACCCCACAAACACTGCAAACTGCCCCCAGACCCCATAAACACTGCAAACTGGCCTAGACCCCACAAACACTGCAAACTGCTCCCAGACCCCACAAACACTGCAAACTGCCCCCAGACCCCATAAACACTGCAAACTGCCGCCAGACCCCATAAACACTGCAAACATCCCCAACCCCATAAACATTGCAAACTGCCCCAGAACCCACAAACACTGCAAAATGCCCCAGACCCCACAAACACTGCAAACTGCCCCCAAACCCCATAAACACTGCAAATTGGCCCCAGACCCCACAAACACTGCAAACTGCCCCAGACCCCACAAACACTGCAAACTGACCCCAGACCCCACAAACACTGCAAACTGCGCTAGAGCCCACAAAAACTACAAACTGCGCTGGACCCCACAAACACTGCAAACTGCCCCCAGAACTCATAATCACTGCAAACTGCCCCAGACCCCACAAACACTGGAAACTGTCCGCAGACCCCACAAACACTGCAAACTGCCCCCAGACCCCATAAACACTGCAAACTGCCCCTGATCCCGTAAACACTGCAAACTGCCCCCAGACCCCATAAACACTGAAAACCGCCCCCAGACCCCATAAACAATGCCAACTGCCCCAGATCCCACAAACACTGCAAACATCCCCAACCCCATGAACACTGAAAACTGCCCCCAGACCCCATAAACACTGCAAACATCCCCAACCCCATAAACATTGCAAACTGGCGCCAGAACCCATAAACACTGCAAAATGCCCCCAGACCTCATAAACACTGCAAACTGCCCCCAGACTCTACAAACACTGCAAAATGCCCCTGACCCCATACACACTGCAAACTACCCCAGACCCCACAAACTCTGCAAACTGCCCCCAGACCCCACAAACACTGCAAACTGCCCCCAGACCCCATAAACACTGCAAACGGGCCTAGACCCCACAAACACTGCAAACTGCTCCCAGACCCCACAAACACTGCAAACTGCCCCCAGACCCCATAAACACTGCAAACTGCCGCCAGACCCCATAAACACTGCAAACATCCCCAACCCCATAAACATTGCAAACTGCCCCAGAACCCACAAACACTGCAAAATGCCCCAGACCCCACAAACACTGCAAACTGCCCCCAAACCCCATAAACACTGCAAATTGGCCCCAGACCCCACAAACACTGCAAACTGCCCCAGACCCCACAAACACTGCAAACTGACCCCAGACCCCACAAACACTGCAAACTGCCCTAGAGCCCACAAAAACTACAAACTGCGCTGGACCCCACAAACACTGCAAACTGCCCCCAGAACTCATAATCACTGCAAACTGCCCCAGACCCCACAAACACTGGAAACTGTCCGCAGACCCCACAAACACTGCAAACTGCCCACAGACCCCATAAACACTGCAAACTGCCCCTGATCCCGTAAACACTGCAAACTGCCCCCAGACCCCATAAACACTGAAAACCGCCCCCAGACCCCATAAACAATGCCAACTGCCCCAGATCCCACAAACACTGCAAACATCCCCAACCCCATGAACACTGAAAACTGCCCCCAGACCCCATAAACACTGCAAACATCCCCAACCCCATAAACATTGCAAACTGGCGCCAGAACCCATAAACACTGCAAAATGCCCCCAGACCTCATAAACACTGCAAACTGCCCCCAGACTCTACAAACACTGCAAAATGCCCCTGACCCCATAAACACTGCAAACTACCCCAAACGCCACAAACTCTGCAAACTGCCCCCAGACCCCATAAACACTGCAAACTGCCCCCAGACCCCAAAAACACTGCCAACTGCCCCAGATCCCATAAACACTGCAAACATCCCCAACCCCATAAACATTGCAAACTGCCCCAGAACCCACAAACACTGCAAAATGCCCCAGACCCCACAAACACTGCAAACTGCCCCCAAACCCCATAAACACTGCAAATTGTCCCCAGACCCCACAAACACTGCAAACATCCCCAACCCCATAAACATTGCAAACTGCCGCCAGAACCCATAAATACTGCAGAATGCACCCAGACCCCATAAACACTGCAAACTGCCCCCAGACTCCACAAACACTGCAAACTACCCCAGACCCCACAAACTCTGCAAACTGCCCCCTGACCCCATAAAGACTGCAAACTGCCCCCAGACCCCACAAACACTGCAAACTGCCCCCAGACCCCATACCACTGCAAACAGCCCCCAGACCCCATAAACACTGCAAGCTGCACCCCGCCACCATAAACACTGCAAACTGCCCCCAGACCCCATAAACACTGCAAACTGCCCCCCGACCCCACAAACACTGCAAACTGGCCCAATCACATAAAAACTGCAAACTGCCCCCAGAACCCATAAACACTGAAAACTGCCCTGACCCCATAAACACTGCAAACTGCCCCGACTCCATAAACACTGCACACTTCCCCAGCCCCAGAAACAATACAAACTGCCTCCAGACACCATAACTATTGCAAACTTCCCAACCCCATAAAAACTACAAACTGGCCCCAGACCCCAAAACACTGCAAACTGCCCCAACACCATAAACACTGCAATCTTCACCGACCTCATAAACACTGCAAACTTCCCCAAAACCATAAACACTACAAACTGGCCCCAGACCCCATAAACACTGCAAACTGCCCCAGCACCATAAACACTGAAATCTTCACCGGCCTCATAAACACTGCAAACTTCCCCAACCTCATAAACACTGCAAACTGCCCCGAACCCATAAACACTGCCAACTGCCCCAGACCCCAGAAACACTACAAACTGCACCGACCCCATAAACACTGCAAACTGCCCTGACCCCATAAACACTGCAAACTGCCCTGACCCCATAAACACTACAAACTGCCCCGAACCCATAAACACTGCCAACTGCCCCGATCCCATAAACACTACAAACTGCACCGACCCCATAAACACTGCCAACTGCCCCGATCCCATAAACACTACAAACTGCCCTGACCCCATAAACACTACAAACTGCCCCGAACCCATAAACACTGCCAACTGCCCCGATCCCATAAACACTACAAACTGCACCGACCCCACAAACGCTACAAACTGCCCCCAGATCCCATAAACACCGCCAACTGCCCCGACACCATAAACACTAAAAACTGCCCCCAGTCCCCACAAACACTGCAAACTGCCCCGACCCCACAAACACTACAAACTGCCCCGACCCCACAAACGCTACAAACTGCCCCCAGATCCCATAAACACCGCCAACTGCCCCGACACCATAAACACTAAAAACTGCCCCCAGTCCCCACAAACACTGCAAACTGCCCCCAGACTCCATGAACACTGCAAACTTCCCCAGACCCCATAAACACTGCAAACTGCCCGCAGACCCCATAAACACTGCAAACTGCCCCAGACCCCACAAACAATGCAAACTGCCCCCAAACCCCATAAACACTGCAAACTGCTCCCAGTACCCACAAACACTGCAAACTGTCCCCAGACCCCATAAACATTGCAAACTGCCCCCAGACCCCATAAACACTGCAAACTGCCCCCAGACCCCATAAACACTGCCAACTGCCCCCCGACCCCATATATACTGCAAACTGACTTGACCCCATAAACACTGCAAACTGCCCCAACACCATAAACACTGCAAACTGGCCTAGACCCCACAAACACTGCAAACTGCTCCCAGACCCCACAAACACTGCAAACTGCCCCCAGACCCCATAAACACTGCAAACTGACTTGACCCCATAAACACTGCAAACTACCCCAGACCCCACAAACTCTGCAAACTGTCCCCAGACCCCATAAACATTGCAAACTGCCCCCAGACCCCATAAACACTGCAAACTGCCCCCAGACCCCATAAACACTGCAAACTGACCTGACCCCACAAACACTGCAAACTGTCCCCAGACCCCATAAACATTGCAAACTGCCCCCAGACCCCATAAACACTGCAAACTGACTTGACCCCATAAACACTGCAAACTGCCCCAACACCATAAACACTGCAAACTGGCCTAGACCCCACAAACACTGCAAACTGCCCCCAGACCCCACAAACACTGCAAACTGCCCCAGACCCCGCAAACACTGCAAACTGCCCCCAGACCCCACAAACACTGCAAACTGCCCCCAGACCCCACAAACACTGCGAACTGCCCCCAGACCCCATAAACACTGCAAACTGCCGCCAGACCCCATAAACACTGCAAACATCCCCAACCCCATAAACATTGCAAACTGCCCCAGATCCCACAAACACTGCAAAATGCCCCAGACCCCACAAACACTGCAAACTGCCCCCAAACCCCATAAACACTGCAAATTTGCCCAAGACCCCACAAACACTGCAAACTGCCCCAGACCCCACAAACACTGCAAACTGACCCCAGACCCCACAAACACTGCAAACTGCCCTAGAGCCCACAAAAACTGCAAACTGCTCGAGACCCCACAAACACTGCAAACTGCCCCCAGAACTCATAATCACTGCAAACTGCCCCAGACCCCACAAACACTGGAAACTGCCCCCAGACCCCACAAACACTGCAAACTGCCCCCAGACCCCATAAACACTGCAAACTGCCCCTGATTCCATAAACACTGCAAACTGCCCCCAGACCCCATAAACACTGAAAACTGCCCCCAGACCCCATAAACAATGCCAACTGCCCCAGATCCCACAAACACTGCAAACATCCCCAACCGCAAGATCACTGAAAACTGACCCCAGACCCCATAAACACTGCAAACATCCCCAACCCCATAAACATTGCAAACTGCCGCCAGAACCCATAAACACTGCAAAATGCCCCTGACCCCATAAACACTGCAAACTACCCCAGACCCCACAAACTCTGCAAACTGCCCCCAGACCCCATAAACACTGCAAACTGCCCCCAGACCCCATAAACACTGCCAACTGCCCCAGATCCCACAAACACTGCAAACATCCCCAACCCCATGAACACTGCAAACTGCCCCCAGACGCCATAAACACTGCAAACATCCCCAACCCCATAAACATTGCAAACTGCCGCCAGAACCCATAAACACTGCAAACTGCCCCAGACCCCATAAACAATGCAAACTGCCCCCAAACCCCATAAACACTGCAAACTGCTCCCAGTACCCACAAACACTGCAAACTGTCCCCAGACCCCATAAACATTGCAAACTGCCCCCAGACCCCATAAACACTGCAAACTGACCTGACCCCATAAACACTGCCAACTGCCCCCCGACCCCATATATACTGCAAACTGACTTGACCCCATAAACACTGCAAACTGACCTGACCCCATAAACACTGCAAACTGCCCCCAGACCCCATAAACACTGCCAACTGCCCCAGATCCCACAAACACTGCAAACATCCCCAACCCCATGAACACTGCAAACTGCCCCCAGACGCCATAAACACTGCAAACATCCCCAACCCCATAAACATTGCAAACTGCCGCCAGAACCCATAAATACTGCAGAATGCACCCAGACCCCATAAACACTGCAAACTGCCCCCAGACTCCACAAACACTGCAAAATGCCCCTGACCCCATAAACACTGCAAACTACCCCAGACCCCACAAACTCTGCAAACTGCCCCCTGACCCCATAAAGACTGCAAACTGCCCCCAGACCCCACAAACACTGCAAACTGCCCCCAGACCCCATACCACTGCAAACAGCCCCCAGACCCCATAAACACTGCAAGCTGCACCCCGCCCCCATAAACACTGCAAACTGCCCCCAGACCCCATAAACACTGCAAACTGCCCCCCGACCCCACAAACACTGCAAACTGGCCCAATCACATAAAAACTGCAAACTGCCCCCAGAACCCATAAACACTGAAAACTGCCCTGACCCCATAAACACTGCAAACTGCCCCGACTCCATAAACACTGCACACTTCCCCAGCCCCAGAAACAATACAAACTGCCTCCAGACACCATAACTATTGCAAACTTCCCAACCCCATAAACACTACAAACTGGCCCCAGACCCCAAAACACTGCAAACTGCCCCAACACCATAAACACTGCAATCTTCACCGACCTCATAAACACTGCAAACTTCCCCAAAACCATAAACACTACAAACTGGCCCCAGACCCCATAAACACTGCAAACTGCCCCAGCACCATAAACACTGAAATCTTCACCGGCCTCATAAACACTGCAAACTTCCCCAACCTCATAAACACTGCAAACTGCCCCGAACCCATAAACACTGCCAACTGCCCCAGACCCCAGAAACACTACAAACTGCACCGACCCCATAAACACTGCAAACTGCCCTGACCCCATAAACACTGCAAACTGCCCTGACCCCATAAACACTACAAACTGCCCCGAACCCATAAACACTGCCAACTGCCCCGATCCCATAAACACTACAAACTGCACCGACCCCACAAACACTACAAACTGCCCCGACCCCACAAACGATACAAACTGCCCCCAGATCCCATAAACACCGCCAACTGCCCCGACACCATAAACACTAAAAACTGCCCCCAGTCCCCACAAACACTGCAAACTGCCCCCAGACTCCATGAACACTGCAAACTTCCCCAGACCCCATAAACACTGCAAACTGCCCGCAGACCCCATAAACACTGCAAACTGCCCCAGACCCCACAAACACTGCAAACTGCCCCCAAACCCCATAAACACTGCAAACTGCTCCCAGTACCCACAAACACTGCAAACTGCCCCAGACCCCACAAACACTGCAAACTGCCCCCAAACCCCATAAACACTGCAAACTGCTCCCAGTACCCACAAACACTGCAAACTGTCCCCAGACCCCATAAACATTGCAAACTGCCCCCAGACCCCATAAACACTGCAAACTGACCTGACGCCATAAACACTGCCAACTGCCCCCCGACCCCATATATACTGCAAACTGATTTGACCCCATAAACACTGCAAACTGCCCCAACACCATAAACACTGCAAACTGGCCTAGACCCCACAAACACTGCAAACTGCTCCCAGACCCCACAAACACTGCAAACTGCCCCCAGACCCCATAAACACTGCAAACTGCCGCCAGACCCCATAAACACTGCAAACATCCCCAACCCCATAAACATTGCAAACTGCCCCAGAACCCACAAACACTGCAAAATGCCCCAGACCCCACAAACACTGCAAACTGCCCCCAAACCCCATAAACACTGCAAATTGGCCCCAGACCCCACAAACACTGCAAACTGCCCCAGACCCCACAAACACTGCAAACTGACCCCAGACCCCACAAACACTGCAAACTGCCCTAGAGCCCACAAAAACTACAAACTGCGCTGGACCCCACAAACACTGCAAACTGCCCCCAGAACTCATAATCACTGCAAACTGCCCCAGACCCCACAAACACTGGAAACTGTCCGCAGACCCCACAAACACTGCAAACTGCCCACAGACCCCATAAACACTGCAAACTGCCCCTGATCCCGTAAACACTGCAAACTGCCCCCAGACCCCATAAACACTGAAAACCGCCCCCAGACCCCATAAACAATGCCAACTGCCCCAGACCCCATAAACACTGCAAACATCCCCAACCCCATAAACATTGCAAACTGCCCCAGAACCCACAAACACTGCAAAATGCCCCAGACCCCACAAACACTGCAAACTGCCCCCAAACCCCATAAACACTGCAAATTGGCCCCAGACCCCACAAACACTGCAAACTGCCCCAGACCCCACAAACACTGCAAACTGACCCCAGACCCCACAAACACTGCAAACTGCCCTAGAGCCCACAAAAACTACAAACTGCGCTGGACCCCACAAACACTGCAAACTGCCCCCAGAACTCATAATCACTGCAAACTGCCCCAGACCCCACAAACACTGGAAACTGTCCGCAGAACCCACAAACACTGCAAACTGCCCCCAGACCCCATAAACACTGCAAACTGCCCCAGATCCCGTAAACACTGCAAACTGCCCCCAGACCCCATAAACACTGAAAACTGCCCCCAGACCCCATAAACAATGCCAACTGCCCCAGATCCCACAAACACTGCAAACATCCCCAACCCCATGAACACTGAAAACTGCCCCCAGACCCCATAAACACTGCAAACATCCCCAACCCCATAAACATTGCAAACTGGCGCCAGAACCCATAAACACTGCAAAATGCCCCCAGACCTCATAAACACTGCAAACTGCCCCCAGACTCTACAAACACTGCAAAATGCCCCTGACCCCATAAACACTGCAAACTACCCCAAACGCCACAAACTCTGCAAACTGCCCCCAGACCCCATAAACACTGCAAACTGCCCCCAGACCCCAAAAACACTGCCAACTGCCCCAGATCCCATAAACACTGCAAACATCCCCAACCCCATAAACATTGCAAACTGCCCCAGAACCCACAAACACTGCAAAATGCCCCAGACCCCACAAACACTGCAAACTGCCCCCAAACCCCATAAACACTGCAAATTGGCCCCAGACCCCACAAACACTGCAAACTGCCCCAGACCCCACAAACACTGCAAACTGACCCCAGACCCCACAAACACTGCAAACTGCCCTAGAGCCCACAAAAACTACAAACTGCGCTGGACCCCACAAACACTGCAAACTGCCCCCAGAACTCATAATCACTGCAAACTGCCCCAGACCCCACAAACACTGGAAACTGTCCGCAGACCCCACAAACACTGCAAACTGCTCCCAGACCCCATAAACACTGCAAACTGCCCCTGATCCCATAAACACTGCAAACTGCCCCCAGACCCCATAAACACTGAAAACCGCCCCCAGACCCCATAAACAATGCCAACTGCCCCAGATCCCACAAACACTGCAAACATCCCCAACCCCATGAACACTGAAAACTGCCCCCAGACCCCATAAACACTGCAAACATCCCCAACCCCATAAACATTGCAAACTGGCGCCAGAACCCATAAACACTGCAAAATGCCCCCAGACCTCATAAACACTGCAAACTGCCCCCAGACTCTACAAACACTGCAAAATGCCCCTGACCCCATAAACACTGCAAACTACCCCAAACGCCACAAACTCTGCAAACTGCCCCCAGACCCCATAAACACTGCAAACTGCCCCCAGACCCCAAAAACACTGCCAACTGCCCCAGATCCCATAAACACTGCAAACATCCCCAACCCCATAAACATTGCAAACTGCCCCAGAACCCACAAACACTGCAAAATGCCCCAGACCCCACAAACACTGCAAACTGCCCCCAAACCCCATAAACACTGCAAATTGGCCCCAGACCCCACAAACACTGCAAACTGCCCCAGACCCCACAAACACTGCAAACTGACCCCAGACCCCACAAACACTGCAAACTGCCCTAGAGCCCACAAAAACTACAAACTGCGCTGGACCCCACAAACACTGCAAACTGCCCCCAGAACTCATAATCACTGCAAACTGCCCCAGACCCCACAAACACTGGAAACTGTCCGCAGACCCCACAAACACTGCAAACTGCTCCCAGACCCCATAAACACTGCAAACTGCCCCTGATCCCATAAACACTGCAAACTGCCCCCAGACCCCATAAACACTGAAAACCGCCCCCAGACCCCATAAACAATGCCAACTGCCCCAGATCCCACAAACACTGCAAACATCCCCAACCCCATGAACACTGAAAACTGCCCCCAGACCCCATAAACACTGCAAACATCCCCAACCCCATAAACATTGCAAACTGGCGCCAGAACCCATAAACACTGCAAAATGCCCCCAGACCTCATAAACACTGCAAACTGCCCCCAGACTCTACAAACACTGCAAAATGCCCCTGACCCCATAAACACTGCAAACTACCCCAAACGCCACAAACTCTGCAAACTGCCCCCAGACCCCATAAACACTGCAAACTGCCCCCAGACCCCAAAAACACTGCCAACTGCCCCAGATCCCACAAACACTGCAAACATCCCCAACCCCATAAACACTGCAAACTGCCCCCTGACCCCATAAACACTGCAAACTGCCCCCAGACCCCAGAAACATTGCAAACTGCTCCCAGACCCCATTAAACACTGCAAACTACCCCAGATCCCACAAACTCTGCAAACTGCCCTGGCCCCATAAACACTGCAAACTGCCACAACCCCATAAACATTGAAAACTGCCCCCTGACACCATAAACACTGCAAACTGCCCCAGACCCCATCAACACTGCAAACTGTTACAGACCCCATGAACACTGCAAACTGCCCCCAGTCCATAACACTCACTGCAAAGTGCTCCCAGAGCACACAAACACTGCAAACTGCCCCCAGACACCATAAACACTGCAAACTTCCCCAACCCCATAAACACTGCAAACTGCCCCCAGTCGCCATAAACACTGCAAACTGCCCCCAGACCCCATAAACACTGCAATCTTCCCCAACACCATATACAATGCAAACTGCTCCCAGTCCCCACAAACACTGCAAACTGCCCCCAGACTCCATGAAAACTGCAAACTTCCCCAGACCCCATAAACACTGCAAACTGCCCCCAGATCCCATAAACACTGCAAACTGCTCCCAGTACCCACAAACACTGCAAACTGTCCCCAGACCCCATAAACATTGCAAACTGCCCCCAGACCCCATAAACACTGCAAATTGCCCACAGACCCCATAAACACTGCAAATTACCCCAACCCCACAAACTCTGCAAATGGCCCCCAGAACCCATAAACACTGCAAACTGCCCCAGACCCCACAAACACTGCAACTTGGCCCAACCCCTTAAACACTGCAAACTGCTCCCAGTACCCACAAACACTGCAAACTGTCCCCAGACCCCATAAACATTGCAAACTGCCCCCAGACCCCATAAACACTGCAAACTGCCCCCAGACCCCACAAACACTGCGAACTGCCCCCAGACCCCATAAACACTGCAAACTGCCGCCAGACCCCATAAACACTGCAAACATCCCCAACCCCATAAACACTGCAAACATCCCCAACCCCATAAACATTGCAAACTGCCCCAAAACCCACAAACACTGCAGAATGCTCCCAGACCCCACAAACACTGCAAAATGCCCCCAGACCCCACAAACACTGCAAACTGCCCCCAGACCCCATAAACACTGCAAACTGCCGCCAGACCCCATAAACACTGCAAACATCCCCAACCCCATAAACATTGCAAACTGCCCCAGAACCCACAAACACTGCAAAATGCCCCAGACCCCACAAACACTGCAAACTGCCCCCAAACCCCATAAACACTGCAAATTGTCCCCAGACCCCACAAACACTGCAAACTGCCCCAGACCCCACAAACACTGCAAACTGACCCCAGACCCAACAAACACTGCAAACTGCCCTAGAGCCCACAAAAACTACAAACTGCCCTAGACCCCACAAACACTGCCAACTGCCCCCAGAACTCATAATCACTGCAAACTGCCCCAGACCCCACAAACACTGGAAACTGTCCGCAGACCCCACAAACACTGCAAACTGCCCCCAGACCCCATAAACACTGGAAACTGCCCCTGATCCCATAAACAATGCAAACTGCCCCCAGACCACATAAACACTGAAAACCGCCCCCAGACCCCATAAACAATGCCAACTGCCCCAGATCCCACAAACACTGCAAACATCCCCAACCCCATGAACACTGAAAACTGCCCCCAGACCCCAAAAACACTGCAAACATCCCCAAGCCCATAAACATTGCAAACTGCCCCCAGACCTCATAAACACTGCAAACTGCCCCCAGACTCTACAAACACTGCAAAATGCCCCTGACCCCATAAACACTGCAAACTACCCCAGACCCCACAAACTCTGCAAACTGCCTCCAGACCCCATAAACACTGCAAACTGCCCCCAGACCCCAAAAACACTGCCAACTGCCCCAGATCCCACAAACACTGCAAACATCCCCAACCCCATGAACACTGCAAACTGCCCCCAGACGCCATAAACACTGCAAACATCCCCAACCCCATAAACATTGCAAACTGCCGCCAGAACCCATAAATACTGCAAAATGCACCCAGACCCCTTAAACACTGCAAACTGCCCCCAGACTCCACAAACACTGCAAAATGCCCCTGACCCCATAAACACTGCAAACTACCCCAGACCCCACAAACTCTGCAAACTGCCCCCTGACCCCATAAAGACTGCAAACTGCCCCCAGACCCCACAAACATTGCAAACTGCTCCCAGACCCCATTAAACACTGCAAACTGCCCCCAGACCCCATAAACACGGCAAATTACCCCAACCCACAAACTCTGCAAACTGCCCCCAGAACCCATAAACACTGCAAACTGCCCCCAGAACCCATAAACACTGCAAATTGCCCCATCCCCACAAACTCTGCAAACTGCCCCCAGAACCCATAAACACTGCAAACTGCCCCCAGACCCCATAAACACTGCAAATTGCCCTAACCCCACAAACTCTGCAAACTGCCCGCAGAACATAAACACTGCAAACGTCCCCAACCCCTTAAACACTGCAAACTGCTCCCAGTACCCAAAAACACTGCAAACTGCCCCCAGACCCCATAAACATTGCAAACTGCCCCCAGACCCCATAAACACTGCAAACGGCCCCCAGACCACATAAACACTGCAAATTGCCCGCAGACCCCATAAACACTGCAAATTTCCCCAACCCCACAATCTCTGCAAACTGCCCCCAGAACCCATAAATACTGCAATCTGCCCCCAGACCCCATAAACACTGCAAATTGCCCCAACCCCACAAACTCTGCAAACTGCCAGCAGAACCCATAAACGCTGCAAACTTCCCCAACCCCATAAACACTGCAAACTGCTCCCAGTCCCCACAAACACTGCAAACTACCCCAGACCCCATCAACACTGCAAACTGTTACAGACCCCATCAACACTGCAAACTGCCCCAGTCCATAACACTCACTGCAAAGTGCTCCCAGTCCCCACAAACACTGCAAACTGCCCCCAGTCCATAACACTCACTGCAAAGTGCTCCCAGTCCCCACAAACACTGCAAACTGCCCCAGCCCCACAAACACTGCAAACTGCCCCTGACCCCACAAACACTGCAAACTGCCCCTGACCCCATAAACACTGCAAACTGCTCCCAGACACCATAAATACTACAAACTGCCCCCCAGACCTCATAAACACTGCAAACTGCCCCAATCCCACGAACACTGTAAACTGCTCCAGACCCCACAAACACTGCAAACTGCCCCCAGACCCCACAAACACTGCAAACTGCCAGCAGACCCCATACACACTACAAACTGCTCCCAGACCACACAAACACTGCAAACTGCACCCAGACACCATAAACACTGCAAACTTCCCCAACCCCATAAACACTGCAAACTGCCCCCAGTCGCCATAAACACTGCAAACTGCCCCCAGACCCCATAAACACTGCAATCTTCCCCAACACCATATACAATGCAAACTGCTCTCAGTCCCCACAAACACTGCAAACTGCCCCCAGACTCCATGAACACTGCAAACTTCCCCAGACCCCATAAACATTGCAAACTGCCCCCAGATCCCAAAAACACTGCAAACTGCTCCCAGTACCCACAAACACTGCAAACTGTCCCCAGACCCCATAAACATTGCAAACTGCCCCCAGACCCCATAAACACGGCAAATTGCCCCCAGACCCCATAAACACTGCAAATTACCCCAACCCCACAAACTCTGAAAACTGCCCCCAGAACCCATAAACACTGCAAAGTGCCGCCAGATCCCATAAACACTGCAAATTGCCCCAACCCCACAAACTCTGCAAACTGCCCGCAGAACATAAAAACTGCAAACCTCCCCAACCCCTTAAACACTGCAAACTGCTCCCAGTACCCACAAACACTGCAAACTGCCCCCAGACCCCATAAACATTGCAAACTGCCCCCAGACCCCATAAACACTGCAAACGGCCCCCAGACCACATAAACACTGCAAATTACTCCAACCCCACAAACTCTGCAAACTGCCCCCAGACCCCATAAACACTGCAAACTTCCCCCAGACCCCATAAACACAGGAAATTGCCCCAACCCCACAAACTCTGCAAACTGCCAGCAGCACCCATAAACGCTGCTAACTTCCCCAACCCCATAAACACTGAAAATTGCCCCCAGACCCCATAAACACTGCAAATTGCCTCAACCCCACAAACTCTGCAAACTGCCCCAACCCCATAAACGCTGCAAACTTCCCCAACCCCATAAACACTGTAAACTACCCCAGACCCCATCAACACTGCAAACTGTTACAGACCCCATCAACACTGCAAACTGCCCCCAGTCCATAACACTCACTGCAAAGTGCTCCCAGTCCCCACAAACACTGCAAACTGCCCCCAGTCCATAACACTCACTGCAAAGTGCTACCAGTCCCCACAAACACTGCAAACTGCCCCAATCCCACGAACACTGTAAACTGCCCCTGACCCCATAAACACTGCAAACTGCCCCAGACTCCATACAGACTGCAAACTGCCCCCCAGACCTCATAAACACTGCAAACTGCTCCCAGACACCATAAACACTACAAACTGTCCCCCAGACCTCATAAACACTGCAACCTGCCCCAATCCCACGAACACTGTAAACTGCTCCAGACCCCACAAACACTGCAAACTGCCCCCAGTCCCCATTAACACTGCAAACTGCCAGCAGACCCCATAAACACTACAAACTGCTCCCAGACCACACAAACACTGCAAACTGCCCCCAGACCCCATAAACACTGCAATCTTCCCCAACACCATATACAATGCAAACTGCTCCCAGTCCCCACAAACACTGCAAACTGCCCCCAGACTCCATGAACACTGCAAACTTCCCCAGACCCCATAAACACTGCAAACTGCCCCCAGATCCCATAAATACTGCAAACTGTCCCCAACCCCACAAACACTGCAAACTGTCCCCAGACCCCACAAACTCTGCAAACTGCCAGCAGACCCCATAAACACTACAAACTGCTCCCAGACCACACAAACACTGCAAACTGCCCCCAGACCCCATAAACACTGCAATCTTCCCCAACACCATATACAATGCAAACTGCTCCCAGTCCCCACAAACACTGCAAACTGCCCCCAGACTCCATGAACACTGCAAAATTCCCCAGACCCCATAAACACTGCAAACTGCCCGCAGACCCCATAAACACTGCAAACTGCCCCAGACCCCACGAAAACTGCAAACTGCCCCCAGACCCCATAAACACTGCAAACTGCTCCCAGTACCAACAAACACTGCAAACTGTCCCCAGACCCCATAAACATTGCAAACTGCCCCCAGACCCCATAAAGACTGCAAACTGTCCCCAACCCCACAAACACTGCAAACTGTCCCCAGACCCCACAAACACTGCAAATTGCTCCCAGACACCATAAACACTGCAAATTTCCCCAACCCCACAAACTCTGCAAACTGCCCCCAGAACCCATAAACACTGCAAACTGCCCCCAGACCCCATAAACACTGCAAATTGCCCCAACCCCACAAACTCTGCAAACTGCCAGCAGAACCCATAAACGCTGCAAACTGCTCCCAGTACCCACAAACACTGCAAACTGCTCCCAGACTCCATGAACACTGCAAACTTCCTCAGACCCCATAAACACTGCAAACTGCCCCCAGATCCCATAAACACTGCAAACTGCTCCCAGTACCCACAAACACTGCAAACTGTCACCAGACCCCATAAACATTGCAAACTGCCCCCAGACCCCATAAACACTGCAAATTGCCCCCAGACCCCATAAACACTGCAAATTACCCCAACCCCACAAACTCTGCAAACTGCCCCCAGAACCCATAAACACTGCAAAGTGCCGCCAGACCCCATAAACACTGCAAATTGCCCCAACCCCACAAACTCTGCAAACTGCCCGCAGAACATAAACACTGAAAACCTCCCCAACCCCTTAAACACTGCAAACTGCTCCCAGTACCCACAAACACTGCAAACTGCCCCCAGACACCATAAACATTGCAAACTGCCCCCAGACCCCATAAACACTGCAAACGGCCCCCAGACCACATAAACACTGCAAATTACCCCAACCCCACAAACTCTGCAAACTGTCCCCAGACCCCATAAACACTGCAAACTGCCCCCAGACCTCATAAACATTGCAAACTGCCCCCAGACCCCATAAACACTGCAAACGGCCCCCAGACCCCATAAACACGGCAAATTACCCCAACCCCACAAACTCTGCAAACTGCCCCCAGAACCCATAAACACTGCAAAGTGCCGCCAGACCCCATAAACACTGCAAATTGCCCCAACCCCACAAACTCTGCAAACTGCCCGCAGAACATAAACACTGCAAACCTCCCCAACCCCTTAAACACTGCAAACTGCTCCCAGTACCCACAAACACTGCAAACTGCCCCCAGACCCCATAAACATTGCAAACTGCCCCCAGATCCCATAAACACTGCAAACGGCCCCCAGACGACATAAACACTGCAAATTACCCCAACCCCACAAATTCTGGAAACTGCCCCCAGAACCCATAAACACTGCAAAGTGCCGCCAGACCCCATAAACACTGCAAATTGCCCCAACCCCACAAACTCTGCAAACTGCCCGCAGAACATAAACACTGCAAACCTCCCCAACCCCTTAAACACTGCAAACTGCTCCCAGTACCCACAAACACTACAAACTGCCCTCCAGACATCATAAACACTGCATACTGCTCCAGACCCCACAAACACTGCAAACAGCCCCCAGTCCCCATTAACACTGCAAACTGCCATCAGACCCCATAAACACTACAAACTGCCCCCAGTCGCCATAAACAATGCAAACTGCCCCCAGACCCCATAAACACTGCAATCTTCCCCAACACCATATACAATGCAAACTGCTCCCAGTCCCCACAAACACTGCAAACTGCTCCCAGACTCCATGAACACTGCAAACTTCCTCAGACCCCATAAACACTGCAAACTGCCCCCAGATCCCATAAACACTGCAAACTGCTCCCAGTACCCACAAACACTGCAATCTGTCCCCAGACCCCATAAACATTGCAAACTGCCCCCAGACCCCATAAACACTGCAAATTGCCCCCAGACCCCATAAACACTGCAAATTACCCCAACCCCACAAACTCTGCAAACTGCCCCCAGAACCCATAAACACTGCAAAGTGCCGCCAGACCCCATAAACACTGCAAATTGCCCCAACCCCACAAACTCTGCAAACTGCCCGCAGAACATAAACACTGCAAACCTCCCCAACCCCTTAAACACTGCAAACTGCTCCCAGTACCCACAAACACTGCAAACTGCCCCCAGACACCATAAACATTGCAAACTGCCCCCAGACCCCATAAACACTGCAAACGGCCCCCAGACCACATAAACACTGCAAATTACCCCAACCCCACAAACTCTGCAAACTGTCCCCAGACCCCATAAACACTGCAAACTGCCCCCAGACCTCATAAACATTGCAAACTGCCCCCAGACCCCATAAACACTGCAAACGGCCCCCAGACCCCATAAACACTGCAAATTGCCCCAACCCCACAAACTCTGCAAACTGCCCGCAGAACATAAACACTGCAAACCTCCCCAACCCCTTAAACACTGCAAACTGCTCCCAGTACCCACAAACACTGCAAACTGCCCCCAGACCCCATAAACATTGCAAACTGCCCCCAGACCCCATAAACACTGCAAACGGCCCCCAGACCACATAAACACTGCAAATTACCCCAACCCCACAAACTCTGCAAACTGCCCCCAGAACCCATAAACTCTGCAAAGTGCCGCCAGACCCCATAAACACTGCAAATTGCCCCAACCCCACAAACTCTGCAAACTGCCCGCAGAACATAAACACTGCAAACCTCCCCAACCCCTTAAACACTGCAAACTGCTCCCAGTACCCACAAACACTGCAAACTGCCCCCAGACCCCATAAATATTGCAAACTGCCCCCAGACCCCATAAACACTGCAAACGGCCCCCAGACCCCGTAAACACTGCAAATTACCCCAACCCCACAAACTCTGCAAACTGCGCCCAGACCCCATAAACACTGCAAACTGCCCCCAGACCTCATAAACATTGCAAACTGCCCCCAGACCCCATAAACACTGCAAACGGCCCCCAGACCCTATAAACACGGCAAATTACCCCAACCCCACAAACTCTGCAAACTGCCCCCAGAACCCATAAACACTGCAAACTGCCCCCAGACCCCATAAACACAGGAAATTGCCCCAACCCCACAAACTCTGCAAACTGCCAGCAGAACCCATAAACGCTGCAAACTTCCCCAACCCCATAAACACTGCAAATTACCAAAACCCCACAAACTCTGCAAACTGCCCCCAGAACCCATAAACACTGCAAACTGCCCTCAGTCCCCATAAACACTGCAAACTGCCCCCAGTCGCCATAAACACTGCAAACTGCACCCAGACACCATAAACACTGCAATCTTCCCCAACACCATATACAATGCAAACTGCTCCCAGTCCCCACAAACACTGCTAACTGCCCCCAGACTCCATGAACACTGCAAACTTCCCCAGACCCCATAAACACTGCAAACTGCCCGCAGACCCCATAAACACTGCAAACTGCCCCAGACCCCACGAACACTGCAAACAGCCCCCAGAACCCATAAACACTGCAAACTGCCCCCAGACCCCATAAACACAGGAAATTGCCCCAACCCCACAAACTCTGCAAACTGCCAGCAGAACCCATAAACGCTGCAAACTTCCCCAACCCCATAAACACTGCAAATTGCCCCCAGACCCCATAAACACTACAAATTACCAAAACCCCACAAACTCTGCAAACTGCCCCCAGAACCCATAAACACTGAAACTGCCCTCAGTCCCCATAAACACTGCAAACTGCCCCCAGTCGCCATAAACACTGCAAACTGCCCCCAGACCCCATAAACACTGCAATCTTCCCCAACACCATATACAATGCAAACTGCTCCCAGTCCCCACAAACACTGCAAACTGCCCCCAGACTCCATGAACACTGCAAAATTCCCCAGACCCCATAAACACTGCAAACTGCCCGCAGACCCCATAAACACTGCAAACTGCCCCAGACTCCACGAAAACTGCAAACTGCCCCCAGACCCCATAAACACTGCAAACTGCTCCCAGTACCAACAAACACGGCAAACTGTCCCCAGACCCCATAAACATTGCAAACTGCCCCCAGACCCCATAAAGACTGCAAACTGTCCCCAACCCCACAAACACTGCAAACTGTCCCCAGACCCCACAAACACTGCAAATTGCCCCCAGACACCATAAACACTGCAAATTTCCCCAACCCCACAAACTCTGCAAACTGCCCCCAGAACCCATAAACACTGCAAACTGCCCCCAGACCCCATAAACACTGCAAATTGCCCCAACCCCACAAACTCTGCAAACTGCCAGCAGAACCCATAAACGCTGCAAACTTCCCCAACCCCATAAACACTGCAAACTGTTACAGACCCCATCAACACTGCAAACTGTTACAGACCCCATCAACACTGCAAACTGCCCCCAGTCCATAACACTCACTGCAAAGTGCTCCCAGTCCCCACAAACACTGCAAACTGCCCCCAGTCCATAACACTCACTGCAAAGTGCCCCCAGACCCCATAAACACTGCAAACTGCCCCAGCCCCACAAACACTGCAAACTGCCAGCAGAACCCATAAACGCTGCAAACTGCCCTGGCCCCATAAACACTGCAAACTGCCCTGGCCCCATAAACACTGCAAACTGCCAGCAGAACCCATAAACGCTGCAAACTTCCCCAACGCCATAAACACTGCAAACTACCCCAGACCCCATCAACACTGCAAACTGTTACAGACCCCATCAGCACTGCAAACTGCCCCCAGTCCATAACACTCACTGCAAAGTGCTCCCAGTCCCCACAAACACTGCAAACTGCCCCAGCCCCACAAACACTGCAAACTGCCCCAATCCCACGAACACTGTAAACTGCCCCTGACCCCATAAACACTGCAAACTGCCCCAGACTCCATACAGACTGCAAACTGCCCCCCAGACCTCATAAACACTGCAAACTGCTCCCAGACACCATAAACACTACAAACTGCCCCCCAGACCTCATAAACACTGCAACCTGCCCCAATCCCACAAACACTGCAAACTGCCCCCAGTCCCCATTAACACTGCAATCTTCCCCAACACCATATACAATGCAAACTGCTCCCAGTCCCCATAAACACTGCAAACTGCCAGCAGACCCCATAAACACTACAAACTGCTCCCAGACCACACAAACACTGCAAACTGCCCCCAGACCCCATAAACACTGCAATCTTCCCCAACACCATATACAATGCAAACTGCTCCCAGTCCCCACAAACACTGCAAACTGCCCCCAGACTCCATGAACACTGCAAACTTCCCCAGACCCCATAAACACTGCAAACTGCCCCCAGATCCCATAAATACTGCAAACTGTCCCCAACCCCACAAACACTGCAAACTGTCCCCAGACCCCACAAACTCTGCAAACTGCCCCAGAACCCATAAACACTGCAAACTGTCCCAGACCCCATAAACACTGCAAATTGCCCCCAGACACCATAAACACTGCAAATTACCCCAAACCCACAAACTCTGCAAACTGCCCCCAGAACCGATAAACACTGCAAACTGCCCCCAGACCCCATAAACACTGCAAATTGCCCCAACCCCACAAACTCTGCAAACTGCCCGCAGTACCCATAAACACTGCAAACCTCCCCAACCCCTTAAACTCTGCAAACTGCTCCCAGTACCCAAAAACACTGCAAACTGCCCCCAGACTCCATGAACACTGCAAACTTCCCCAGACCCCATAAACACTGCAAACTGCCCGCAGACCCCATAAACACTGCAAACTGCCCCAGACCCCACGAACACTGCAAACTGCCCCCAGATCCCATAAACACTGCAAACTGCTCCCAGTACCAACAAACACGGCAAACTGTCCCCAGACCCCATAAACATTGCAAACTGCCCCCAGACCCCATAAAGACTGCAAACTGTCCCCAACCCCACAAACACTGCAAACTGTCCCCAGACACCATAAACACTGCAAATTTCCCCAACCCCACAAACTCTGCAAACTGCCCCCAGAACCCATAAACACTGCAAACTGCCCCCAGACCCCATAAACCCTGCAAGTTGCCCCAACCCCACAAACTCTGCAAACTGCCAGCAGAACCCATAAACGCTGCAAACTTCCCCAACCCCATAAACACTGCAAACTACCCCAGACCCCATCAACACTGCAAACTGTTACAGACCCCATCAACACTGCAAACTGCCCCCAGTCCATAACACTCACTGCAAAGTGCTCCCAGTCCCCACAAACACTGCAAACTGCCCCAATCCCACAAACACTGTAACCTGCCCCTGACCCCATAAACACTGCAAACTGCCCCAGACTCCATAATCACTGCAAACTGCCCCAGACTCCATACAGACTGCAAACTGCCCCCCAGACCTCATAAACACTGCAAACTGCTCCCAGACACCATAAACACTGAAATCTTCACCGGCCTCATAAACACTGCAAACTGCCCCCAGACCTCATAAACACTGCAAACTGCCCCAATCCCACGAACACTGTAAACTGCTCCAGACCCCACAAACACTGCAAACTGCCCCCAGTCCCCATTAACACTGCAAACCGCCAGCAGACCCCATAAACACTACAAACTGCTCCCAGACCACACAAACACTGCAAACTGCCCCCAGACCCCATAAACACTGCAATATTCCCCAACATCATATACAATGCAAACTGCTCCCAGTCCCCACAAACACTGCAAACTGCCCCCAGACTCCATGAACACTGCAAAATTCCCCAGACCACATAAACACTGCAAACTGCCCGCAGACCCCATAAACACTGCAAACTGCCCCAGACCCCACGAAAACTGCAAACTGCCCCCAGACCCCATAAACACTGCAAACTGCTCCCAGTACCAACAAACACTGCAAACTGTCCCCAGACCCCATAAACATTGCAAACTGCCCCCAGACCCCATAAAGACTGCAAACTGTCCCCAACCCCACAAACACTGCAAACTGTCCCCAGACCCCACAAACACTGCAAATTGCCCCCAGACACCATAAACACTGCAAATTTCCCCAACCCCACAAACTCTGCAAACTGCCCCCAGACCCCATAAACACTGCAAACTGCCCCCAGACCCCATAAACACTGCAAACTGCCCCCAGACCCCATAAACACTGCAAACTGCCCCCAGACACCATAAACACTGCAAATTGCCCCAACCCCACAAACTCTGCAAACTGCCAGCAGAACCCATAAACGCTGCAAACTTCCCCAACCCCATAAACACTGCAAACTGCTCCCAGTCCCCACAAACACTGCAAACTACCCCAGACCCCATCAACACTGCAAACTGTTACAGACCCCATCAACACTGCAAACTGCCCCCAGTCCATAACACTCACTGCAAAGTGCTCCCAGTCCCCACAAACACTGCAAACTGCCCCAATCCCACGAACACTGTAAACTGCCCCTGACCCCATAAAGACTGCAAACTGCCCCAGACTCCATACAGACTGCAAACTGCCCCCCAGACCCCATAAACACTGCAAACTGCACCCAGACCTCATAAACACTGCAAACTGCACCCAGACCTCATAAACACTGCAAACTGCACCCAGACCTCATAAACACTGCAAACTGCCCCAATCCCACGAACACTGTAAACTGCCCCCAGTCCCCATTAACACTGCAATCTGCCAGCAGACCCCATAAACACTACAAACTGCTCCCAGTCCCCACAAACACTGCAAACTGCCCCCAGACTCCATTAACACTGCAAACTTCCCCAGACCCCATAAACACTTCAAACTGCCCCCAGATCCCATAAAGACTGCAAACTGTCCCCAACCCCACAAACACTGCAAACTGTCCCCAGACCCCACAAACTCTGCAAACTGCCCCAGAACCCATAAACACTGCAAACTGCCCCCAGACCCCACAAACACTGCAAACTGCCCCAGACCCCACAAACACTGCAAAATGCTCCCAGTACCCACAAACACTGCAAACTGTCCCCAGACCCCATAAACACTGCAAATTGCCCCCAGATACCATAAACACTGCAAATTACCCCAACCCCACAAACTCTGCAAACTGCCCCCAGAACCCATAAACACTGCAAACTGCGCCCAGACCCCATAAACACTGCAAATTGCCCCAACCCCACAAACTCTGCAAACTGCCCCCAGAACCCATAAACACTGCAAACTGCCCCCAGACCCCATAAACACTGCAATCTTCCCCAACACCATATACAATGCAAACTGCTCACAGTCCCCACAAACACTGCAAACTGCCCCCAGACTCCATTAACACTGCAAACTTCCCCAGACCCCATAAACACTGCAAACTGCCCCCAGACCCCATAATCACTGCAAACTGTCCCCAACCCCACAAACACTGCAAACTGTCCCCAGACCCCACAAACTCTGCAAACTGCCCCAGAACCCATAAACACTGCAAACTGCCCCCAGACCCCACAAACACTGCAAACTGCCCCAGACCCCACAAACACTGCCAACTGCTCCCAGTACCCACAAACACTGCAAACTGTCCCCAGACCCCATAAACACTGCAAATTGCCCCCAGACACCATAAACACTGCAAATTACCCCAACCCCACAAACTCTGCAAACTGCCCCCAGAACCCATAAACACTGCAAACTGCCCCCAGACCCCATAAACACTGCAAATTGCCCCAACCCCACAAACTCTGCAAACTGCCCAGAGAACCCATAAACACTGCAAACCTCCCCAACCCCTTAAACTCTGCAAACTGCTCCATGTACCCAAAAACACTGCAAATTGCCCCCAGACCCCATAAACACTGCAAATTTCCCCAACCCCACAAACTCTGCAAACTGCCCCCAGAACCCATAAATACTGCAAACTGCCCCCAGACCCATAAACACTGCAAATTGCCCGAACCCCACAAAATCTGCAAACTGCCCCCAGACCCCATAACCACTGCAAACTGCTCCATGTACCCAAAAACACTGCAAATTGCCCCCAGACCCCATAAACACTGCAAATTTCCCCAACCCCACAAACTCTGCAAACTGCCCCCAGAACCCATAAATACTGCAAACTGCCCCCAGACCCATAAACACTGCAAATTGCCCGAACCCCACAAAATCTGCAAACTGCCCCCAGACCCCATAAACACTGCAAACTGCCCGCAGACCCCATAAACACTGCAAACTGCCCCAGACCCCACGAAAACTGCAAACTGCCCCCAGACCCCATAAACACTGCAAACTGCTCCCAGTACCAACAAACACTGCAAACTGTCCCCAGACCCCATAAACATTGCAAACTGCCCCCAGACCCCATAAAGACTGCAAACTGTCCCCAACCCCACAAACACTGCAAACTGTCCCCAGACCCCACAAACACTGCAAATTGCCCCCAGACACCATAAACACTGCAAATTTCCCCAACCCCACAAACTCTGCAAACTGCCCCCAGACCCCATAAACACTGCAAACTGCCCCCAGACCCCATAAACACTGCAAACTGCCCCCAGACCCCATAAACACTGCAAACTGCCCCCAGACACCATAAACACTGCAAATTGCCCCAACCCCACAAACTCTGCAAACTGCCAGCAGAACCCATAAACGCTGCAAACTTCCCCAACCCCATAAACACTGCAAACTGCTCCCAGTCCCCACAAACACTGCAAACTACCCCAGACCCCATCAACACTGCAAACTGTTACAGACCCCATCAACACTGCAAACTGCCCCCAGCCATAACACTCACTGCAAAGTGCTCCCAGTCCCCACAAACACTGCAAACTGCCCCAATCCCACGAACACTGTAAACTGCCCCTGACCCCATAAAGACTGCAAACTGCCCCAGACTCCATACAGACTGCAAACTGCCCCCCAGACCCCATAAACACTGCAAACTGCACCCAGACCTCATAAACACTGCAAACTGCACCCAGACCTCATAAACACTGCAAACTGCACCCAGACCTCATAAACACTGCAAACTGCCCCAATCCCACGAACACTGTAAACTGCCCCCAGTCCCCATTAACACTGCAATCTGCCAGCAGACCCCATAAACACTACAAACTGCTCCCAGTCCCCACAAACACTGCAAACTGCCCCCAGACTCCATTAACACTGCAAACTTCCCCAGACCCCATAAACACTTCAAACTGCCCCCAGATCCCATAAAGACTGCAAACTGTCCCCAACCCCACAAACACTGCAAACTGTCCCCAGACCCCACAAACTCTGCAAACTGCCCCAGAACCCATAAACACTGCAAACTGCCCCCAGACCCCACAAACACTGCAAACTGCCCCAGACCCCACAAACACTGCAAAATGCTCCCAGTACCCACAAACACTGCAAACTGTCCCCAGACCCCATAAACACTGCAAATTGCCCCCAGATACCATAAACACTGCAAATTACCCCAACCCCACAAACTCTGCAAACTGCCCCCAGAACCCATAAACACTGCAAACTGCGCCCAGACCCCATAAACACTGCAAATTGCCCCAACCCCACAAACTCTGCAAACTGCCCCCAGAACCCATAAACACTGCAAACTGCCCCCAGACCCCATAAACACTGCAATCTTCCCCAACACCATATACAATGCAAACTGCTCACAGTCCCCACAAACACTGCAAACTGCCCCCAGACTCCATTAACACTGCAAACTTCCCCAGACCCCATAAACACTGCAAACTGCCCCCAGACCCCATAATCACTGCAAACTGTCCCCAACCCCACAAACACTGCAAACTGTCCCCAGACCCCACAAACTCTGCAAACTGCCCCAGAACCCATAAACACTGCAAACTGCCCCCAGGCCCACAAACACTGCAAACTGCCCCAGACCCCACAAACACTGCCAACTGCTCCCAGTACCCACAAACACTGCAAACTGTCCCCAGACCCCATAAACACTGCAAATTGCCCCCAGACACCATAAACACTGCAAATTACCCCAACCCCACAAACTCTGCAAACTGCCCCCAGAACCCATAAACACTGCAAACTGCCCCCAGACCCCATAAACACTGCAAATTGCCCCAACCCCACAAACTCTGCAAACTGCCCAGAGAACCCATAAACACTGCAAACCTCCCCAACCCCTTAAACTCTGCAAACTGCTCCATGTACCCAAAAACACTGCAAATTGCCCCCAGACCCCATAAACACTGCAAATTTCCCCAACCCCACAAACTCTGCAAACTGCCCCCAGAACCCATAAATACTGCAAACTGCCCCCAGACCCATAAAAACTGCAAATTGCCCGAACCCCACAAAATCTGCAAACTGCCCCCAGACCCCATAACCACTGCAAACTGCTCCCAGTCCCCACAAACACTGCATCAGCCCCCAGACCCCATAAACATTGCAAACTGCCCCCAGACCCTATAAACACCGCAAACTGTTACAGACCCCATCAACACTGCAAACTGCCCCCAGTCCATAACACTCACTGCAAAGTGCTCCCAGTCCCCATAAACACTGCAAACTGCCCCCCAGACCTCATAAACATTGCAAACTGCACCCAGACTCCATAAACACTACAAACTGCCCCCCAGACCTCATAAACACTGCAAACTGCCCCAATCCCACGAACACTGTAAACTGCTCCAGACCCCACAAACACTGCAAACTGCCCCCAGTCCCCATTAACACTGCAAACCGCCAGCAGACCCCATAAACACTACAAACTGCTCCCAGACCACACAAACACTGCAAACTGCCCCCAGACCCCACAAACACTGCAAACTGCCAGCAGACCCCATAAACACTACAAACTGCTCCCAGACCACACAAACACTGCAAACTGCCCCCAGACCCCACAAACACTGCAAACTGCCAGCAGACCCCATAAACACTACAAACTGCTCCCAGACCACACAAACACTGCAAACTGCCCCCAGACACCATAAACACTGCAAACTTCCCCAACCCCATAAACACTGCAAACTGCCCCCAGTCGCCATAAACACTGCAAACTGCCCCCAGACCCCATAAACACTGCAAACTTCCCCAACCCCATAAACGCTGCAAACTGCTCCCAGTCCCCACAAACACTGCAAACTGCCCCCAGACTCCATTAACACTGCAAACTTCCCCAGACCCCATAAACACTGCAAACTGCCCCCAGATCCCATAAAGACTGCAAACTGTCCCCAACCCCACAAACACTGCAAACTGTCCCCAGACCCCACAAACTCTGCAAACTGCCCCAGAACCCATAAACACTGCAAACTGCCCCCAGACCCCACAAACACTGCAAACTGCCCCAGACCCCCACAAACACTGCAAACTGCTCCCAGTACCCACAAACACTGCAAACTGTCCCCCGACCCCATAAACACTGCAAATTGCCCCCAGACACCATAAACACTGCAAATTACCCCAAACCCACAAACTCTGCAAACTGCCCCCAGAACCCATAAACACTGCAAACTGCCCCCAGACCCCATAAACACTGCAAATTGCCCCGACCCCACAAACTCTGCAAACTGCCCGCAGAACCCATAAATACTGCAAACCTCCCCAACCCCTTAAACTCTGCAAACTGCTCCATGTACCCAAAAACACTGCAAATTGCCCCCAGACCCCATAAACACTGCAAATTTCCCCAACCCCACAAACTCTGCAAACTGCCCCCAGAACCCATAAACACTGCAAACTGCCCCCAGACCCATAAACACTGCAAATTGCCCCAACCCCACAAAATCTGCAAACTGCCCCCAGACCCCATAACCACTGCAAACTGCTCCCAGTCCCCACAAACACTGCATCAGCCCCCAGACCCCATAATCACTGCAAACTGTCCCCAACCCCACAAACACTGCAAACTGTCCCCAGACCCCACAAACTCTGCAAACTGCCCCAGAACCCATAAACACTGCAAACTGCCCCCAGGCCCACAAACACTGCAAACTGCCCCAGACCCCACAAACACTGCCAACTGCTCCCAGTACCCACAAACACTGCAAACTGTCCCCAGACCCCATAAACACTGCAAATTGCCCCCAGACACCATAAACACTGCAAATTACCCCAACCCCACAAACTCTGCAAACTGCCCCCAGAACCCATAAACACTGCAAACTGCCCCCAGACCCCATAAACACTGCAAATTGCCCCAACCCCACAAACTCTGCAAACTGCCCAGAGAACCCATAAACACTGCAAACCTCCCCAACCCCTTAAACTCTGCAAACTGCTCCATGTACCCAAAAACACTGCAAATTGCCCCCAGACCCCATAAACACTGCAAATTTCCCCAACCCCACAAACTCTGCAAACTGCCCCCAGAACCCATAAATACTGCAAACTGCCCCCAGACCCATAAAAACTGCAAATTGCCCGAACCCCACAAAATCTGCAAACTGCCCCCAGACCCCATAACCACTGCAAACTGCTCCCAGTCCCCACAAACACTGCATCAGCCCCCAGACCCCATAAACATTGCAAACTGCCCCCAGACCCTATAAACACCGCAAACTGTTACAGACCCCATCAACACTGCAAACTGCCCCCAGTCCATAACACTCACTGCAAAGTGCTCCCAGTCCCCATAAACACTGCAAACTGCCCCCCAGACCTCATAAACATTGCAAACTGCACCCAGACTCCATAAACACTACAAACTGCCCCCCAGACCTCATAAACACTGCAAACTGCCCCAATCCCACGAACACTGTAAACTGCTCCAGACCCCACAAACACTGCAAACTGCCCCCAGTCCCCATTAACACTGCAAACCGCCAGCAGACCCCATAAACACTACAAACTGCTCCCAGACCACACAAACACTGCAAACTGCCCCCAGACCCCACAAACACTGCAAACTGCCAGCAGACCCCATAAACACTACAAACTGCTCCCAGACCACACAAACACTGCAAACTGCCCCCAGACCCCACAAACACTGCAAACTGCCAGCAGACCCCATAAACACTACAAACTGCTCCCAGACCACACAAACACTGCAAACTGCCCCCAGACACCATAAACACTGCAAACTTCCCCAACCCCATAAACACTGCAAACTGCCCCCAGTCGCCATAAACACTGCAAACTGCCCCCAGACCCCATAAACACTGCAAACTTCCCCAACCCCATAAACGCTGCAAACTGCTCCCAGTCCCCACAAACACTGCAAACTGCCCCCAGACTCCATTAACACTGCAAACTTCCCCAGACCCCATAAACACTGCAAACTGCCCCCAGATCCCATAAAGACTGCAAACTGTCCCCAACCCCACAAACACTGCAAACTGTCCCCAGACCCCACAAACTCTGCAAACTGCCCCAGAACCCATAAACACTGCAAACTGCCCCCAGACCCCACAAACACTGCAAACTGCCCCAGACCCCACAAACACTGCAAACTGCTCCCAGTACCCACAAACACTGCAAACTGTCCCCCGACCCCATAAACACTGCAAATTGCCCCCAGACACCATAAACACTGCAAATTACCCCAAACCCACAAACTCTGCAAACTGCCCCCAGAACCCATAAACACTGCAAACTGCCCCCAGACCCCATAAACACTGCAAATTGCCCCGACCCCACAAACTCTGCAAACTGCCCGCAGAACCCATAAATACTGCAAACCTCCCCAACCCCTTAAACTCTGCAAACTGCTCCATGTACCCAAAAACACTGCAAATTGCCCCCAGACCCCATAAACACTGCAAATTTCCCCAACCCCACAAACTCTGCAAACTGCCCCCAGAACCCATAAACACTGCAAACTGCCCCCAGACCCATAAACACTGCAAATTGCCCCAACCCCACAAAATCTGCAAACTGCCCCCAGACCCCATAACCACTGCAAACTGCTCCCAGTCCCCACAAACACTGCATCAGCCCCCAGACCCCATAAACATTGCAAACTGCCCCCAGACCCTATAAACACCGCAAACTGCCCCCAGACCCCATAAACACTGCAAATTGCTCCAACCCCACAAACTCTGCAAACTGCCCCCAGAACCCATAAACACTGCAAAATGCCCCTAGACCCCAGAAACACTGCAAATTGCCCCAACCCCACAAACTCTGCAAACTGTCCCCAGACCCCATAAACACTGCAAATTGCCCCAACCCCACAAACTCTGCAAACTGTCCCCAGACCCCATAAACACTGCAAACTGCCCCCAGACCCCATAAACACTGCAAACTGCCCCACGACCTCATAAACACTGCAAACTGTCTCCTGACCACATAAACACTGCAAACTGCCCCGCCACCATGAACACTACAAACTTCCCCAACCCCACAAACACTGCAAACTGCCCAGAGACACCATAAACACTGCAAACTGCCCCCAGACCCCATAAACACTGCAGCCTATCTCCAGACCCCATAAACACTGCAAACTGCCCCAAGACGCCATAAACACTGCAAACTGCCCCCTGACCTCATAAACACTACAAACTGCCCTCTGACCCCATAAATACTGAAAACTATCCCAACCCTGTAAACACTGCAAACTGCCCGCAGACCCCACAAACACTGCAAACTGCCCCAGACTCCATAAACACAGCAAACTGCCCCCCGACACCATAACACCACAAACTGCCCCAGACCCCATAAACACTGCAAACTGCCCTAGACTCCATAAAGACTGCAAACTGCCCCCATTCCCCATTAACACTGCAAACTGCCCCAGACCCCACAAACACTGCAAACTGCCCCAATCCCACAAACACTATACACTGCCCCAGACTCCATAAACACAGCAAACTGCCCCCCGACACCATAACACCACAAACTGCCCCAGACCCCATAAACACTGCAAACTGCCCTAGACTCCATAAAGACTGCAAACTGCCCCCCAGACCCCATAAACAATACAAACTGCTCCCCTGACCTCATAAACAATGCAAACTGCCCCAGACCCCATAAACACTGCAAACTGCTCCCAGACCCCATAAACACTGCAAACTGCCCCAGACCCCACAAACACTGCAAACTGCCCCCAGTCCCCATTAACACTGCAAACTGCCAGTAGACACCATAAACACTGCAAACTGCCCCAGACTCCATAAACACTGCAAACTGCCCCAGACCCCACAAACACTGCAATCTGCCCCCAGTCCCCATAAACACTGCAAACTGCCCCCATTCCCCATAAACACTGCAAACTGTCCCCAGACCCCATAAACATTGCAAACTGCCACCAGAACTCATAAACACTGATAACTGCCCCCAGACCCCATAAACACTGCAAATTGCCCCAACCCCACAAACTCTGCAAACTGCCCCCAGAACACATAAACACATCAAATTGCCCCAGACCCCGCAAACTCTGCAAACTGCCCCAACCCCACAAACACTGCAAACTGCCAGCAGACCCCATAAACACTTCAAACTGCCCCAGACCCCATAAACACTTCAAACTGCCCCAGACCCCATAAACACTGCAAACTGCCCCCAGACCCCATAAACACTGCAAACTGCTCCCAGTCCCCACAAACACTGCAAACTGCCCCCAGACCCCATAAACACTGCAAACTGCTCCCAGTCCCCACAAACACTGCAAACTGCTCCCAGTCCCCACAAAAACTGCAAACTGCCCCAATCCCACGAACACTGTAAACTGCTCCAGACCCCACAAACACTGCAAACTGCCCCCAAACCCCATAAACACTGCAAACTGCACCCAGACCTCATAAACACTGCAAACTGCCCCAGACCCCATAAACACTGCAAACTGCACCCAGACCTCATAAACACTGCAAACTGCCCCAGAACCCATAAACACTGCAAACTGCACCCAGACCTCATAAACACTGCAAACTGCCCCAATCCCACGAACACTGTAAACTGCTCCAGACCCCATAAACACTGCAAACTGCCCCCAGTCCCCATTAACACTGCAAACCGCCAGCAGACCCCATAAACACTACAAACTGCTCCCAGACCACACAAACACTGCAAACTGCCCCCAGACCCCACAAACACTGCAAACTGCCCCCAGACACCATAAACACTGCAAACTTCCCCAACCCCATAAACACTGCAAACTGCCCCCAGTCGCCATAAACACTGCAAACTGCCCCCAGACCCCATAAACACTGCAAACTTCCCCAACCCCATAAACGCTGCAAACTGCTCCCAGTCCCCACAAACACTGCAAACTGCCCCCAGACTCCATTAACACTGCAAACTTCCCCAGACCCCATAAACACTGCAAACTGCCCCCAGATCCCATAAAGACTGCAAACTGTCCCCAACCCCACAAACACTGCAAACTGTCCCCAGACCCCACAAACTCTGCAAACTGCCCCAGAACCCATAAACACTGCAAACTGCCCCCAGACCCCACAAACACTGCAAACTGCCCCAGACCCCACAAACACTGCAAACTGCTCCCAGTACCCACAAACACTGCAAACTGTCCCCCGACCCCATAAACACTGCAAATTGCCCCCAGACACCATAAACACTGCAAATTACCCCAACCCCACAAACTCTGCAAACTGCCCCCAGAACCCATAAACACTGCAAACTGCCCCCAGACCCCATAAACACTGCAAATTGCCCCGACCCCACAAACTCTGCAAACTGCCCGCAGAACCCATAAATACTGCAAACCTCCCCAACCCCTTAAACTCTGCAAACTGCTCCATGTACCCAAAAACACTGCAAATTGCCCCCAGACCCCATAAACACTGCAAATTTCCCCAACCCCACAAACTCTGCAAACTGCCCCCAGAACCCATAAACACTGCAAACTGCCCCCAGACCCATAAACACTGCAAATTGCCCCAACCCCACAAAATCTGCAAACTGCCCCCAGAACCCATAACCACTGCAAACTGCTCCCAGTCCCCACAAACACTGCATCAGCCCCCAGACCCCATAAACATTGCAAACTGCCCCCAGACCCTATAAACACCGCAAACTGCCCCCAGACCCCATAAACACTGCAAATTGCTCCAACCCCACAAACTCTGCAAACTGCCCCCAGAACCCATAAACACTGCAAAATGCCCCTAGACCCCAGAAACACTGCAAATTGCCCCAACCCCACAAACTCTGCAAACTGTCCCCAGACCCCATAAACACTGCAAATTGCCCCAACCCAACAAACTCTGCAAACTGTCCCCAGACCCCATAAACACTGCAAACTGCCCCCAGACCCCATAAACACTGCAAACTGCCCCACGACCTCATAAACACTGCAAACTGTCTCCTGACCACATAAACACTGCAAACTGCCCCGCCACCATGAACACTACAAACTTCCCCAACCCCACAAACACTGCAAACTGCCCAGAGACACCATAAACACTGCAAACTGCCCCCAGACCCCATAAACACTGCAGCCTATCTCCAGACCCCATAAACACTGCAAACTGCCCCAAGACGCCATAAACACTGCAAACTGCCCCCTGACCTCATAAACACTACAAACTGCCCTCTGACCCCATAAATACTGAAAACTATCCCAACCCTGTAAACACTGCAAACTGCCCGCAGACCCCATAAACACTGCAAACTGCTCCAATCCCACAAACACTGCAAACTGCCCCAGACTCCATAAACACAGCAAACTGCCCCCCGACACCATAACACCACAAACTGCCCCAGACCCCATAAACACTGCAAACTGCCCTAGACTCCATAAAGACTGCAAACTGCCCCCATTCCCCATTAACACTGCAAACTGCCCCAGACCCCACAAACACTGCAAACTGCCCCAATCCCACAAACACTATACACTGCCCCAGACTCCATAAACACAGCAAACTGCCCCCCGACACCATAACACCACAAACTGCCCCAGACCCCATAAACACTGCAAACTGTCCCCAGACCCCACAAACTCTGCAAACTGCCCCAGAACCCATAAACACTGCAAACTGCCCCCAGACCCCACAAACACTGCCAACTGCTCCCAGTACCCACAAACACTGCAAACTGTCCCCAGACCCCATAAACACTGCAAATTGCCCCCAGACACCATAAACACTGCAAATTACCCCAACACCACAAACTCTGCAAACTGCCCCCAGAACCCATAAACACTGCAAACTGCCCCCAGACCCCATAAACACTGCAAATTGCCCCAACCCCACAAACTCTGCAAACTGCCCAGAGAACCCATAAACACTGCAAACCTCCCCAACCCCTTAAACTCTGCAAACTGCTCCATGTACCCAAAAACACTGCAAATTGCCCCCAGACCCCATAAACACTGCAAATTTCCCCAACCCCACAAACTCTGCAAACTGCCCCCAGAACCCATAAATACTGCAAACTGCCCCCAGACCCATAAACACTGCAAATTGCCCGAACCCCACAAAATCTGCAAACTGCCCCCAGACCCCATAACCACTGCAAACTGCTCCCAGTCCCCACAAACACTGCATCAGCCCCCAGACCCCATAAACATTGCAAACTGCCCCCAGACCCTATAAACACCGCAAACTGTTACAGACCCCATCAACACTGCAAACTGCCCCCAGTCCATAACACTCACTGCAAAGTGCTCCCAGTCCCCATAAACACTGCAAACTGCCCCCCAGACCTCATAAACATTGCAAACTGCACCCAGACTCCATAAACACTACAAACTGCCCCCCAGACCTCATAAACACTGCAAACTGCCCCAATCCCACGAACACTGTAAACTGCTCCAGACCCCACAAACACTGCAAACTGCCCCCAGTCCCCATTAACACTGCAAACCGCCAGCAGACCCCATAAACACTACAAACTGCTCCCAGACCACACAAACACTGCAAACTGCCCCCAGACCCCACAAACACTGCAAACTGCCAGCAGACCCCATAAACACTACAAACTGCTCCCAGACCACACAAACACTGCAAACTGCCCCCAGACCCCACAAACACTGCAAACTGCCAGCAGACCCCATAAACACTACAAACTGCTCCCAGACCACACAAACACTGCAAACTGCCCCCAGACACCATAAACACTGCAAACTTCCCCAACCCCATAAACACTGCAAACTGCCCCCAGTCGCCATAAACACTGCAAACTGCCCCCAGACCCCATAAACACTGCAAACTTCCCCAACCCCATAAACGCTGCAAACTGCTCCCAGTCCCCACAAACACTGCAAACTGCCCCCAGACTCCATTAACACTGCAAACTTCCCCAGACCCCATAAACACTGCAAACTGCCCCCAGATCCCATAAAGACTGCAAACTGTCCCCAACCCCACAAACACTGCAAACTGTCCCCAGACCCCACAAACTCTGCAAACTGCCCCAGAACCCATAAACACTGCAAACTGCCCCCAGACCCCACAAACACTGCAAACTGCCCCAGACCCCACAAACACTGCAAACTGCTCCCAGTACCCACAAACACTGCAAACTGTCCCCCGACCCCATAAACACTGCAAATTGCCCCCAGACACCATAAACACTGCAAATTACCCCAACCCCACAAACTCTGCAAACTGCCCCCAGAACCCATAAACACTGCAAACTGCCCCCAGACCCCATAAACACTGCAAATTGCCCCGACCCCACAAACTCTGCAAACTGCCCGCAGAACCCATAAATACTGCAAACCTCCCCAACCCCTTAAACTCTGCAAACTGCTCCATGTACCCAAAAACACTGCAAATTGCCCCCAGACCCCATAAACACTGCAAATTTCCCCAACCCCACAAACTCTGCAAACTGCCCCCAGAACCCATAAACACTGCAAACTGCCCCCAGACCCATAAACACTGCAAATTGCCCCAACCCCACAAAATCTGCAAACTGCCCCCAGACCCCATAACCACTGCAAACTGCTCCCAGTCCCCACAAACACTGCATCAGCCCCCAGACCCCATAAACATTGCAAACTGCCCCCAGACCCTATAAACACCGCAAACTGCCCCCAGACCCCATAAACACTGCAAATTGCTCCAACCCCACAAACTCTGCAAACTGCCCCCAGAACCCATAAACACTGCAAAATGCCCCTAGACCCCAGAAACACTGCAAATTGCCCCAACCCCACAAACTCTGCAAACTGTCCCCAGACCCCATAAACACTGCAAATTGCCCCAACCCCACAAACTCTGCAAACTGTCCCCAGACCCCATAAACACTGCAAACTGCCCCCAGACCCCATAAACACTGCAAACTGCCCCACGACCTCATAAACACTGCAAACTGTCTCCTGACCACATAAACACTGCAAACTGCCCCGCCACCATGAACACTACAAACTTCCCCAACCCCACAAACACTGCAAACTGCCCAGAGACACCATAAACACTGCAAACTGCCCCCAGACCCCATAAACACTGCAGCCTATCTCCAGACCCCATAAACACTGCAAACTGCCCCAAGACGCCATAAACACTGCAAACTGCCCCCTGACCTCATAAACACTACAAACTGCCCTCTGACCCCATAAATACTGAAAACTATCCCAACCCTGTAAACACTGCAAACTGCCCGCAGACCCCACAAACACTGCAAACTGCCCCAGACTCCATAAACACAGCAAACTGCCCCCCGACACCATAACACCACAAACTGCCCCAGACCCCATAAACACTGCAAACTGCCCTAGACTCCATAAAGACTGCAAACTGCCCCCATTCCCCATTAACACTGCAAACTGCCCCAGACCCCACAAACACTGCAAACTGCCCCAATCCCACAAACACTATACACTGCCCCAGACTCCATAAACACAGCAAACTGCCCCCCGACACCATAACACCACAAACTGCCCCAGACCCCATAAACACTGCAAACTGCCCTAGACTCCATAAAGACTGCAAACTGCCCCCCAGACCCCATAAACAATACAAACTGCTCCCCTGACCTCATAAACAATGCAAACTGCCCCAGACCCCATAAACACTGCAAACTGCTCCCAGACCCCATAAACACTGCAAACTGCCCCAGACCCCACAAACACTGCAAACTGCCCCCAGTCCCCATTAACACTGCAAACTGCCAGTAGACACCATAAACACTGCAAACTGCCCCAGACTCCATAAACACTGCAAACTGCCCCAGACCCCACAAACACTGCAATCTGCCCCCAGTCCCCATAAACACTGCAAACTGCCCCCATTCCCCATAAACACTGCAAACTGTCCCCCGACCCCATAAACACTGCAAATTGCCCCCAGACCCCATAAACACTGCAAATTTCCCCAACCCCACAAACTCTGCAAACTGCCCCCAGAACCCATAAACACTGCAAACTGCCCCCAGACCCATAAACACTGCAAATTGCCCCAACCCCACAAAATCTGCAAACTGCCCCCAGACCCCATAACCACTGCAAACTGCTCCCAGTCCCCACAAACACTGCATCAGCCCCCAGACCCCATAAACATTGCAAACTGCCCCCAGACCCTATAAACACCGCAAACTGCCCCCAGACCCCATAAACACTGCAAATTGCTCCAACCCCACAAACTCTGCAAACTGCCCCCAGAACCCATAAACACTGCATCAGCCCCCAGACCCCATAAACATTGCAAACTGCCCCCAGACCCTATAAACACCGCAAACTGCCCCCAGAACCCATAAACACTGCAAAATGCCCCTAGACCCCAGAAACACTGCAAATTGCCCCAACCCCACAAACTCTGCAAACTGTCCCCAGACCCCATAAACACTGCAAATTGCCCCAACCCAACAAACTCTGCAAACTGTCCCCAGACCCCATAAACACTGCAAACTGCCCCCAGACCCCATAAACACTGCAAACTGCCCCACGACCTCATAAACACTGCAAACTGTCTCCTGACCACATAAACACTGCAAACTGCCCCGCCACCATGAACACTACAAACTTCCCCAACCCCACAAACACTGCAAACTGCCCAGAGACACCATAAACACTGCAAACTGCCCCCAGACCCCATAAACACTGCAGCCTATCTCCAGACCCCATAAACACTGCAAACTGCCCCAAGACGCCATAAACACTGCAAACTGCCCCCTGACCTCATAAACACTACAAACTGCCCTCTGACCCCATAAATACTGAAAACTATCCCAACCCTGTAAACACTGCAAACTGCCCGCAGACCCCATAAACACTGCAAACTGCTCCAATCCCACAAACACTGCAAACTGCCCCAGACTCCATAAACACAGCAAACTGCCCCCCGACACCATAACACCACAAACTGCCCCAGACCCCATAAACACTGCAAACTGCCCTAGACTCCATAAAGACTGCAAACTGCCCCCATTCCCCATTAACACTGCAAACTGCCCCAGACCCCACAAACACTGCAAACTGCCCCAATCCCACAAACACTATACACTGCCCCAGACTCCATAAACACAGCAAACTGCCCCCCGACACCATAACACCACAAACTGCCCCAGACCCCATAAACACTGCAAACTGCCCTAGACTCCATAAAGACTGCAAACTGCCCCCCAGACCCCATAAACAATACAAACTGCTCCCCTGACCTCATAAACAATGCAAACTGCCCCAGACCCCATAAACACTGCAAACTGCTCCCAGACCCCATAAACACTGCAAACTGCCCCAGACCCCACAAACACTGCAAACTGCCCCCAGTCCCCATTAACACTGCAAACTGCCAGTAGACACCATAAACACTGCAAACTGCCCCAGACTCCATAAACACTGCAAACTGCCCCAGACCCCACAAACACTGCAATCTGCCCCCAGTCCCCATAAACACTGCAAACTGCCCCCATTCCCCATAAACACTGCAAACTGTCCCCAGACCCCATAAACATTGCAAACTGCCACAAGAACTCATAAACACTGATAACTGCCCCCAGACCCCATAAACACTGCAAATTGCCCCAACCCCACAAACTCTGCAAACTGCCCCCAGAACACATAAACACATCAAATTGTCCCCAGACCCCATAAACACTGCAAATTGCCCCAACCCCACAAACTCTGCAAACTGCCCCAACCCCACAAACTCTGCAAACTGTCCCCAGACCCCATAAACACTTCAAACTGCCCCAGACCCCATAAACACTGCAAACTGCCCCCAGACCCCATAAACACTGCAAACTGCTCCCAGTCCCCACAAACACTGCAAACATCCCCCAGACCCCATAAACATTGCAAACTGCCCCCAGACCCTATAAACACTGCAATCTGCCCCCAGAACACATAAACACTGCAAATTGGCCCCAGACCCCATAAACACTGCAAATTGCCCCAACCCCACAAACTCTGCAAACTGCCCCAGACCCCATAAACACTGCAAACTGCCCCCAGACCCCATAAACACTGCAAACTGCTCCCAGTCCCCACAAACACTGCAAACATCCCCCAGACCCCATAAACATTGCAAACTGCCCCCAGACCCTATAAACACTGCAATCTGCCCCCAGAACACATAAACACTGCAAATTGGCCCCAGACCCCATAAACACTGCAAATTGCCCCAACCCCACAAACTCTGCAAACTGCCCCCAGAACCCACAAACTCTGCAAACTGCCCCCAGACCCCATAAACACTGAAAACTGCCCCCAGACCCCATAAACACTTCAAACTACCCCAGACCCCATTAACACTGCAAACTGCCCCACGGCCTCATATACACTGCAAACTGTCTCCTGACCCCATAAACACTGCAAACTGCCCCGACACCATGAACACTACAAACCTCCCCAACCCCACAAACACTGCAAACTGCCCAGAGACACCATAAACACTGCAAACTGCCCCCAGATCCCATAAACACTGCAAACTGTCTCCAGACCCCATAAACACTGCAAACTACCCCCAGACCCCACAAACACTGCAAACTGCCCCCAGCTTCCATAAACAGTGCAAACTGCACCCAGTCCCCACAAACACTGAAAACTGCCCATAGACCCAATAAACACTGCAAACTGCTCCCAGACACCATAAACACTGCAACCTGCCCCACGACCCCATAAACACTGCAAACTGTCCCGACCCCATAAACACTGCAAACTGCTCCCAGTCCCCACAAACACTGCAAACTGCCCCCAGACCACATAAACATTGCAAACTGCCCCCAGACCACATAAACATTGCAAACTGCCTCCAGACCACATAAACATTGCAAACTGCCGGCAGACCCCACAAACACTGCAAACTGCCCCCAGACCACATAAACACTGCAAACTGCCCCCAGACCACATAAACACTGCAAATTGCCCCCAGACCCCATAAACACTGCAAATTGCCCCAACCCCACAAACTCTGCAAACTTCCCCCAGAACCCATAAACACTGCAAACTGCCCCCAGACCCCATAAACACTGCAAACTGTCTCCTGACCACATAAACACTGCAAACTGCCCCGACACCATGAACACTACAAACTTCCCCAACCCCATAAAAACTGCAAACTGCCCCCAGACCCCATAAACATGGCAAACTGCCCCCAGATCCCATAAACACTGCAACCTGTCCCCAGACTCCATAAACAGTGCAAACTGCCCCCAGACCCCATAAACACAGCAACCTGTCTCCAGAACCCATAAACACTGCAAACTGCCCCCAGACCCCATAAACACTGCAAACTGCCCCCAGACCCCATAAACGCTGCAAACTGCCCCCAGATCCCATAAACACGGCAAACTGCCCCCAGACCCCATAAACATTGCAAACTGCCCCCAGACCCCATAAGCACTGCAAACTGCCCCAATCCCATAAACACTGCAAACTGCCCCGTCCCCATAAACTCTGCAAACTGTCCCCCGCTGCCATAAACACTGCAAACTGCCCCCAGACTCCACAATCACTGAAAACTCCACCCAGACCCCATAAACACTGCAAACTGCCCCCAGACACCATTAACACTGCAAACTGCCCCGGCCCGATAAACACTGCAAACAGCCCCCCAGACCTCTTAAACACTGCAAACTGCTCCCAGTCCCCAAAAACACTGCAAATTGCCCCCAGACCCCACAAACACTGCAAGCTGCCCCCAGACCTCATAAACACTGCAAACTGCCCCCAGACTCCACAAACACTGAAAACTCCTCCCAGACCCCATAAACACTGCAAACTGCCCCCAGACTCCACAAACACTGCAAATTGCCCCGAACCCATAAACACTGCAAATTGCCCCAGCCCCACAAACACTGCAAACTGCCCCTGATCCCACAAAGACTGCAAGCTGCCCACAGACCCCTTAAACACTGCAAACTGCCCCCCACACCTGATAAACACGGCAAACTGCTCCCAGGCACCAAAAACACTGCAAATTGCCCCCAGACCCCATAAACACTGCAAACTGCCCCCAGTCCCCATAAACACTGCAAACTGCCCCCTGACCTCATAAACTGTACAAACTGGCCTCCGACCCCATAAAAACTGCAAACTGCCCAAGACCCCATAAACAATGCAAACTGCCCTAGACCCCACAAACACTGCAAACTGCCCTAGACCCCACAAACACTGCAAACTGCCCCCAGACCCCACAAACAATGCAAACTGCCCCTGATCCCACAAACACTGCAAACTGCCCCTGATCCCATAAATACTGCAAACTGACCCCGGACCCCAAAAACACTGCAAACTGCTCCAGAACCCACAAACACTGCAAACTGCCCCCAGACCCCATAAACACTGCAAACTTTCCGAGACCCTACAAACATTGCAAACTGCCCCCAGACCCCACAGGCACTGCAAACTGCCCCAGACCCCATAAACACTGCAAAGTGCTTCCAGACCCCATAAACACTGCAAACTGCCCCCAGACTCCACAAACACTGCAAATTGCCCCGAACCCATAAACACTGCAAATTGCCCCAGCCCCACAAACACGGCAAACTGCCCCTGATCCCACAAACACTGCAAACTGCCCCCAGACCCCATAAACACTGCAAACTGCCCCAGACTCCACAAACAATGCAAATTGCCCCGAACCCATAAACACTGCAAACTGCCCCAAGACCCCACAAACACTGCAAACTGCTCCAGAACCCAAAAACACTGCAAACTGCCCCCAGACCCCATAAACACTGCAAACTGTCCGAGACCCTACAAACATTGCAAACTGCCCCCAGACCCCAAAAGCACTGCAAACTGCCCCAGACCCCATAAACACTGCAAACTGTCCGAGACCCTACAAACATTGCAAACTGCCCCCAGACCCCACAAACACTGCAAACTGCCCCCAACCCCAAAAACACTGCAAACTGCCCCAGACCCTACAAACACTGCAAACTGACCCCAGACCACACAAACACTGCAAACTGGCCCGATCCTACAAACAGTGCAAACTGCCGCCAGACCCCACAAACACTGCAAACAGCCCCCAGACCCCTCAAACACTGCAAACTGCCCCTGATCCCACAAATACTGTAAACTGCCCCCACACCCCACAAACACTGCAAACTGCCCACCAACCCCATAAACACTGCAAACTGCCCCAGACCCTACAAACACTGCAAACTGCCCCCAGACCACACAAACACTGCAAACTGCCCCGATCCTTACAAACACTGCAAAATGCCGCCAGACCCCACAAACACTGCAAACAGCCCCCAGACCCCACAAACACTGCAAACTGTCCGTGATCCTACAAACACAGCAAACTGCCCCCAGACCCAACAAACACTGCAAACTACTCCCAGACCCCACAAACACTGCAAACTGCCCCCAGACCCCACAAACACAGCAAACTGTCCCCTGACCCCATAAACACTGCAAACTGCCCAAGACCCAACAAACACTGCAAACTGCCCCAGACCCCATAAACACCTCAAACTGCCCCCAGACCCCATAAACACTGCAAACTTCCCCCAGACCCCATAAACACTGCAAATTGCCCCGAACCCATAAACACTGCAAACTGCCCCTAGACCGTACAAAAACTGCAAACTGCCCCAGACCCCACAAACACTGCAAAATCCCCCTAGACCCTACAAACACTGCAAACTGCCCCCAGACCCCATAAACACTGCAAACTGCCCCAGGCCCCATAAACACTGCAAACTGCCCCTAGACCCTACAAACACTGCAAACTGCCCCCAGATCCCACAAGCAATGCAAACTGCCCCAGACCCCACAAACACTGCAAACTGCCCCCCAACCCCATAAACACTGCAAACTGCCCCAGACCCTACAAACACTGCAAACTGCCCCCAGACCACACAAACACTGCAAACTGCCCCCAGACCCCACAAACACTGCAAACAGCCCCCAGACCCCACAAACACTGCAAACTGCCCCTGATCCCACAAACACAGCAAACTGCCCCCAGACCCGACAAACACTGCAAACTGCTCCCAGACCCCACAAACACTGCAAACTGCCCCCAGACCCCACAAACACAGCAAACTGTCCCCTGACCCCATAAACACTACAAACTGCCCAAGACCCTACAAATACTGCAAACTGCCCCAGACCCCATAAACACCTCAAACTGCCCCCAGACCCCATAAACACTGCAAACTGCCCCCAGACCCCATAAACACTGCAAACTGCCCCAGACCCCAGAAACACTGCAAACTGCACCCAGACCCCACAAACACTGCAAATTGCCCCGAACCCATAAACACTGCAAACTGCCCCTAGACCGTACAAAAACTGCAAACTGCCCCAGACCCCACAAACACTGCAAAATGCCCCTAGACCCTACAAACACTGCAAACTGCCCCCAGACCCCATAAACACTGCAAACTGCCCCAGACCCCATAAACACTGCAAACTGCCCCAGACCCTACAAACACTGCAAACTGCCCCCAGACCACACAAACACTGCAAACTGCCCCGATCCTTACAAACACTGCAAAATGCCGCCAGACCCCACAAACACTGCAAACAGCCCCCAGACCCCACAAACACTGCAAACTGTCCGTGATCCCACAAACACAGCAAACTGCCCCCAGACCCAACAAACACTGCAAACTACTCCCAGACCCCACAAACACTGCAAACTGCCCCCAGACCCCACAAACACAGCAAACTGTCCCCTGACCCCATAAACACTGCAAACTGCCCAAGACCCAACAAACACTGCAAACTGCCCCAGACCCCATAAACACCTCAAACTGCCCCCAGACCCCATAAACACTGCAAACTTCCCCCAGACCCCATAAACACTGCAAATTGCCCCGAACCCATAAACACTGCAAACTGCCCCTAGACCGTACAAAAACTGCAAACTGCCCCAGACCCCACAAACACTGCAAAATCCCCCTAGACCCTACAAACACTGCAAACTGCCCCCAGACCCCATAAACACTGCAAACTGCCCCAGGCCCCATAAACACTGCAAACTGCCCCTAGACCCTACAAACACTGCAAACTGCCCCCAGATCCCACAAGCAATGCAAACTGCCCCAGACCCCACAAACACTGCAAACTGCCCCCCAACCCCATAAACACTGCAAACTGCCCCAGACCCTACAAACACTGCAAACTGCCCCCAGACCACACAAACACTGCAAACTGCCCCCAGACCCCACAAACACTGCAAACAGCCCCCAGACCCCACAAACACTGCAAACTGCCCCTGATCCCACAAACACAGCAAACTGCCCCCAGACCCGACAAACACTGCAAACTGCTCCCAGACCCCACAAACACTGCAAACTGCCCCCAGACCCCACAAACACAGCAAACTGTCCCCTGACCCCATAAACACTACAAACTGCCCAAGACCCTACAAATACTGCAAACTGCCCCAGACCCCATAAACACCTCAAACTGCCCCCAGACCCCATAAACACTGCAAACTGCCCCCAGACCCCATAAACACTGCAAACTGCCCCAGACCCCAGAAACACTGCAAACTGCACCCAGACCCCACAAACACTGCAAATTGCCCCGAACCCATAAACACTGCAAACTGCCCCTAGACCATACAAAAACTGCAAACTGCCCCAGACCCCACAAACACTGCAAAATGCCCCTAGACCCTACAAACACTGCAAACTGCCCCCAGACCCCATAAACACTGCAAACTGCCCCAGACCCCAGAAACACTGCAAACTGCCCCACACACCATAAACACTGCAAACTGCCCCTAGACCCTACAAACACTGCAAACTGCCCCCAGATCCCACAAGCAATGCAAACTACCCCAGACCCCATAAACACTGCAAACTGCCCCACACCCCATAAACACTGCAAACTGCCGCTAGACCCCACAAACACTGCAAAATGCCCCTAGACCCTACAAACACTGCAAACTGCCCCAGACCCCACAAACACTGCAAACTGCCCCCACACCCCACAAACACTGCAAACTGCCCCCCAACCCCATAAACACTGCAAACTGCCCCAGACCATACAAACACTGCAAACTGCCCCCAGACCACACAAACACTGCAAACTGCCCCGATCCTTACAAACACTGCAAACTGCCGCCAGACCCCGCAAACACTGCAAACAGCCCCCAGACCCCACAAACACTGCAAACTGCCCCTGATACCACAAACACTGCAAACTGCCCCCAGACCCGACAAACACTGCAAACTGCTCCCAGACCCCACAAACACTGCAAACTGCCCCCAGACACCACAAACACAGCAAACTGTCCCCTGACCCCATAAACACTACAAACTGCCCAAGACCCTACAAACACTGCAAACTGCCCCAGACCCCATAAACACTGCAAACTGCCCCAGACCCCACAAACACTGCAAACTGCCCCCAGACCCCACAAACACCGCAAACTGCTCCTGATCCCACAAACACTGCAAGTTGCCCCCAGTCCCCATAAACACTGCAAACTACTCCAGACCCCACAAACACTGCAAACTGCCCCCAGACCCCACAAGCAATGCAAACTGCCCCTGATCCCACAAACACTGCAAACTGCCCCCAGACCCCACAAACAATGCAAACTGCCCCTGATCCCACAAACACTGCAAACTGCCCCTGATCCCACAAACAATGCAAACTGCCCCAATCCCACAAACACTGTTAACTGCCCCAGAACACATAAACACTGCAAATTGCCCCCAGACCCCATAAACACTGCAAATTGCCCCAACCCCAAAAACTCTGCAAACTGTCCCCAGACCCCATAAACACTGAAAACTGCCCCCAGACCCCATAAACACTTCAAACTGCCCCAGACCCCATAAACACTGCAAACTGCCCCACGGCCTCATATACATTGCAAACTGTCTCCTGACCCCATAAACACTGCAAACTGCCCCGACACCATGAACACTACAAACTTCCCCAACCCCACAAACACTGCAAACTGCCCAGAGACACCATAAACACTGCAAACTACCCCCAGATCCCATAAACACTGCAAACTGTCTCCAGACCCCATAAACACTGCAAACTACCCCCAGACCCCATAAACACTGCAAACTGTCTCCAGACCCCATAAACACTGCAAACTACCCCCAGATCCCATAAACACTGCAAACTGTCTCCAGACCCCATAAACATATCAAACTGCCCCAGACCCCATAAACACTGCAAACTGCCCCCTGACCGTATAAACACTACAAACTGCCCTCTGACCCCATAAACACTGAAAACTATCCCAACCCTGTAAACACTGCAAACTGCCCCCAGCTTCCATAAACAGTGCAAACTGCCCCATCCCATAAAAACTGCAAACTGCCCCCAGCTCCCATAAACAGTGCAAACTGCGCCTAGACCCCATAAACAGTGCAAACTGCCCCCACACCCCATAAACACAGCAAACTGCCCCCAGTCCCCATAAACTATGCAAACTGGCCCCAGTGCCCATAAACACTGCAAACTGCCCATAGACCCAATAAACACTGCAAACTGTCCCCAGACACCACAAACACTGCAAACTGCCCCCAGACCACATAAACATTGCAAACTGCCCCCAGACCACATAAACATTGCAAACTGCCTCCAGACCACATAAACACTGCAAACTGCCCCCAGACCACATAAACACTGCAAATTGCCCCCAGACCGCATAAACATTGCAAATTGCCCCAACCCCACAAACTCTGCAAACTGCCCCCAGAACCCATAAACACTGCAAACTGCCCCCAGACCCCATAAACACTGCAAACTGTCTCCTGACCACATAAACACTGCAAACTGCCCCGACACCATGAACACTACAAACTTCCCCAAGCCCATAAAAACTGCAAACTGCCCCCAGACCCCATAAACACGGCAAACTGCCCCCAGATCCCGTAAACACTGCAACCTGTCCCCAGACTCCATAAACAGTGCAAACTGCCCCCAGACCCCATAAACACGGCAACCTGTCTCCAGAACCCATAAACACTGCAAACTGCCCCCCAGACCCCATAAACACTGCAAACGGCCCCCAGATCCCATAAACACGGCAAACTGCCCCCAGACCCCATAAACATTGCAAACTGCCCCCAGACCCCATAAGCACTGCAAACTGCCCCAATCCCATAAACACTGCAAACTGCCCCAGCCCGATAAACACTGCAAACGGCCCCCCAGACCTCATAAACACTGCAAACTGCTCCCAGTCCCCAAAAACACTGCAAATTGCCCCCAGACCCCACAAACACTGCAAGCTGCCCCCAGACCCCTTAAACACTGCAAACTGCCCCCCAGACCTCATAAACACTGCAAACTGCCCCAGACTCCACAAACACTGAAAACTCCTCCCAGACCCCATAAACACTGCAAACTGCTCCCAGACCCCATAAACACTGCAAACTGCCCCCAGACTCCACAAACACTGCAAATTGCCCCGAACCCATTAACACTGCAAATTGCCCCAGCCACACAAACACTGCAAACTGCCCGTGATCCCACAAACACTGCAAGCTGCCCCCAGACCCCTTAAACACTGCAAACTGCCCCAGACCCCATAAACACTGCAAACTGCTCCCAGACCCCATAAACACTGCAAACTGCCCGTGATCCCACAAACACTGCAAGCTGCCCCCAGACCCCTTAAACACTGCAAACTGCCCCAGACCCCATAAACACTGCAAACTGCCCCCCAGACCCCATAAACACTGCAAACTGCCCCAGACCCCAGAAACACTGCAAACTGCACCCAGACCCCACAAACACTGCAAATTGCCCCAGACCCCATAAACACTGCAAACTGCCCCCCAGACCCCATAAACACTGCAAACTGCCCCAGACCCCAGAAACACTGCAAACTGCACCCAGACCCCACAAACACTGCAAGCTGCCCCCAGACCCCTTAAACACTGCAAACTGCCCCCCAGACCTCATAAACACTGCAAACTGCCCCAGACTCCACAAACACTGAAAACTCCTCCCAGACCCCATAAACACTGCAAACTGCTCCCAGACCCCATAAACACTGCAAACTGCCCCCAGACTCCACAAACACTGCAAATTGCCCCGAACCCATTAACACTGCAAATTGCCCCAGCCACACAAACACTGCAAACTGCCCGTGATCCCACAAACACTGCAAGCTGCCCCCAGACCCCTTAAACACTGCAAACTGCCCCAGACCCCATAAACACTGCAAACTGCTCCCAGACCCCATAAACACTGCAAACTGCCCGTGATCCCACAAACACTGCAAGCTGCCCCCAGACCCCTTAAACACTGCAAACTGCCCCAGACCCCATAAACACTGCAAACTGCCCCCCAGACCCCATAAACACTGCAAACTGCCCCAGACCCCAGAAACACTGCAAACTGCACCCAGACCCCACAAACACTGCAAATTGCCCCGAACCCATAAACACTGCAAACTGCCCCTAGACCGTACAAAAACTGCAAACTGCCCCAGACCCCACAAACACTGCAAAATGCCCCTAGACCCTACAAACACTGCAAACTGCCCCCAGACCCCATAAACACTGCAAACTGCCCCAGACCCCATAAACACTGCAAACTGCCCCACACCCCATAAACACTGCAAACTGCCCCTAGACCCTACAAACACTGCAAACTGCCCCCAGATCCCACAAGCAATGCAAACTGCCCCAGACCCCATAAACACTGCAAACTGCCCCACACCCCATAAACACTGCAAACTGCCCCTAGACCCTACAAAAACTGCAAACTGCCCCAGACCCCACAAACACTGCAAAATGCCCCTCGACACTACAAACACTGCAAACTGCCCCCAGACCCCACAAACACTGCAAACTGCCCCACACCCCATAAACACTGCAAACTGCCCCTAGACCCTACAAACACTGCAAACTGCCCCCAGATCCCATAAACACTGCAAACTGCCCCCAGACTCCACAAACACTGCAAATTGCCCCGAACCCATAAACACTGCAAATTGCCCCAGCCACACAAACACTGCAAACTGCCCGTGATCCCACAAACACTGCAAGCTGCCCCCAGACCCCATAAACACTGCAAACTGCCCCTAGACCCTACAATCACTGCAAACTGCCCCCAGATCCCACAAGCAATGCAAACTGCCCCTGACCCCACAAACACTGCAAACTGCCCCCACACCCCACAAACACTGCAAACTGCCCCCCAACCCCATAAACACTGCAAACTGCCCCAGAGCCTACAAAAACTGCAAACTGCCCCCAGACCACACAAACACTGCAAACTGCCGCCAGACCCCGCAAACACTGCAAACAGCCCCCAGACCCCACAAACACTGCAAACTGCCCCTGATACCACAATCACAGCAAACTGCCCCCAGAACCGACAAACACTGCAAACTGCTCCCAGACCCCACAAACACTGCAAACTGTCCCCTGACTCCATAAACACTACAAACTGCCCCAGACCCCATAAACACTGCAAACTGCCCCAGACCCCACAAACACTGCAAACTGCCCCCAGACCCCACAAACACTGCAAACTGCCCCTGATCCCACAAACACTGCAAGTTGCCCCCAGACCCCACAAACACTGCAAACTACTCCAGACCCCACAAACACTGCAAACTGCCCCCAGACCCCACAAGCAATGCAAACTGCCCCTGATCCCACAAACACTGCAAACTGCCCCCAGACCCCACAAACAATGCAAACTGCCCCTGATCCCACAAACACTGCAAACTGCCCCTGATCCCACAAACAATGCAAACTGCCCCAATCCCACAAACACTGTTAACTGCCCCAGAACACATAAACACTGCAAACTGCCCCCAGACTCCACAAACACTGCAAACTGCCCCTGATCCCACAAACACTGCAAGTTGCCCCCAGATCCCACAAACACTGCAAACTACTCCAGACCCCACAAACACTGCAAACTGCCCCCAGACCCCACAAGCAATGCAAACTGCCCCTGATCCCACAAACACTGCAAACTGACTCCAGACCCCACAAACAATGCAAACTGCCCCTGATCCCACAAACACTGCAAACTGCCCCTGATCCCACAAACAATGCAAACTGCCCCAATCCCACAAACACTGTTAACTGCCCCAGAACACATAAACACTGCAAATTGCCCCCAGACCCCATAAACACTGCAAATTGCCCCAACCCCAAAAACTCTGCAAACTGTCCCCAGACCCCATAAACACTGAAAACTGCCCCCAGACCCCATAAACACTTCAAACTGCCCCAGACCCCATAAACACTGCAAACTGCCCCAAGGCCTCATATACATTGCAAACTGTCTCCTGACCCCATAAACACTGCAAACTGCCCCGACACCATGAACACTACAAACTTCCCCAACCCCACAAACACTGCAAACTGCCCAGAGACACCATAAACACTGCAAACTACCCCCAGATCCCATAAACACTGCAAACTGTCTCCAGACCCCATAAACACTGCAAACTACCCCCAGACCCCATAAACACTGCAAACTGTCTCCAGACCCCATAAACACTGCAAACTACCCCCAGACCCCATAAACACTGCAAACTGTCTCCAGACCCCATAAACACTGCAAACTACCCCCAGACCCCATAAACACTGCAAACTGTCTCCAGACCCCATAAACACTGCAAACTACCCCCAGATCCCATAAACACTGCAAACTGTCTCCCGACCCCATAAACATATCAAACTGCCCCAGACCCCATAAACACTGCAAACTGCCCCCTGACCGTATAAACACTACAAACTGCCCTCTGACCCCATAAACACTGAAAACTATCCCAACCCTGTAAACACTGCAAACTGCCCCCAGCTTCCATAAACAGTGCAAACTGCCCCATCCCATAAAAACTGCAAACTGCCCCCAGCTCCCATAAACAGTGCAAACTGCGCCCAGACCCCATAAACAGTGCAAACTGCCCCCACACCCCATAAACACGGCAAACTGCCCCCAGTCCCCATAAACTATGCAAACTGGCCCCAGTGCCCATAAACACTGCAAACTGCCCATAGACCCAATAAACACTGCAAACTGTCCCCAGACACCACAAACACTGCAAACTGCCCCCAGACCACATAAACATTGCAAACTGCCCCCAGACCACATAAACATTGCAAACTGCCTCCAGACCACATAAACACTGCAAACTGCCCCCAGACCACATAAACACTGCAAATTGCCCCCAGACCCCATAAACACTGCAAATTGCCCCAACCCCACAAACTCTGCAAACTGCCCCCAGAACCCATAAACACTGCAAACTGCCCCCAGACCCCATAAACACTGCAAACTGTCTCCTGACCACATACACACTGCAAACTGCCCCGACACCATGAACACTACAAACTTCCCCAAGCCCATAAAAACTGCAAACTGCCCCCAGACCCCATAAACACGGCAAACTGCCCCCAGATCCCGTAAACACTGCAACCTGTCCCCAGACTCCATAAACAGTGCAAACTGCCCCCAGACCCCATAAACACGGCAACCTGTCTCCAGAACCCATAAACACTGCAAACTGCCCCCCAGACCCCATAAACACTGCAAACTGCCCCCAGATCCCATATACGCTGCAAACTGCCCCCAGACCCCATAAACACGGCAATCTGTCTCCAGAACCCATAAACGCTGCAAACTGCCCCCAGACCCCATAAACACGGCAACCTGTCTCCAGAACCCATAAACGCTGCAAATGGCCCCCAGATCCCATAAACACGGCAAACTGCCCCCAGACCCCATAAATATTGCAAACTGCCCCCAGACCCCATAAGCACTGCAAACTGCCCCAATCCCATAAACACTGCAAACTGCCCCAGCCCGATAAACACTGCAAACGGCCCCCCAGACCTCATAAACACTGCAAACTGCTCCCAGTCCCCAAAAACACTGCAAATTGTCCCCAGACCCCACAAACACTGCAAGCTGCCCCCAGACCCCTTAAACACTGCAAACTGCCCCCCAGACCTCATAAACACTGCAAACTGCCCCAGACTCCACAAACACTGAAAACTCCTCCCAGACCCCATAAACACTGCAAACTGCTCCCAGACCCCATAAACACTGCAAACTGCCCCCAGACTCCACAAACACTGCAAATTGCCCCGAACCCATAAACACTGCAAATTGCCCCAGCCACACAAACACTGAAAACTGCCCGTGATCCCACAAACACTGCAAGCTGCCCCCAGACCCCTTAAACACTGCAAACTGCCCCAGACACCATAAACACTGCAAACTGCCCCCCAGACCTCATAAACACTGCAAACTGCCCCCAGACCACATAAACACTGCAAACTGCTCCCAGACCCCATAAACACTGCAAACTGCCCGTGATCCCACAAACACTGCAAGCTGCCCCCAGACCCCTTAAACACTGCAAACTGCCCCAGACCCCATAAACACTGCAAACTGCCCCCCAGACCCCATAAACACTGCAAACTGACCTGACCCCACAAACACTGCAAACTGTCCCCAGACCCCATAAACATTGCAAACTGCCCCCAGACCCCATAAACACTGCAAACTCACCTGACCCCACAAACACTGCAAACTGTCCCCAGACCCAATAAACATTGCAAACTGCCCCCAGACCCCATAAACACTGCAAACTGACTTGACCCCATAAACACTGCAAACTGCCCCAACACCATAAACACTGCAAACTGGCCTAGAACCCACAAACACTGCAAACTGCCCCCAGACCCCACAAACACTGCAAACTGCCCCCAGACCCCACAAACACTGCGAACTGCCCCCAGACCCCATAAACACTGCAAACTGCCGCCAGACCCCATAAACACTGCAAACATCCCCAACCCCATAAACATTGCAAACTGCCACAGATCCCACAAACACTGCAAAATGCCCCAGACCCCACAAACACTGCAAACTGCCCCCAAACCCCATAAACACTGCAAATTGTCCCCAGACCCCACAAACACTGCAAACTGCCCCAGACCCCACAAACACTGCAAACTGACCCCAGACCCCACAAACACTGCAAACTGCCCTAGAGCCCACAAAAACTGCAAACTGCCCTAGACCCCACAAACACTGCAAACTGCCCCCAGAACTCATAATCACTGCAAACTGCCCCAGACCCCACAAACACTGGAAACTGCCCCCAGACCCCACAAACACTGCAAACTGCCCCCAGACCCCATAAACACTGCAAACTGCCCCTGATTCCATAAACACTGCAAACTGCCCCCAGACACCATAAACACTGAAAACTGCCCCCAGACCCCATAAACAATGCCAACTGCCCCAGATCCCACAAACACTGCAAACATCCCCAACCCCAAGAACACTGAAAACTGACCCCAGACCCCATAAACACTGCAAACATCCCCAACCCCATAAACATTGCAAACTGCCGCCAGAACCCATAAACACTGCAAACTACCCCAGACCCCACAAACTCTGCAAACTGTCCCCAGACCCCATAAACATTGCAAACTGCCCCCAGACCCCATAAACACTGCAAACTGACATGACCCCACAAACACTGCAAACTGTCCCCAGACCCCATAAACATTGCAAACTGCCCCCAGACCCCATAAACACTGCAAACTGACTTGACCCCATAAACACTGCAAACTGCCCCAACACCATAAACACTGCAAACTGGCCTAGACCCCACAAACACTGCAAACTGCTCCCAGACCCCACAAACACTGCAAACTGCCCCAGTCCCCGCAAACACTGCAAACTGCCCCCAGACCCCACAAACACTGCAAACTGCCCCCAGACCCCACAAACACTGCGAACTGCCCCCAGACCCCATAAACACTGCAAACTGCCGCCAGACCCCATAAACACTGCAAACATCCCCAACCCCATAAACATTGCAAACTGCCCCAGATCCCACAAACACTGCAAAATGCCCCAGACCCCACAAACACTGCAAACTGCCCCCAAACCCCATAAACACTGCAAATTGTCCCCAGATCCCACAAACACTGCAAACTGCCCCAGACACCAGAAACACTGCAAACTGCACCCAGACCCCACAAACACTGCAAATTGCCCCGAACCCATAAACACTGCAAACTGCCCCTAGACCGTACAAAAACTGCAAACTGCCCCAGACCCCACAAACACTGCAAAATGCCCCTAGACCCTACAAACACTGCAAACTGCCCCCAGACCCCATAAACACTGCAAACTGCCCCAGACCCCATAAACACTGCAAACTGCCCCTAGACCCTACAAACACTGCAAACTGCCCCCAGATCCCACAAGCAATGCAAACTGCCCCAGACCCCATAAACACTGCAAACTGCCCCACACCCCATAAACACTGCAAACTGCCCCGAGACCCTACAAAAACTGCAAACTGCCCCAGACCCCACAAACACTGCAAAATGCCCCTCGACACTACAAACACTGCAAACTGCCCCCAGACCCCATAAACACTGCAAACTGCCCCCCAGACCCCATAAACACTGCAAACTGCCCCCAGATCCCATATACGCTGCAAACTGCCCCCAGACCCCATAAACACGGCAACCTGTCTCCAGAACCCATAAACGCTGCAAACTGCCCCCAGACCCCATAAACACGGCAACCTGTCTCCAGAACCCATAAACGCTGCAAACTGCCCCCAGACCCCATAAACACTGCAAACGGCCCCCAGATCCCATAAACACGGCAAACTGCCCCCAGACCCCATAAACATTGCAAACTGCCCCCAGACCCCATAAACACTGCAAACTGCCCCAGACCCTATAAACACTGCAAACTGCCCCCCAGACCTCATAAACACTGCAAACTGCCCCAGACTCCACAAATACTGAAAACTCCTCCCAGACCCCATAAACACTGCAAACTGCCCCCAGACTCCACAAACACTGCAAATTGCCCCGAACCCATAAACACTGCAAATTGCCCCAGCCACACAAACACTGCAAACTGCCCGTGATCCCACAAACACTGCAAGCTGCCCCCAGACCCCTTAAACACTGCAAACTGCCCCAGACCCCATAAACACTGCAAACTGCCCCCAGACCACATAAGCACTGCAAACTGCCCCAATTCCATAAACACTGCAAACTGCCCCGGCCCGATAAACACTGCAAACGGCCCCCCAGACCTCATAAACACTGCAAACTGCTCCCAGTCCCCAAAAACACTGCAAATTGCCCCCAGACCCCACAAACACTGCAAGCTGCCCCCAGACCCCTTAAACACTGCAAACTGCCCCCCAGACCTCATAAACACTGCAAACTGCCCCAGACTCCACAAACACTGAAAACTCCTCCCAGACCCCATAAACACTGCAAACTGCTCCCAGACCCCATAAACACTGCAAACTGCCCCCAGACTCCACAAACACTGCAAATTGCCCGAACCCATAAACACTGCAAATTGCCCCAGCCACACAAACACTGAAAACTGCCCGTGATCCCACAAACACTGCAAGCTGCCCCCAGACCCCTTAAACACTGCAAACTGCCCCAGACACCATAAACACTGCAAACTGCCCCCCAGACCTCATAAACACTGCAAACTGCCCCCAGACCACATAAACACTGCAAACTGCTCCCAGACCCCATAAACACTGCAAACTGCCCGTGATCCCACAAACACTGCAAGCTGCCCCCAGACCCCTTAAACACTGCAAACTGCCCCAGACCCCATAAACACTGCAAACTGCCCCCCAGACCCCATAAACACTGCAAACTGCCCCAGACCCCAGAAACACTGCAAACTGCACCCAGACCCCACAAACACTGCAAATTGCCCCGAACCCATAAACACTGCAAACTGCCCCTAGACCGTACAAAAACTGCAAACTGCCCCAGACCCCACAAAGACTGCAAAATGCCCCTAGACCCTACAAACACTGCAAACTGCCCCCAGATCCCACAAGCAATGCAAACTGCCCCAGACCCCATAAACACTGCAAACTGGCCCACACCCCATAAACACTGCAAACTGCCCCTAGACCCTACAAAAACTGCAAACTGCCCCAGACCCCACAAACACTGCAAAATGCCCCTAGACCCTACAAACACTGCAAACTGCCCCCAGACCCCATAAACACTGCAAACTGCCCCACACCCCATAAACACTGCAAACTGCCCCTAGACCCTACAAACACTGCAAACTGCCCCCAGATCCCACAAGCAATGCAAACTGCCCCAGACCCCACAAACACTGCAAACTGCCCCCACACCCCACAAACACTGCAAACTGCCCCCCAACCCCATAAACACTGCAAACTGCCCCAGACCCTACAAACACTGCAAACTGCCCCCAGACCACACAAACACTGCAAACTGCCCCAATTCTTACAAACACTGCAAACTGCCGCCAGACCCCGCAAACACTGCAAACAGCCCCCAGACCCCATAAACACTGAAAACTGCCCCCAGACCCCATAAACACTTCTAACTGCCCCAGACCCCATGAACACTGCAAACTGCCCCACGGCCTCATATACATTGCAAACTGTCTCCTGACCCCATAAACACTGCAAACTGCCCCGACACCATGAACACTACAAACTTCCCCAACCCCACAAACACTGCAAACTGCCCAGAGACACCATAAACACTGCAAACTACCCCCAGATCCCATAAACACTGCAAACTGTCTCCAGACCCCATAAACACTGCAAACTACCCCCAGACCCCATAAACACTGCAAACTGTCTCCAGACCCCATAAACACTGCAAACTACCCCCAGATCCCATAAACACTGCAAACTGTCTCCAGACCCCATAAACATATCAAACTGCCCCAGACCCCATAAACACTGCAAACTGCCCCCTGACCGTATAAACACTACAAACTGCCCTCTGACCCCATAAACACTGAAAACTATCCCAACCCTGTAAACACTGCAAACTGCCCCCAGCTTCCATAAACAGTGCAAACTGCCCCATCCCATAAAAACTGCAAACTGCCCCCAGCTCCCATAAACAGTGCAAACTGCCCCCAGACCCCATAAACAGTGCAAACTGCCCCCACACCCCATAAACACTGCAAATTGCCCCAACCCCACAAACTCTGCAAACTTCCCCCAGAACCCATAAACACTGCAAACTGCCCCCAGACCCCATAAACACTGCAAACTGTCTCCTGACCACATAAACACTGCAAACTGCCCCGACACCATGAACACTACAAACTTCCCCAAGCCCATAAAAACTGCAAACTGCCCCCAGACCCCATAAACACGGCAAACTGCCCCCAGATCCCGTAAACACTGCAACCTGTCCCCAGACTCCATAAACAGTGCAAACTGCCACCAGACCCCATAAACACGGCAACTTGTCTCCAGAACCCATAAACACTGCAAACTGCCCCCCAGACCCCATAAACACTGCAAACTGCCCCCAGATCCCATATACACTGCAAACTGCCCCCAGACCCCATAAACACGGCAACCTGTCTCCAGAACCCATAAACGCTGCAAACTGCCCCCAGACCCCATAAACACGGCAACCTGTCTACAGAACCCATAAACACTGCAAACTGCCCCCAGACCCCATAAACACTGCAAACGGCCCCCAGATCCCATAAACACTGCAAAATGCCCCCAGACCCCATAAACACTGCAAACGGCCCCCAGATCCCATAAACACTGCAAACTGCCCCAATCCCATAAACACTGCAAACTGCCCCAGCCCGATAAACACTGCAAACGGCCCCCCAGACCTCATAAACACTGCAAACTGCTCCCAGCCCCAAAAACACTGCAAATTGTCCCCAGACTCCACAAACACTGCAAGCTGCCCCCAGACCCCTTAAACACTGCAAACTGCCCCAGACCCTATAAACACTGCAAACTGCCCCCCAGACCTCATAAACACTGCAAACTGCCCCAGACTCCACAAATACTGAAAACTCCTCCCAGACCCCATAAACACTGCAAACTGCCCCCAGACTCCACAAACACTGCAAATTGCCCCGAACCCATAAACACTGCAAATTGCCCGTGATCCCACAAACACTGCAAGCTGCCCCCAGACCCCTTAAACACTGCAAACTGCCCCAGACCCCATAAACACTGCAAACTGCCCCCCAGACCCCATAAATACTGCAAACTGCCCCAGACCCCAGAAACACTGCAAACTGCACCCAGACCCCACAAACACTGCAAATTGCCCCGAACCCATAAACACTGCAAACTGCCCCTAGACCGTACAAAAACTGCAAACTGCCCCAGACCCCACAAAGACTGCAAAATGCCCCTAGACCCTACAAACACTGCAAACTGCCCCCAGATCCCACAAGCAATGCAAACTGCCCCAGACCCCATAAACACTGCAAACTGGCCCACACCCCATAAACACTGCAAACTGCCCCTAGACCCTACAAAAACTGCAAACTGCCCCAGACCCCACAAACACTGCAAAATGCCCCTAGACCCTACAAACACTGCAAACTGCCCCCAGACCCCATAAACACTGCAAACTGCCCCACACCCCATAAACACTGCAAACTGCCCCTAGACCCTACAAACACTGCAAACTGCCCCCAGATCCCACAAGCAATGCAAACTGCCCCAGACCCCACAAACACTGCAAACTGCCCCCACACCCCACAAACACTGCAAACTGCCCCCCAACCCCATAAACACTGCAAACTGCCCCAGACCCTACAAACACTGCAAACTGCCCCCAGACCACACAAACACTGCAAACTGCCCCGATCCTTACAAACACTGCAAACTGCCGCCAGACCCCGCAAACACTGCAAACAGCCCCCAGACCCCACAAACACTGCAAACTGCCCCTGATACCACAAACACAGCAAACTGCCCCAAGACCCGACAAACACTGCAAACTGCTCCCAGACCCCACAAACACTGCAAACTGTCCCCAGACACCACAACCACTGCAAACTGCCCCCAGACCACATAAACATTGCAAACTGCCCCCAGACCACATAAACATTGCAAACTGCCTCCAGACCACATAAACACTGCAAACTGCCCCCAGACCACATAAACACTGCAAATTGCCCCCAGACCCCATAAACACTGCAAATTGCCCCAACCCCACAAACTCTGCAAACAGCCCCCAGACCCCATAAACACTGCAAACTGTCTCCTGACCACATAAACACTGCAAACTGCCCCGACACCATGAACACTACAAACTTCCCCAAGCCCATAAAAACTGCAAACTGCCCCCAGACCCCATAAACACGGCAAACTGCCCCCAGATCTCGTAAACACTGCAACCTGTCCCCAGACTCCATAAACATTGCAAACTGCCCCCAGACCCCATAAACACGGCAACCTGTCTCCAGAACCCATAAACACTGCAAACTGCCCCCAGACACCATAAACACTGCAAACTGCCCCCAGATCCCATATACACTGCAAACTGCCCCCAGACCCCATAAACACGGCAACCTGTCTCCAGAACCCATAAACACTGCAAACTGCCCCCAGACCCCATAAACACTGCAAACGGCCCCCAGATCCCATAAACACGGCAAACTGCCCCCAGACCCCATAAACATTGCAAACTGCCCCCAGACCCCATAAGCACTGCAAACTGCCCCAATCCCATAAACACTGCAAACTGCCCCAGCCCGATAAACACTGCAAACGGCCCCCCAGACCTCATAAACACTGCAAACTGCTCCGAGTCCCCAAAAACACTGCAAATTGCCCCCAGACCCCACAAACACTGCAAGCTGCCCCCAGACCCCTTAAACACTGCAAACTGCCCCAGACCCTATAAACACTGCAAACTGCCCCCCAGACCTCATAAACACTGCAAACTGCCCCAGACTCCACAAACACTGAAAACTCCTCCCAGACCCCATAAACACTGCAAACTGCCCCCAGACTCCACAAACACTGCAAATTGCCCCGAACCCATAAACACTGCAAATTGCCCCAGCCACACAAACACTGCAAACTGCCCGTGATCCCACAAACACTGCAAGCTGCCCCCAGACCCCTTAAACACTGCAAACTGCCCCAGGCCCCATAAACACTGCAAACGGCCCCCAGACCCCATAAGCACTGCAAACTGCCCCAATCCCATAAACACTGCAAACTGCCCCGGCCCGATAAACACTGCAAACGGCCCCCCAGACCTCATAAACACTGCAAACTGTTCCCAGTCCCCAAAAACACTGCAAATTGCCCCCAGACCCCACAAACACTGCAAGCTGCCCCCAGACCCCTTAAACACTGCAAACTGCCCCCCAGACCTCATAAACACTGCAAACTGCCCCAGACTCCACAAACACTGAAAACTCCTCCCAGACCCCATAAACACTGCAAACTGCTCCCAGACCCCATAAACACTGCAAACTGCCCCCAGACTCCACAAACACTGCAAATTGCCCCGAACCCATTAACACTGCAAATTGCCCCAGCCACACAAACACTGCAAACTGCCCGTGATCCCACAAACACTGCAAGCTGCCCCCAGACCCCTTAAACACTGCAAACTGCCCCAGACCCCATAAACACTGCAAACTGCCCCCCAGACCTCATAAACACTGCAAACTGCCCCCAGACCACATAAACACTGCAAACTGCTCCCAGACCCCATAAACACTGCAAACCGCCCGTGATCCCACAAACACTGCAAGCTGCCCCCAGACCCCTTAAACACTGCAAACTGCCCCAGACCCATTAAACACTGCAAACTGCCCCCCAGACCCCATAAACACTGCAAACTGCCCCCCAGACCTCATAAACACTGCAAATTGCCCCGAATCCATAAACACTGCAAATTGCCCCAGCCACACAAACACTGCAAACTGCCCCAGACTCCACAAACACTGAAAACTCCTCCCAGACCCCATAAACACTGCAAACTGCTCCCAGACCCCATAAACACTGCAAACTGCCCCCAGACTCCACAAACACTGCAAATTGCCCCGAACCCATTAACACTGCAAATTGCCCCAGCCACACAAACACTGAAAACTGCCCGTGATCCCACAAACACTGCAAGCTGCCCCCAGACCCCTTAAACACTGCAAACTGCCCCAGACCCCATAAACACTGCAAACTGCCCCCCAGACCTCATAAACACTGCAAACTGCCCCCAGACCACATAAACACTGCAAACTGCTCCCAGACCCCATAAACACTGCAAACTGCCCGTGATCCCACAAACACTGCAAGCTGCCCCCAGACCCCTTAAACACTGCAAACTGCCCCAGACCCCATAAACACTGCAAATTGCCCCGAACCCATAAACACTGCAAATTGCCCCAGCCACACAAACACTGCAAACTGCCCCTGGTCCCACAAACACTGCAAGCTGCCCCCAGACCCCATAAACACTGCAAACTGCCCCCCAGACCTCATAAACACTGCAAACTGCTCCCAGGCCCCAAAAACACTGCAAATTGCCCCCAGACCCCATAAACACTGCAAACTGCCCCCAGTCCCCATAAACACTGCAAACTGCCCCCTGACCTCATAAACTGTACAAACTGGCCTCCGACCCCATAAAAACTGCAAACTGCCCAAGACCCCATAAACAATGCAAACTGCCCGAGACCCCACAAGCAATGCAAACTGTTCGAGACCCCACAAAGACTGCAAACTGCCCTAGACCCCACAAACACTGCAAACTGCCCCCAGACCCCACAAACAATGCAAACTGCCCCTGATCCCACAAACACTGCAAACTGCCCCTGATCCCACAAACAATGCAAACTGACCCTGATCCCACAAACACTGCAAATTGCCCCGAACCCATAAACACTGCAAACTGACCCCAGACCCCACAAACACTGCCAACTGCTCCAGAACCCACAAACACTGCAAACTGCCCCCAGACCCCATAAACACTGCAATCTGTCCGAGACCCTACAAACATTGCAAACTGCCCCCAGACCCCACAAGCACTGCAAACTGCCCCAGACCCCATAAAAACTGCAAAGTGCTCCCAGACCCCATAAACACTGCAAACTGCCCCCAGACTCCACAAACACTGCAAATTGCCCCGAAACCATAATACCCTGCAAATTGCTCCAGCCCCACAAACACGGCAAACTGCCCCTGATCCCACAAACACTGCAAACTGCCCCCAGACCCCATAAACACTGCAAACTGCCCCAGACTCCACAAACACTGCAAACTGGCCCCAGACCCCATAAACACTGCAAACTGACCCCAGACCCCACAAACACTGCAAACTGCTCCAGAACCCACAAACACTGCAAACTGCCCCCAGACCCCATAAACACTGCAAACTGTCCGAGACCCTACAAACATTGTAAACTGCCCCCAGACCCCACAAGCACTGCAAACTGCCCCTGACCCCATAAACACTGCAAACTGTCCGAGACCCTACAAACATTGCAAACTGCCCCCAGACCCCACAAACACTGAAAACTGTCCGAGACCCTATAAACATTGCAAACTGCCCCCAGACCCCACAAACACTGCAAACTGCCCCCCAACCCCATAAACATTGCAAACTGCCCCAGACACTACAAACACTGCAAACTGCCCCCAGACCACACAAACACTGCAAACTGCCCCGATCCTACAAACACTGCAAACTGCCGCCAGACCCCACAAACACTGCAAACAGCCCCCAGACCCCACAAACACTGCAAACTGCCCCTGATCCCACAAAAACTGCAAACTGCCCCCACACCCCACAAACACTGCAAACTGCCCCCCAACCCCATAAACACTGCAAACTGCCCCCAGACCCTACAAATACTGCAAACTGTCCCCTGACCCCATAAACACTGCAAACTGCCCAAGACCCTACAAACACCTTCAAACTGCCCCAGACCCTACAAACACTGCAAACTGCCCCAGACCCCACAAACACTGCAAACTACCCCCGGACCCCACAAACACTGCAAACTGCCCTAGACCCCACAAACACTACAAATTGCCCTAGACCCTACAAACACTGCAAACTGACACCAACCCCACAAACACTGCAAACTGCCCCGAACCCATAAACACTGCAAACTGCCCCCAGACCCCACAAAAACTGCAAACTGCCCCAGACCCTAGAAACACTGCAAACTGCCCCAGACCCCACAAACACTGCAAACTGCCCCTAGACCCTACAAACACTGCAAACTGCCCCCAGATCCCACAAATACTGCAAACTGCCCCCAGACCCCATAAACACTGCAAACTGCCCCAGACCCCATAAACACTGCAAACTGCCCCTAGACCCTACAAACACTGCAAACTGCCCCCAGATCCCGCAAACTCTGCAAACTGCCCCCAGACCCCACAAACACTGCAAATTGCCCCCAGACCCCACAAACACTGCAAACTACCCCAGACCCCACGAACACTGCAAACTGCCCCCAGACCCCACAAGCAATGCAAACTGCCCCGATCCCACAAATACTGCAAACTGCCCCCAGACCCCACAAACAATACAAACTGCCCCTGATCCCACAAACACTGCAAACTGCCCCTGATCCCTCAAACAATGCAAACTGCAACAATCCCACAAACACTGTTAACTGCCCCCAGACCCCAGAAACAATGCAAACTGCCCCTGATCCCACAAACACTGCAAATTGCCCCGAACCCATAAACACTGCAAACTGCCACCAGACCCCACAAACACTGCAAACTGCCCCTAGACCCTAGAAACACTGCAAACTGCCCCAGACCCCACAAACACTGCAAACTGCCCCTAGACCCTACAAACACTGCAAACTGCCCCCAGATCCCACAAACACTGCAAACTGCCCCCAGACCCCATAAACACTGCAAACTACCCCAGACCCCACAAACACTGCAAACTGCCCCCAGACCCCACAAGCAATGCACACTGCCCATGATCCCACAAACACTGCAAACTGCCCCCAGACCCCACAAACAATGCAAACTGCCCCTGATCCCACAAACACTGCAAACTGCCCCTGATCCCACAAACAATGCAAACTGCCCCAATCCCACAAACACTGTTAACTGCCCCCAGACCCCAGAAACAATGCAAACTGACCCTGACCCCATAAACACTGCAAACTGCCCCCAGACCTCATAACCACTGCAAACTGCCCCTAGACCCTACAAACACTGCAAACTGCCCCCAGATCCCACAAACTCTGCAAACTGCCCCCAGACCCCACAAATACTGCAAACTGCCCCTAGACCCTAGAAACACTGCAAACTGCACCAGACCCCACAAACACTGCAAACTGCCCCTAGACCCTACAAACACTGCAAACTGCCCCCAGATCCCACAAACACTGCAAACTGCCCCCAGACCCCATAAACACTGCAAACTGCCCCAGACCCCATAAACACTGCAAACTGCCCAAGACCCCATAAACACTGCAAACTGCCCCTGATCCCACAAACTCTGCAAACTGCCCCCAGACCCCACAAATACTGCAAACTGCCCCCAGACCCCACAAACACTGCAAACTGCCCCCAGACCCCACAAACACTGCAAACTGCCCCTAGACCCTACAAACACTGCAAACTGCCCCCAGATCCCACAAACACTGCAAACTGCCCCCAGACCCCATAAACACTGCAAACTGCCCCAGACCCCATAAACACTGCAAACTGCCCAAGACCCTACAAACAATGCAAACTGCCCCGGACACCACAAACACTGCAAACTGCCCTAAACCCTACAAATACTGCAAACTGCCCCAGACCCCACAAACACTGCAAACTACCCCTGGACCCCACAAACACTGCAAATTGCCCTAGACCCTACAAACACTGCAAACTGACCCCAACCCCACAAACACTGCAAACTGCCCCCAGACCCCATAAACACTGCAAACTGCCCCCAGACTCCATAAACACTGCAAACTGTCCCCAGACTCCACAAACACTGCAAATTGCCCCGAACCCGTAAACACTTCAAACTGCCCCAGACCCCATAAACACTGCAAACTGCACCCAGACCCCATAAATGCCTCAAACTGCCCCCAGACCCCATAAACACTGCAAACTGCCCCAGACCCCAGAAACACTGCAAACTGCCCCCAGACCGCACAAACACTGCAAATTGCCCCTAGACCCTACAAACACTGCAAACTGCCCCCAGACCCCACAAACACTGCAAACTGCCCCTAGACCCTAGAAACACTGCAAACTGCCCCAGACCCCACAAACACTGCAAACTGCCCCTAGACCCTACAAACACTGCAAACTGCCCCCAGATCCCACAAACACTGCAAACTGCCCCCAGACCCCATAAACACTGCAAACTGCCCCAGACCCCACAAACACTGCAAACTGCCCCTAGACCCTACAAACACTGCAAACTGCCCCCAGATCCCATAAACACTGCAAACTGCCCCCTGACCCCATAAACACTGCAAACTGCCCCAGACCCCACAAACACTGCAAACTGCCCCCAGACCCCATAAACACTGCAAACTGCCCCAGACCCCACAAACACTGCAAACTGCCCCTAGACCCTACAAACACTGCAAACTTCCCCCAGATCCCATAAACACTGCAAACTGCCCCTAGACCCTACAAACACTGCAAACTGCCCCCAGATCCCATAAACACTGCAAACTGCCCCAGACCCCATAAACACTGCAAACTGCCCCTAGACCCTACAAACACTGCAAACTGCCCCCAGATCCCACAAACTCTGCAAACTGCCCCCAGACCCCACAAACACTGCAAATTGCCCCCAGATCCCACAAACACTGCAAACTACCCCAGACCCCACAAACACTGCAAACTGCCCCCAGACCCCACAAGCAATGCAAACTGCCCCTGATCCCACAAACACTGCAAACTGCCCCCAGACCCCACAAACAATGCAAACTGCCCCTGATCCCACAAACACTGCAAACTGCCCCTGATCCCACAAACAATGCAAACTGCCCCAATCCCACAAACACTGTTAACTGCCCCCAGACCCCAGAAACAATGCAAACTGACCCTGATCCCACAAACACTGCAAATTGCCCCGAACCCATAAACACTGCAAATTGCCCCCAGACCCCACAAACACTGCAAACTGCCCCTAGACCCTAGAAACACTGCAAACTGCCCCAGACCCCACAAACACTGCAAACTGCCCCTAGACCCTACAAACACTGCAAACTGCCCCCAGATCCCACAAACACTGCAAACTGCCCCCAGACCCCATAAACACTGCAAACTGCCCCAGACCCCATAAACACTGCAAACTGCCCCCAGACCCCATAAACACTGCAAACTGCCCCCAGACCCCATAAACACTGCAAACTGCCCCAGACCCCATAAACACTGCAAACTGCCCCTAGACCCTACAAAAACTACAAACTGCCCCCAGATCCCACAAACTCTGCAAACTGCCCCCAGACCCCACAAACACTGCAAATTGCCCCCAGACCCCACAAACACTGCAAACTACCCCAGACCCCACAAACACTGCAAACTGCCCCCAGACCCCACAAGCAATGCAAACTGCCCCTGATCCCACAAACACTGCAAACTGCCCCTGATCCCACAAACAATGCAAACTGCCCCAATCCCACAAACACTGTTAACGGCCCCCAGTCCCCAGAAACAATGCAAACTGACCCTGATCCCACAAACACTGCAAACTGCCCCAATCCCACAAACACTGTTAACTGCCCCTGATCCCACAAACACTGCAAACTGCCCCCAGACCCCACAAACAATGCAAACTGCCCCTGATCCCACAAACACTGCAAACTGCCCCAGTCCCCATAAACACTGCAAACTGCACCCAGACCCCATAAACACCTCAAACTGCCCCCAGACCCCATAAACACTGCAAACTGCCCCCAGACCCCATAAACACTGCAAACTGCCCCAGACCCCACAAACACTGCAAACTGCCCTAGACCCTACAAACACTGCAAACTGACCCCAACCCCACAAACACTGCAAACTGCCCCCAGACCCCATAAACACTGCAAACTGCCCCCAGACTCCATAAACACTGCAAACTGTCCCCAGACTCCACAAACACTGCAAATTGCCCCGAACCCGTAAACACTTCAAACTGCCCCAGACCCCATAAACACTGCAAACTGCACCCAGACCCCATAAATGCCTCAAACTGCCCCCAGACCCCATAAACACTGCAAACTGCCCCAGACCCCAGAAACACTGCAAACTGCCCCCAGACCGCACAAACACTGCAAATTGCCCCTAGACCCTACAAACACTGCAAACTGCCCCCAGACCCCACAAACACTGCAAACTGCCCCTAGACCCTAGAAACACTGCAAACTGCCCCAGACCCCACAAACACTGCAAACTGCCCCTAGACCCTACAAACACTGCAAACTGCCCCCAGATCCCACAAACACTGCAAACTGCCCCCAGACCCCATAAACACTGCAAACTGCCCCAGACCCCACAAACACTGCAAACTGCCCCTAGACCCTACAAACACTGCAAACTGCCCCCAGATCCCATAAACACTGCAAACTGCCCCCAGACCCCATAAACACTGCAAACTGCCCCAGACCCCACAAACACTGCAAACTGCCCCCAGACCCCATAAACACTGCAAACTGCCCCAGACCCCACAAACACTGCAAACTGCCCCTAGACCCTACAAACACTGCAAACTTCCCCCAGATCCCATAAACACTGCAAACTGCCCCTAGACCCTACAAACACTGCAAACTGCCCCCAGATCCCATAAACACTGCAAACTGCCCCAGACCCCATAAACACTGCAAACTGCCCCTAGACCCTACAAACACTGCAAACTGCCCCCAGATCCCACAAACTCTGCAAACTGCCCCCAGACCCCACAAACACTGCAAATTGCCCCCAGATCCCACAAACACTGCAAACTACCCCAGACCCCACAAACACTGCAAACTGCCCCCAGACCCCACAAGCAATGCAAACTGCCCCTGATCCCACAAACACTGCAAACTGCCCCCAGACCCCACAAACAATGCAAACTGCCCCTGATCCCACAAACACTGCAAACTGCCCCTGATCCCACAAACAATGCAAACTGCCCCAATCCCACAAACACTGTTAACTGCCCCCAGACCCCAGAAACAATGCAAACTGACCCTGATCCCACAAACACTGCAAATTGCCCCGAACCCATAAACACTGCAAATTGCCCCCAGACCCCACAAACACTGCAAACTGCCCCTAGACCCTAGAAACACTGCAAACTGCCCCAGACCCCACAAACACTGCAAACTGCCCCTAGACCCTACAAACACTGCAAACTGCCCCCAGATCCCACAAACACTGCAAACTGCCCCCAGACCCCATAAACACTGCAAACTGCCCCAGACCCCATAAACACTGCAAACTGCCCCCAGACCCCATAAACACTGCAAACTGCCCCCAGACCCCATAAACACTGCAAACTGCCCCAGACCCCATAAACACTGCAAACTGCCCCTAGACCCTACAAAAACTACAAACTGCCCCCAGATCCCACAAACTCTGCAAACTGCCCCCAGACCCCACAAACACTGCAAATTGCCCCCAGACCCCACAAACACTGCAAACTACCCCAGACCCCACAAACACTGCAAACTGCCCCCAGACCCCACAAGCAATGCAAACTGCCCCTGATCCCACAAACACTGCAAACTGCCCCTGATCCCACAAACAATGCAAACTGCCCCAATCCCACAAACACTGTTAACGGCCCCCAGTCCCCAGAAACAATGCAAACTGACCCTGATCCCACAAACACTGCAAACTGCCCCAATCCCACAAACACTGTTAACTGCCCCTGATCCCACAAACACTGCAAACTGCCCCCAGACCCCACAAACAATGCAAACTGCCCCTGATCCCACAAACACTGCAAACTGCCCCAGTCCCCATAAACACTGCAAACTGCACCCAGACCCCATAAACACCTCAAACTGCCCCCAGACCCCATAAACACTGCAAACTGCCCCCAGACCCCATAAACACTGCAAACTGCCCCAGACCCCAGAAACACTGCAAACTGCCCCCAGACCCCACAAACACTGCAAATTGCCCCTAGACCCTACAAACACTGCAAACTGCCCCCAGACGCCACAAACACTGCAAACTGCCCCTAGACCCTAGAAACACTGCAAACTGCCCCAGACCCCACAAACACTGCAAACTGCCCCTAGACCCTACAAACACTGCAAACTGCCCCCAGATCCCACAAACACTGCAAACTGCCGCCAGACCCCATAAACACTGCAAACTGCCCCAGACCCCACAAACACTGCAAACTGCCCCTAGACCCTACAAACACTGCAAACTGCCCCCAGATCCCATAAACACTGCAAACTGCCCCCAGACCCCATAAACAATGCAAACTGCCCCTAGACCCTACAAACACTGCAAACTGCCCCCAGATCCCACAAACTCTGCAAACTGCCCCCAGACCCCACAAACACTGCAAATTGCCCCCAGACCCACAAACACTGCAAACTACCCCAGACCCCACAAACATTGCAAACTGCCCCCAGACCCCACAAGCAATGCAAACTGCCCCTGATCCCACAAACACTGCAAACTGCCCCCAGACCCCACAAACAATGCAAACTGCCCCTGATCCCACAAACACTGCAAACTGCCCCTGATCCCACAAACAATGCAAACTGCCCCAATCCCACAAACACTGTTAACTGCCCCCAGACCCCAGAAACAATGCAAACTGACCCTGATCCCACAAACTCTGCAAACTGCCCCCAGACCCCACAAACACTGCAAATTGCCCCCAGACCCCACAAACACTGCAAACTACCCCAGACCCCACAAACACTGCAAACTGCCCCCAGACCTCACAAGCAATGCAAACTGCCCCTGATCCCACAAACACTGCAAACTGCCCCCAGACCCCACAAACAATGCAAACTGCCCCTGATCCCACAAACACTGCAAACTGCCCCTGATCCCACAAACAATGCAAACTGCCCCAATCCCACAAACACTGTTAACTGCCCCCAGTCCCCAGAAACAATGCAAACTGACCCTGATCCCACAAACACTGCAAACTGCCCCAATCCCACAAACACTGTTAACTGCCCCTGATCCCACAAACACTGCAAACTGCCCCCAGACCCCACAAACAATGCAAACTGCCCCTGATCCCACAAACACTGCAAACTACCCCAGACCCCACAAACACTGCAAACTGCCCCTGATCCCACAAACACTGCAAACTGCCCCAATCCCACAAACACTGTTAACTGCCCCCAGACCCCAGAAACAATGCAAACTAACCCTGATCCCACAAACACTGCAAATTGCCCCGAACCCATAAACACTGCAAATTGCCCCCAGACCCCACAAACACTGCAAACTACCCCAGACCCCACAAACACTGCAAACTGCCCCCAGACCCCACAAGCAATGCAAACTGCCCATGATCCCACAAACACTGCAAACTGCCCCCAGACCCCACAAACAATGCAAACTGCCCCTGATCCCACAAACACTGCAAACTGCCCCTGATCCCACAAACAATGCAAACTGCCCCAATCCCACAAACACTGTTAACTGCCAACTGCCCCCAGACCCCAGAAACAATGCAAACTGACCCTGATCCCACAAACACTGCAAATTGCCCCAAACCCATAAACACTGCAAACTGCCCCCAGACCCCACAAATACTGCAAACTGCCCCTAGACCCTAGAAACACTGCAAACTGCCCCAGACCCCACAAACACTGCAAAATGCCCCTAGACCCTACAAACACTGCAAACTGCCCCCAGATCCCACAAACACTGCAAACTGCCCCCAGACCCCATAAACACTGCAAACTGCCCCAGACCCCATAAACACTGCAAACTGCCCCCAGACCCCATAAACACTGCAAACTGCCCCACACCCCATAAACACTGCAAACTGCCCCTAGACCCTACAAACACTGCAAACTGCCCCCAGATCCCACAAACTCTGCAAACTGCCCCCAGACCCCACAAACACTGCAAATTGCCCCCAGACCCCACAAACACTGCAAACTACCCCAGACCCCACAAACACTGCAAACTGCCCCCAGACCCCACAAGCAATGCAAACTGCCCTTGATCCCACAAACACTGCAAACTGCCCCTGATCCCACAAACAATGCAAACTGACCCTGATCCCACAAACACTGCAAACTGCCCCAATCCCACAAACACTGTTAACTGCCCCTGATCCCACAAACACTGCAAACTGCCCCCAGACCCCACAAACAATGCAAACTGCCCCTGATCCCACAAACACTGCAAACTGCCCCAGACCCCATAAACACTGCAAACTGCACCCAGACCCCATAAACACCTCAAACTGCCCCCAGACCCCATAAACACTGCAAACTGCACCCAGACCCCATAAACACCTCAAACTGCCCCCAGACCCCACAAACAATGCAAACTGCCCCTGATCCCACAAACACTGCAAACTGCCCCTGATCCCACAAACAATGCAAACTGCCCCAATCCCACAAACACTGTTAACTGCCCCCAGACCCCAGAAACAATGCAAACTGACCCTGATCCCACAAACTCTGCAAACTGCCCCCAGACCCCACAAACACTGCAAATTGCCCCCAGACCCCACAAACACTGCAAACTACCCCAGACCCCACAAACACTGCAAACTGCCCCCAGACCCCACAAGCAATGCAAACTGCCCCTGATCCCACAAACACTACAAACTGCCCCCAGACCTCACAAACAATGCAAACTGCCCCTGATCTCACAAACACTGCAAACTGCCCCTGATCCCACAAACAATGCAAACTGCCCCAATCCCACAAACACTGTTAACTGCCCCCAGTCCCCAGAAACAATGCAAACTGACCCTGATCCCACAAACACTGCAAACTGCCCCAATCCCACAAACACTGCAAACTGCCCCAGACCCCATAAACACTGCAAACTGCACCCAGACCCCATAAACACCTCAAACTGCCCCCAGACCCCATAAACACTGCAAACTGCCCCCAGACCCCATAAACACTGCAAACTGCCCCAGACCCCAGAAACACTGCAAACTGCCCCCAGACCCCACAAACACTGCAAATTGCCCCTAGACCCTACAAACACTGCAAACTGCCCCCAGACGCCACAAACACTGCAAACTGCCCCTAGACCCTAGAAACACTGCAAACTGCCCCAGACCCCACAAACACTGCAAACTGCCCCTAGACCCTACAAACACTGCAAACTGCCCCCAGATCCCACAAACACTGCAAACTGCCCCCAGACCCCATAAACACTGCAAACTGCCCCAGACCCCACAAACACTGCAAACTGCCCCTAGACCCTACAAACACTGCAAACTGCCCCCAGATCCCATAAACACTGCAAACTGCCCCCAGACCCCATAAACACTGCAAACTGCCCCAGACCCTACAAACACTGCAAACTGCCCCCAGATCCCACAAACTCTGCAAACTGCCCCCAGACCCCACAAACACTGCAAATTGCCCCCAGACCCCACAAACACTGCAAACTACCCCAGACCCCACAAACACTGCAAACTGCCCCCAGACCCCACAAGCAATGCAAACTGCCCCTGATCCCACAAACACTGCAAACTGCCCCCAGACCCCACAAACAATGCAAACTGCCCTTGATCCCACAAACACTGCAAACTGCCCCTGATCCCACAAACAATGCAAACTGCCCCAATCCCACAAACACTGTTAACTGCCCCCAGACCCCAGAAACAATGCAAACTGCCCCCAGACCCCACAAACACTGCAAACTGCCCCTAGACCCTAGAAACACTGCAAACTGCCCCAGACCCCACAAACACTGCAAACTGCCCCTAGACCCTACAAACACTGCAAACTGCCCCCAGATCCCACAAACACTGCAAACTGCCCCCAGACCCCATAAACACTGCAAACTGCCCCAGACCCCATAAACACTGCAAACTGCCCCGAGACCCCATAAACACTGCAAACTGCCCCAGACCCCATAAACTCTGCAAACTGCCCCTAGACCCTACAAACACTGCAAACTGCCCCCAGATCCCACAAACACTGCAAATTGCCCCCAGACCCCACAAACACTGCAAACTACCCCAGACCCCACAAACACTGCAAACTGCCCCCAGACCCCACAAGCAATGCAAACTGCCCCTGATCCCACAAACACTGCAAACTGCCCCCAGACCCCACAAACAATGCAAACTGCCCCTGATCCCACAAACACTGCAAACTGCCCCTGATCCCACAAACACTGTTAACTGCCCCCAGACCCCAGAAACAATGCAAACTGACCCTGATCCCACAAACACTGCAAACTGCCCCAATCCCACAAACACTATTAACTGCCCCTGACCCCACAAACACTGCAAACTTCCTCTGACCCCACAAACACTGCAGACTGCCACCCATACCCCACAAACACAGTGACATTATGAACTGCCTCTAATCGCACTCACAGAATTAACTGTCTCTGTTTTTGATCTCCAATGCTGATTATAGTCACACCCTTAGCTTCTACCATACTGATCTCATTAGTGGTAAGCTTCCATGTAGTATGGCCATGGATTGTCATTTGGTACACAAACATCAACTGCCATCAAACAGAAACCGCAGTCTGGCATATCTGTCTCTGTAAGGCTCTGCATGTTTCTCTGGCCTTTGATTTATCTTTGCCCTTCTCTCAGCCAGTTGAACTTTCCAATCATGCTTGTTTCTTCTGAAGTCCCTCCAAACTGTGAGCTTCCAGAGGTCATGACTGTCAGTGACTATCTCCCAGCTTTCAGTGTCAAGGCTTGACATTTTTGTGCCGTACGCCCAAGGCTTTAGGAACAAATGGGGTGATGGGCTGCAAAGGAGCAACAGCAACAAAAATAGAAATTGCTAGAGAAACTTCGTCAAGATTTAGATTTTATGTGTCATCAGATTTTAAACTGTCTCGAATATTGTGAATTTCTTGAGCTACTGTGATTGTGTTATACACAAACATGCAACCATTTAGATGTGGCCTTACCAGTTTGGAGGATACACATTTAGATTAGATTCCCTACAGTGTGGAAACAGGCCCTTCGGCCCAACAAGTCCACACCGACCTGCCGAAGCGTAACCCACCCAGACCCATTCTCCTACATTTACCCCTTCACCTAACACAATGGGCAATTTAGCATGGCCAATTCACCTAACCTGCACATTTTTGGATTGTGGGAGGAAACCGGAGCACCCGGAGGAAACCCACGCAGACACAGGGAGAATGTGCAAACTCCACACAGAGAGTCGCCTGGGGCGGGAATTGAACCCGGGTCTATGGCGCTGCGAGGCAGCAGTGTTAACCACTGTGCCCACTGCCACAGTACCGTCCACAAATTTATTTATGATGATGGCTTTTTGTGCATAGGTGTTGGTCAGTTATTTTTATAAAGGCATTTGTTGTTTACTTATGCCTGTTTGTGCTAATTTAAATACTATGATGTTTGAAATTAATGCTTTTCTTGTGTGTTGTTGATTTAAATCTAATTGTATGTTTTTGAGTATTGAGTGCACTATTGAATTTGTCTAATTCTGCATCTGCCTGAGTCCAAACATCCAATATGTTAGTCCAAATACAGAAAGTAATGACACTATGAGACTGCGTAACCTAATAAAGTATTTACTAAGAATGAAAAAAGAGCCTATCAAAACCAAAGCCTCCAAGGGTCAAAGAGCACTCCTCAAGTAAATCTCAACTGGAGCCCTCAAAATAAAAATATATAGAGTCTTGATTTTCAGTTCATCATATAGAAGGTGTTTGGGTATATGGTCATCATTCATTTGATTTATGTGACTGAGTCAGTGTAGCCATGATGTGGATGTGCCGGTGTTGGACTAGGTGGACAAAGTTAAATATCACAAAACACCAGGTTATAGTCCAATGGGTTAATTTGGAAGCACTAGCTTTCAGAGCACTGCTCCTTCATTAGGTAACAAGCTACCTGACAAAGGAGCAGTGCTCTGAAAGCTAGCGCTTCCAAATAAACCTGTTGGACTATAACCCAGTGCTGTGTGATATTTAACTAAGTCAGTGTACAAAGTTAAAAATCACATAACACCAGGTTATAGTCCAGCAGGTCTATTTGGAAGCATTTGCTTTGGTGATTGTCAGGTGATGAAGGAGCAGCGCTCCGAAAGCTAGTGCTCCCAAATAAACCTGTTTGACGATAATCTGGTGTTGTTTGATTTTCAACTTTGTACACCCCAGTCCAACACCGGTTTCTCCACATCATGAGTCCGTGTAGACATTTTTATGTTAGGAATGAATATATGCTGATGGAATTAATATGCTCCAGGACCCCAAAGTTGGTCAGTTGTCTGCCAAGAGATGTTGAAGGTACATCTGAGACAGCACAGGTCCAAACTTTGCTGCCTTTTCTCCATGCCAAGCATATTCTTCCCAGGTCTCAAAATTGTGCACTGAGGACACAGGGCTGGTGGTGCTACAGTTTGGTTTCCACATTTAGGATGCTGTTGCTCTATTGCCTCTCAATCCATTTGAAAATAACAGCTTTTGTTGTGTGTTGATTCGTATATCAAGATGATTGTGGATTTGAGATAGCGAAGCTATCCACAACAACCAGTGTCACATTCTCAATGCTGATGGATGGCAACAACTGGAACATGACATTTGTCTTCCTGATGCTGATAGCCAAACCAAGTTCTTTACAGGGAGATGAGGGTCTTTCCATTGCCACTGCAAGTGCTCCTCAGTATGAAATATTCACGCAACATCATCAGCTTAAAACAATTCTCTTATGAAGGATTGGCACATGCCTATCTTGGATCTCATACTGGATTAGTGGTGCTGGAAGAGCACAGCAGTTCAGGCAGCATCCAACGAGCAGCGAAATCGACGTTTCGGGCAAAAGCCCTTCATCAGGAATAAAGGCAGTGAGCCTGAAGCGTGGAGAGATAAGCTAGAGGAGGGTGGGGGTGGGGAGAGAGTAGCATAGAGTACAATGGGTGAGTGGGGAAGGAGATGAAGGTGATAGGTCAAGGAGGAGAGGGTGGAGTGGATAGGTGGAAAAGAAGATAGGCAGGTCAGACAAGTCCGGACAAGTCAAGGAGATAGTGCTGAGCTGGAAGTTTGAAACTAGGATGAGGTGGGGGAAGGGGAAATGAGGAAGCTGTTGAAGTCCACATTGATGCCCTGGGGTTGAAGTGTTCCGAGGCGGAAGATGAGGCGTTCTTTCTCCAGGCGTCTGGTGGTGAGGGAGCGGCGGTGAAGGAGGCCCAGATGTCCTCGGCAGAGTGGGAGGGGGAGTTGAAATGTTAGGCCACGGGGCGGTTTGGTTGATTGGTGCGGGTGTCTCGGAGATGTTCCCTAAAGCGCTCTGCTAGGAGGCGCCCAGTCTCCCCAATGTAGAGGAGACCACATTGGGAGCAACGGATACAATAAATGATATTAGTGGATGTGCAGGTGAAACTTTGATGGATGTGGAAGGCTCCTTTAGGGCCTTGGATAGAGGTGAGGGAGGAGGTGTGGGCACAGGTTTTACAGTGCCTGCGGTGGCAGGGGAAAGTGCCAGAATTGGAGGGTGGGTCGTAGGGGGTTGTGGACCTGACCAGGTAGTTACGGAGGGAAGCAAAGACCGTTCCCTCTGTGTACTTATCCAAATATTCATTAAACGTTGTAATTATACCCACATTCACCACTTCCTCATCCCACAAGAAAACCACCCTCCCCTCTGTGTAAAAAATTTGTCCCTCGTGCCTTTTTTTAAAATCTCTCTCCTCTCATGTTAAAAAAGCTCCCCAGACTTGAAATACCCCATCTTAGGGAAAAGACAACCACCATTAACCCTGTGTTTACCCCTCATTGTTTTATAAACTTTCCATGCTCCAGTGAACGAAAGTCCCAGTCTAACCACCTTTTCTTTATAACTCAAACCTTACATGCCTGGCAACATCTCTTCTGAACCCTCTCCAGCTTAATAATATTCTTTCTATAACTGGGCAACCAGGATTGGACACAGTATTCCAGAAGAGGCCGCACCATTGTCCCTTACAACCTCAATATGACATCCCAACTCCTATAAGAGTATTCATGTCAGAACACAATCCTGTTTGAATCCATGATGGATCTTAAAGAGTTCTGATGCTGCTCAGACATAGCTGATCCTTTGTATCATGTTTCATGAAAAGAGGCAATCACACTGAGCAGTTCCAAAGGGCTGTCAATGTTTTTTCAGCAGCTTTAATAGGTTGCCTCTGTTCACATGGTTGAATACCCTCCTGAGATTGGTGAAAGCAATATATAGAGATTTCCCTTGTTTTGGACATTTACAATCTGCTGGACTGAGAAAATCATGTCAATTGTGCATATTTTAGTTCTGAAAACAGACTGGAATTGGGCTAAGCTCAGCCAGGGAGTGGCGGTCAGAGAAGCGCAACATAGCAAATACCATTTCTATAGTGTTCAGAAAGGAGATGCTTTAATATTTGTTGCAATGACTGTCATAGTCCTTCTCCTTAAACATGGCCACAAACTTTGCATGACGCATAACCTGGGGTGCTGTTTAGCAGTGACTGAGAAGTTTGTAAGAAGGCTGAGTTCAGACTGTATAACATTGATGCTCAGAAACCTGCCTGTAGAAATTGAGGCAATTGTTTTGTCATCTTCTCCACAGTTGGAAAGCTAGCTCTGCCATGCTAGGCAGACTTTCCATGTTGTAGAGCCTCCAGCATAGGAGTGCTGTTCCTAGAATACACCTTCAGGTACAGTTTCACCCATCTTTCCAGATGCTTGCTGCAGTTGTCAATAACGCCGTCAGCTTTTGCTTTCAACGGAGCAATTTTCTTTGCTATTAGCCCTGTTGCCCTTTAGTCTCTTCATACACATCCCTGACAATCCCTATGTCAAGCAATCTCTCAATAACCTGGCAGAGTAGTAACCATTAGACTTTGAAGCATTGTCTAGCAGTCTGTTGCATTTTAACTTGAGCTGCTCTGAGTGAATTCAAGGCATTCTTGCTCATATCTCTCTCGTAGTGAGGGGCTAGCTGATCTTGTCTTCTCTGAGATGTTCCATCACAGCGACCTTAAGCCCGAACCAGTCAGTATCTTTCCACCCTTCTTCGCACATGCTGAGAATCAGATATTGTCGATGGTTTTCAAACTCATTGTTGCAGAATGATGTGGTAACTAAGTCATTGAGTGTGTTGAAGACAGGGATGGACAGCTTCTTGATTAGTAAAGGGACCAGGGTTACAGGGAGAAGGCAGGAGATTGGAGACTGAGAAATATATCAGCCACAATGAAATGGTGGAGGAGACCTGATTGGTGTGTGACCTCATTCTGCTGCTGCATCTTATAGTCAGCAGAGGGGAAGCTGTCAACTGGATATATTAGTGACTGTCTTATATTTCTAACCCCTAGTCACCATCACAAGTGGGTGATAGATTTAAGACAGATGTCAGAAGCAGGTTCTTTATGCAGCGAGTGGCAAGAGCATGGAATGCCCTACCTGCTAATGTAGTCAACTCAGCCACATTAGGGAGATTTAAACAATCCTTAGATGGATGATTTTGGGGTAGTGTAGGGGGACGAGCTGAGAATAGTTCACAAGTCGGCGCAACATTGAGGGCCGAAGGGTCTGTTCTGCGCTATATTGTTCTATGTTCTATGCTCAAAGTATGTTCCATTTCAGTTCAGTTCTGTGGGAATGTTGGAAAGAGCTTGTTCAATCAAGTTGTGGAACAATTGGTTTTATTCTCGGTAGGCAGTATGGCTGATACAAGAATGGCAATTGTTCTTTGAATGTAAAAAATTTCAAAGGTTGCACTGTCATTCTAGGGCCCACCAGTGAGTGATCAGTGTCACGGTCAGCATTGTGTTAGCTGTACATGCTGATAATGCTGCGCAGAGAGTCCTGTCTGCTAATGGTCATATCTAACTGGTGCCTGACCCTGAATTTGGGTGGGTCCAATTCACCTTGTGGGATGATTTGTTCTGAAAGAAGGTGGCATTGAAACTAGCCACGATGTTAACTGCCTTTGACTCTGATCTTAGTCACACCATTAACTATCCCCGTCACTAACCCCAGTCACAATGCTAACTGGCCTCATGCTGTTCAAACTCAACCTAGTAAATGGCCCTGAAACTGATCCCAGTCACACTGCCCCTCTCTCATGTCTTATCTCATTTCCGAAATCGCATTGGTGATCTTTGACTCTTTCTTTTGATATTTGTACCAGTATAATCCCATCCTGGATAAATTCAGCCACATCTTCACTACGAGCAGAAAATGCTGCCAATTTCACCTGGTCTAAAAAAGATACTACCACACATCTCTAATACTGTAATACATACAGTGCGTGATACATACACACACACCTCAATATATTGAATAAATCGATAGCAGCAACTGAAACTATGAAAAGACAGAAATAATAAAGAAGGTTATGGTTAGTGGGGAAAGTTATCACCTAGTTCAAGGGGCAAGGCATGTACATTCTTTAGAATTAAAAACCTATGAATGAATGGGTGCAAGTTGTTTGAAGGATATTAAATGTCTGGAAGCCAGTTTCCATCCTGATGCATGTTTAAACCAAAATGTTTTTAAAAATCTTGCAAGCAGTGTTCAAGTTAACATTGAGCATTTTTGAAAAATATCCTCCAAGTAACATTTTGAGATGCAATGAGTGAGATTGGATTGCAAAGCTCCCTATGATCCCTGCTAGTTTAGACTATATCTCTGCTCATATACTGAAAGTTGTATTGAACTTTGTACTCTGCACTTCATTCTTCTATCTGTGCAGAGAGAGTGAAGCACATATATTGCACCCAGTAGATCAGATACTTCTGACTTTATTCTCCTGTGAAAATCCCAAGAAAATGGTGTTTCTTCCCTGTGATATTGATGGAAACACTGCATTCAGTTATTTTACTGCAGCTGTTCTCTGTTACAACTTATTACAGTTGTGTTTGATTTGTTTCAAAGTGCAATCTCTGTTATTCTACTTAAACTAATTATCTTACAGCAGGAATTATTGGCAAAGTCTCAGGGAGAGATGAGCAGGTGTAGCATATGTTGTATTTAAACTGGGATGCTTTTCTTGGAAGAGTGGTGGAAGTAGACCCAGTGGTAACTGCCAAAAGAGAATTTACTAATTGTTTGATTGGAAAAGAAGAAAAAGTGCAGAGCTCAGGGGAAAGGACAGAGCAGCAGGAAGTCAGCACAGGTACAACATGCTCTATCGCCTTTTTAGGTCAGCAATGAGGACAGCACAGATGATAAAAGGAAATTTTGGAGATACTTCAAATGCTCTTTGCTAATGATACCAAACTTGGAGCTGTGGAAAAGAGTGAGGATGATACCATTGGACTGCAACATGACATAGATAGGCAAGTGGAATGAGCAGATGGAATTTACTGCAGACAAGTGTGGAGTGACATATCTTAACAGAAGGGATAGGAAGAGACAATTCAGACATAATGCTAAAGTTTTAAAGAGGGTGAAGGGACTGAGGCAACTAGGGGTTCATGTGTAAAGAGCTTCAAAGTAGGATATATTGATAGAGCAGTTAACTCTGATAGGATCTTGAGATTCATGATTTGTCGCATTTAGTACAACTGCAGGGAACATAGGCTGACCTTCCATAATGGTTTGGTCATGGATCACAAATCGATTATTGCCTCCAGTTCTGATCACTGTACTTTAGGGTGAATATAAGGATCGTGGAGAAGGCCCTGAAGATTTACCAGAATGGTTTAAGAAATAGAGAAATTTTAACTACAAGGTTAGTTTGGGGCTACTGTTCTTGGAGTAACGGGCATTGAGATGTAAGAGATGTTAGAGAGGTGGGAAGGCATGAAATGATGACGGGTCTAGATAAGAAAATCAGAATAAATCTATTCCCAGCTGATGGTACATGGCTCAGAGTTACAGATTTAAGGCTTTGTGCAAGGGGTACGGCAGTACATATGTGAAGAAGAAATCTTTCATATCGTGAGTCGCAATGCATGGAACTCATTGTTGTTGCGAAGGTGTTAATGTATAGGCACTCAGTGATTTTGAAAGGAAATGAAGAATGCACTTGAGGGAAACAAATGTGCCGGGCTACCAAGATCGAACTTCTACAGAGAGCCAGCATGTAATTTACAGGCTGAATGGCCTCCGTCTGTGCATAATTATGCTATGGTAATGGCATAACAAAATAAATGTAATCAAAAAATGCTGAAAATATTTAATGGCTGAGGCTGTATCAGTGAAGAAGGAAGCTGAGGTAATGGTTCAGGTTGATGACCTCTAATGAGAGCATTTTGAGCTTTAAAAAAAATACTGTGTTTATACCACACTTCATTGTTAATGGCCTAAGGGAATCACGCACAGGAATTACTTTACCATGTACTATTGTTGTGTGGCTAATGATGTTGACAGTTTTTACCTGCTGCCCTAGCCAATCCTTATTCCTCAATCAATAGCAGAAAAAGGAATTATCTAGTCATTAACACATTGTTGAGTCATTCTGAAGAAGAGTCCATCATATTGGCCTTGAAATGTTAACTCTGTTTCTCTCTGGTGTCAGACCTGCTGAGTTTCCCCAGCACGTTTTGTGTTTGTTTCAGATTTTACTTTTAACTGAACCGTTATGTGAAAATTGGCTATCGAATTTCCTAATTACAATTGTGAGTTTACTTTATTAGCAGTACAGGCATCTGAGATGCCTAGTGGTTATGAAAGATGCTCTCTCAATGCAAGTCCTTTCGTTCAGAAGGTGAATTTAGTCATACAGCACAGAAACAGAGTGGCACAGTGGCTCAGCAGTTAGCACTGCTGCCTCACAGCACCAGGGGCCCAGGTTTGATTCCAGCCTTAGGCGACTGTCTGTGTGGAGTTTGCACATTCTCCTGCGTCTGTGTGGGTTTCCTCCCACAGTCCAAAGGTATGCAGGTTAGGTCAACTGGTCATGCTAAATTGCCTATAGTGTTCAGGGATGGGTAGGTTAGGTGCATTAGTCAGGAGTAAATACAAGGTATGGAAATGGATCTAGGTGGGTTACTCTTTGGAGGGTCAGTGTGGACTTGTTGGGCTGAAGGGCCTGTTTCCACACTGTAGGGATTCTAGAAAGCCATGCTTGCTAAACAGACCCTTCAGCCCAACATGTCCATGCTGATCAGGTTTCCTAACTAGTCCCATTTTCCTGCATTTGGTCTGTATCCCTCTAAACATCTGCTGTTCAAATGCCTTTTAAATGTTATAGTTGTACCCATCTCTACCATTTCCTCTGGCAGTCCCCTTCATATACACACCACCCTCTGTTGTAAAGAATTGCCCCTCAGGTCCCTTTTAAATCTTTCCCCTTTCACTTTAAACCTTGGCCCTCTAGTTTTGGACTCCCCTACGATGGGGAAAATACCTTGATTGTTCACCTTATCTATGCCCTTCAGGATTTTATGAACCTCTATAAGGTCACCTCTCAGCCTCCAATGCTCCAGGGAAAGCAGAATAATTAAAATTTCTCACCCAACCAGACTGGGTGGGCCTAATCTCCCCTAAGAATTGAAAAGGCAAATTAGAAATTGGGAAGGGCCAGTTCAAACATCCTAAAACAATTGATCAAAACAATTGGTCAAGATAAGCTTACCAAGTCTCCAAGCAATTCAAGTGAGGAAGTTTGTGAAGTAGGATAAAATATATTGATTAACACAAGTGATGTGAGGTCACTGATTCAGAGACCCTCCGCAGGTCAGTTAAGTTTCAGCCCAAGAATCTGGATTTTCATTGTAAAGTTAGAGTTAGTATGATGCCACAGACACTTTTCCAGAGACCCGGGTTCAATTCCTGCCTCAGGTGACTGACTGTGTGGAGTTTGCACGTTCTCCCCGTGTCTGCGTGGGTTTCCTCCGGGTGCTCCGGTTTCCTCCCACAGTCCAAAGATGTGCAGGTCAGGTGAATTGGCCATGCTAAATTGCCCGTAGTGTTAGGTAAGGGGTAAATGTAGGGGTATGGGTGGGTTGCGCTTCGGCGGGGCGGTGTGGACTTGGGCCAAAGGGCCTGTTTCCACACTGTAAATAATCTAATCTAATCTAATCTACCTGTTTGGTGCTAACCCTGATTGTTTTCCTACTCGTCATTTATTGTACCCAGTGCCCTCTATAGGCCAAAGTCGTAGCTTTGCTCTGATCCATGTATAAACACCATATGGCTCACACAATTTATGACCTACCTTCATGATGACATATGATCAGTATCAAATTTCTTCTGAATCACAGAGTGAGCGAAGGAAATGGGGTTGGGTTACATAAAAGCAATTTACATTTCACACCTTTCCACTTTATCTTGCCTTAACGCTTAGCTTTATCTATGAAATGTGTGTAAACATCATTTATGCTTGCAGTTCATTGAAATGTTTTTCACTGGTTTAATCACATGCAAATTTTCCACAGGAATTAATGGTTAATGGAGATAAATAATATTACAGATGTTAAAACATCATTCTACTAACTCTTTAATCTGGTTCAAATATTGCAAAAACAGTTAAATAGTCCTCATTTCAAATTTTAGTATTATTCAATAATAATGTCAAAGTATTTTTATCACCCCACCCTCGATTCCAGCCTCAGGTGACTGTGTGAAGTTTTCACATTCTCCCCGTGCCTGCATGGATTTCCTCCTGGTGCTCCGATTTCCTCTACAGATGTACAGGTTAGGTGGATTGGTCATGCTAAATTCCCCATAGTGACCAGGGATGTGCAGTTTAGGTGGATTAGCCATGGGAAATGCAGGATTAAAGGGATAATGTAGGTGGGTCTGTGGGGGGTGATCTTCAAAGGACCAGTGTGGACTCGATGGGTCAAATGGTCTGCTTCCATGCTATAGGGTTCTATGATTCTATGATAAAGTTATTGCAATATATGTCATGTTATTCTTGTAAATATTGCTTCGTTTGTGGAAAAATAATCTCATATAGAAGCAATTTAATTTCAAAATCTCAAGTTTGTTATTGATTTTCTTTGTGATTATTGTCCCATTTTCTTTTTATAACTTTCAACAGTCATATATGCCCTGACAGTCTCTATGCTGGCAACTGGCAACTGGCACTGTTTAAGAAGGGCAGTAAAGACAAGCCAGGGAAATATAGACCGGTGAGTCTGACCTCAGTGGTGGGCACATTGTTGGAGGGAATCCTGAGGGACAGGATGTACATGTATTTGGAAAGGCAAGGACTGATTAGGGAAAGTCAACATGACTTTGTGCGTGGGAAATCACAAACTTGATTGAGTTTTTTTAAGAAGTAACAAAGAAGATTGATGAGGGCAGAGCAATAGATATGACCTATATGGACTTCAGTAAGGTGTTCAACAAGGTTCCCCATGGGAGACTGATTAGCAAGGTTAGATCTCATGGAATACAGGGAGAACTAGCCATTTGGATACAGAACTGACTCAAAGGTAGAATACAGAGTTGGAGGGTTGTTTTTCAGACTGGAGGCCTGTGACCAGTGGAGTGCCATAAGGATCGGTGCTAGGTCCTCTACTTTTTGTCATTTACATAAATGATTTGGATGCGAGCATAAGAAGTACAGTGAGTAAGTTTGCAGATGACACCAAAATTGGAGGTGTAGTGGACAGCGAAGAGGGTAACCTCAGATTACACCAGGATCTGGGCCAGATGGGCCAATGGGCTGAGAAGTGGCAGATGGAGTTTAATTCAGATAAATGCGAGATGCTGCATGTTGGGAAAGCAAATCTTAGCAGGACTTATACAGTTAATGGTAAGGTCCTAGGGAGTGTTTCTGAATAGAGACACCTTCGAGTGAAGGTTCATAGCTCCTTGAAAGTGAAGTCACAGGTAGATAGGATAGTGAAGAAGGCATTTGGTTGGCTTTCCTTTATTGGTTAGAGTATTGAGTACAGGAGTTGGGAGGTCATGTTGTGGCTGTACAGGACATTGGTTAGGCCACTGTTGGAATATTGCGTGCAATTCTGGTCTCCTTCCTATCGGAAAGACGTTGTGAAACTTGAAAGGGTTCAGAAAAGATTTACAAGGATATTGCCAGGGTTGGAGGATCTGAGCTACAGGGAGAGGCTGAACAGGCTGGGGCTGTTTTCCTTGGAGCATCGGAGGCTGAGGGGTGACCTTATAGAGGTTTACAAAATTATGAGGGGCATGGATAGGATAAATAGACAAAGTCTTTTTCCCTGGGGTTGGAGAGTCCAGAAATAGAGGACATAGGTTTAGGATGAGAGGGGAAAGATATAAAAGAGACCTATGGGGCAACCTTTTCACACAGAGGGTGGTATGTGTATGGAATGAACTGCCAGAGAATGTGGTGGAGGCTGGTACAATTGCAACACTTAAGAGGCATTTGGATGAGTATATGAATAGGAAGAGTTTGGAGGGACATGGTCCGGGTGTTGGCAGGTGGGACTAGATTGGTTTGGGATATCTGGTCAGCATGGACGGGTTGGAGCGAAGGGTCTGTTTCCATGCTGTACATCTCTAAGACTCTGTGACTCTATAACTGTAGAGTTCTGGATTGTGATCAGTAATTTGCAAATTTTTAGGTGGTTCGAATCACCCCCAGATCCATGGTTCTGACATTGGACTTAATTAGGAATGTGAAATGAAGAAGGCAATAGACAGGTGTTTCAGGGCAAAAGAATTTTTGTGTTTATTAAATACAAAAGGTAAGTATCATACAAGAAATGAAGGCAAATGTAATAAACAGTGAAATTGACACAATCAACTATATAGACAATGGTAATTAAATGCACTATTAAATCAAATTCAGGTTAAACACTATAGGAACTAAACAACAGTTTTAATCACAAAATACTTTAATCAGGCTTCCTACCCTTGGGGTTTCTGGACGGCCACCATCCACCTTCCCCTCCCTGCTGGCTAGGTGGGAAACTTTGGTGTCTTGAAAATTTAAGCTCACCACTGAACAAAAGCACAATTTTGAAGTGTAGCTGACTGTTCCCACTTGCCGGATGTGGTGCCTCGATGAAAACTTCAGACGGTGTAGGCCTTCGGTCTGGGTCAAGTCTGCTGATGCAGTAGGATGTGTTTTGGATCTATGGATGATACTTCGTTTTCCTTACTTCCTTGTGGTTTTTGTGGCTTGGTTTTCACCTCAGGATGTGCCTGAAGGCCTTGTGGTCTTTTTCGGATCGGTAGTTTTTGGATGTTGTCAGTTCTTAGGTCTGCTGGTCGTGATCGGATGCTATGATTCTCCGGTACCAAACAGGCCTGTGTCAGTAGGTTTCAGGATTGCTGTCAGGATTCCTCTTCTGGAGATAGCTGTGCAGATAGCTCTCAGAGAGATAACTGTTTGGGATCCTTCTTCTGGAGATAGCTATATGTACAGCTCTTTCAGGCGAGATCAGGGACTGCAATTATACTGATTGAGGGCCTCTTCTCTTCATGTCAAATCTATTGTGTTACTGGTATTCCATTGTGTTACTGGTGTTCCATTGTGTTACTGGTGTTCCCTTGAGGTCAATTGACTTCCTGATGGTTAGGAGTATGAGTGAATATATTTTGATTGATGTTGAAGGTCCAGTATCTCTGTAGGCCTCATGTTATCTGTTCTGGGTTGTCCAAGATGCAAAAGTTAGTTTCAGTCAGGAATGTTAGGTCTGGTTGATTGTTAGTTTAGAGTGGAGGTGTAAATTGGAATTTCACGCTGAACAATAGCCCCAGACTGAAATCACTCTGTCGCTGTGTGCGTTAGTTGCAGCCTGAGCTGAGGATTTTAGCGACTGGAAAGGTTCAGGATCTTGTCCAGTATTTTAAATGATGGGGATTTTTGCTCAATCCTACAGAACACAGGAAGATCGGAGCAAAGGTAGATCATTCAGCCTCTCAAGCTTACACAGCCATTCTTGATCAAAGGTGATCATCTACCCCAATGCCGTTTTCCCTCACTAACTTCATATTCCTTGATGTCATAAGTATCTAGAAATCTATCAGTTTCTTGAGCATTCTCAATGATAGAGCCTGCACAGCCCTCTGGGGTAGAGAATTCCAAAGAATTTCTCCCCTCTGATTGAAGCCATTCCTCCTCATCTCAGTCCTAATTGGCTTGCCCCCCGTTCTGAGATTGTATCCTTCGTTCCAGACTCACCAAATGTTCTTTCTGCTCTAATAAAAACAAAAATACTGCAGATGCTGAAAATCTGAAACAAACACAGACGATGCTGGAGAAGCCCAGCAGTCTGGCAGCATTTGTGGGGGAAAAAAACAGAGTTAGCATTTCAAAAGTGTGTCTATTTGTGTGTGTTTATTTAGGGTTGGTCAGTGTGGGCTGGAGAAATCAGATCAGGGTGTGCTAAATGAGGATGAGAGAGATGGTTAGGTCTAGCAGTAGGAAGGGTGAGGTAGGGAAGTAGGATCCTGTTATGGATTTGGATGGGGCCAGTTGGGTAGGCTTGTTGTGAGGCAGGGGTTCAGGCTCCAGCAGGGGTTTTGGGTCAGTGTATGGAGAGGGGGAAGGGACATTGGGGTCCAGGGGTGTGTTAGGCTCAGGGAGTGCAGTTGAGGATGTGTTGGGTAAGTGTGGGGTGTTTTAATAATTACTCAAAAGTTTGGCTATATAGTTAATTGTTAAACTTTTCCTGAGTAGCTATTTTACTTAATTTCATCAAAGCCATCTGAAGTGTTCGATTTAAAGGAAGATTTTCAAAGGGATCTTAGTGTAGAGGAATTGTCGAATGGGAAAGTAAAATTTCCCAGGCAATTCAACAGGTCTGATGGAGATTCTGTAGGATCTCCACAGACATTTATTTATCTCCACAGACATACGCTGAAGCTGTCTGATGAGCAGAATATCTGTCCTAATGTTTTCTTCCTCATTGTTACAGATATTCTTAACTCTCTACATGGATTTTGGAAGGTTCAAATATCATATCGGACACATAAAACTAGTTTCCAATGAATATTTGTTTCAATTCTACTTCTGCTTCCTTAAGAATTAGTAAAACAAATGTGTCCTGTGTAGTGTGTTAGGGTTGATGCATTGAATTACATAGAAATTATAACTCAGAAACCACTCATTTGCTCCAACCAGTATGTATTGGTGTTTATCCAACATGTTAACAGTTGTTTCAATCCCACGGATCTGCCCCATTCCCAGATCCTTGTTGCCGTTTTCCTTCAATCACCTCTCTAACCTATTGTTAAACGGTGACAAGTCTTTGTTTTAATCACCAGTTTTGTTCACGCATTCAACCATTTCACAATCCTCTGTGTGAAAACATTTCTCCCACTTTCTATACTAAACTTATTGCATTTAATGTTCCAACCTCCCCTCTGCCCCACCCTCCATGACAACTAGCAGTTCCCATGGATTGAGTGTGTTTCTGTTTGCTGTGCCCTATCCATTCATTATTTCAAACACAAAGTGGTTTTTAGTGCTCTCAACATGCTAGTGGCTGTTTGGCACCTCATTTAAACGTGGCTCTCACGCCAGCCATCAATAGCCCTAGCACAATGTGAATGTGTAAGGATTTCAAAACCTCTCTGGTATTATGTTGGATCTCCTCGATGACATTTCATAACTTAATTTTAAATCTTGTCAAACTTTGGGAGAATCCATATGCTCCCATTTGACCCTCTCTCTCTCTGTCTCTCTCTGAACATTAAGGTGTAGAAGGTGAGGATGGATAGCTCAATGTCCACTTACAAACCTGTGTGCAGACATCTGTCTCCTAACAGGCAGAAAGCATTCAAGCTCTCTATATAGTTCAGGCATCTTCCTACTGTACCCTACACTCTAGTTACTACAGTATAACTACAGTCTTTACATTTTCTTCAATTCTGCAGCAATTTAAATAAATAATAAAATCCTTCCCAATATTTCTGACCACAATAGCACTACACTGAAATTGTTCAAGGCGTTGAGAATCAGAGCAACACTACTAAATAAGAGCTCAGACAGCACCATCTTATGGTCTTAACTTATACCACAATGGATTTGTGTCACCAACAAATAACCAGTTGAGTTGCGTTGTGACTAAAACATATCCATGTTTATGTAGAGAGAATAGAGAAATAAACATTTTTCATGTGGAAAGCATCATAGTGAGGCAGATATATTGGAAAGAACAGATGATTCAAGTGTAATTTATCGCCTAATGGTAGCATTCTCACCTCTATTCGAAACGTTTTAGTTTCAGTTGGTGTTAAGAATGTAAAACATCTAGATGCCACGGAAGTAGAGTACTGAAGGAGTGTTCTTCTGTCCAAGCTGCTGATTTTAAATGAGTCAATAAACTAAGACTTTGTTCTCTTAGCTGAATGTGAAAGATACCAGAGAACTATTTCAAAGAACAAGGTGGAGCTGCCTACATGGACACAATGGAATTTGTAGCATTTCCTTTCATGCTTCCGTTTCACTCGCTGGCCTGCTGACCAATCATTTTCCTTCCAGTAACAGTACAAACCTCACGTGCCATCTGCTCGAAACCTGACCCCAATGCCACCAACTTTTATCTCCTTCAATACCTGCTCCTGTCATTCCAGGAGGAAAACAGACCACAGTAGGACATAAGGATTGAAAGTGGATCACAGATGCGCCATGAGGGATCTTAAAGCTGGCACATCAGATGCCAATGTCTGTGGACATGATGCTCACGTGGCCAACGCTCACACAGTGCACCCTGAGATGCTTTGATGTGGTGACCGACATGGACTTTCAAGACGTAAGAATATAAGAATATAAGAGCTAGGAGCAGGAGTAGGCCATTTGGCCCTTCAAGCCTGCTCCACCATTCAATAAGATCACGGCTGACCTTTCCGTGACCTCAGCTCCACTTCCCCGACCTTTCTCCGTAACCCTTTAATTGTTTTACTGTTCAAAAAATTATATCTTAACTTTAAAAACGTTCACTGAGTATGCAATTCCACAGATTAACAACCCTCTGGGTGAAGAAGTTCCTTCCCAATTCAGTCTTAAATCTGCTCCCCCTAATTTTGAGGCCAAGCCCTCTTGTCCTAGTTTCATCCACCACTGGAAACATCATCGAATCCCTACAGTGTGGAAGAAGGCCATTCAACCTACACCATCCCCCTGAAGAGCATCCCACCCAGACCCTCCCCCTAAGTGCCTAACCCATCTAGCTTGCAATTTAGCCTGGTCAATCGACCTAACCTCAACTTCTTTGGAATGTGGGAGGAAACTGGAGTACCTGGTGGAAACCCACACATGGATGTGGAGAATATGCAGACTCAGCACAGACAGTTACCCGAGGATAGAATCGAACCCAGGTCCCTGGAGCTGGAAGGCAGCAGTGCTAACCATTGAGCCACTGCACCACCCTCACTACATCATCTCTACTTTTAACTTATCTATTCCCTTCATAATTTTACATGTTTCTATAACATCCCCCCTCATTCTTCTAAATTCCAATAAATATATTCCCAGTCTACCCAGCCTCTTCTCATAAGCCAACCCCCTCAACTCTGGAATCAAAGTAATGAATCTCCTCTGCACCCCCTCTGATACCAGTACATCCTTTCTCAAGTAAGGTGATCACAGCCAACAGTTGAAGTCACAAGGTATCTGTTCTGAATTTCATGTTGAAGGCTCTCAGTATCTCACAGTGGACAGTCAGATAAAATGCTGCATATTAATGGGGTGAGATCTGCAGTGAATAGATCGTTAACAGGTACCAACACCCTTTAATAGAATCTCGTCTGGATGCCTCGAACTTTATTCCCTCTTGTGAGCAAAGCCTCATTGTATTTCCTGCATGATTGTGCCACACTTCTCATCCTAGCCGGCATCATTCAGACTCTACACGATTCCACCCACTGGGACTATTGATCAGTGTCTACAACAATTATTGGCTATTTCCATAACATACAACAGCAATGAATACTTCTGGGAGGTTGTTTCCTGTTGCACAACATGTGGCCTTGTAAAATGTCAGTGGTTGTTCTCCACGTAGGAGATATGAAAATAGAATGGTGTTCTATAGTCTTGTCACTGAGTAATGTTTAATGTGAATACATTTCCTGTTAAGGATTTTAAAGGAGCACAGAGTCAAGGCAGTAAAGGAATATTTTGCATCTCTCTTCAGCAGAGATGAAGGTACTGAAAATGTAACAGTAAAAGAGGAGACAACAGCAATATTGGATCAGATAAGAAGAAAATGTGCTTAAAGGGTGATAATACTCAAAGTGAAAAAGGCAAACAGCCTGGGTCAGATGATTAAATTGATTGAGAACATTAAGAGTCAAAATTCTGGCCACAGTATTCTAATCTTCCTTGGATATGGGATGGTACAAGAGGATTGCAAATAATTTACATGCTTTCATGGAGGGTTGACATCACAGGCAAGATCACGATTAGTTTCTTATTCCTAACTGCACTTGGGGAGGTGCACGGGAGCTGTTTTCTTTAACCACTGCCATTCATAGAGTAAGTATGCCAATTACACCGTCATAGAGGACTTTGACCCAGACACAGTGAAGAAATAATGATAAAGATCCAAGTCAAGCACATATATGGCTAAGTGAGGGATCTTGAAGTTGGTTGTATCTCCATGCATCTGATAGCCTTGTCCTGATAAATGTTTGAGGCAATATGATATAGGAGAGGAAATTAGGCTATTGAGTCCATGAGTCTGCTCCACCATTCTACCTGGTTGATATGTTTCTTAAACCCATTTTCCTGGTTTCTCCCTTAACCTTTGAACCCCTTGCCAATTAATAACCTATCTATCGCCATCTTAAATGCACTCAATGACTTGGCCTCAACATCCCTTTGTGACATTAAGTTCCACAGATTCACCTCTCTCAAGCAGAAGAAATTCCTCCTCATCTCAATTCTAAACAGTTGTCCCTTTTCTCTGAGGCTGTGCCATTGGGCCATAATCTCTCCTACTAGTGGAAACATCTCCTCCACATTATTCTATCCAGGCCTCTCAGTATCCTGTGAGTTTCGAAGTAATCACCCCCGCCATCCCCCTCATCCTTCTAAACTCCATTGAGTGCAGACTCAACGTCTTCAACCACTCCTCATATAACAAGGGACCATTCTTGTAAACCTCTTCTGGACCCCCTCCAACACCAACACATCCTACCTTAGGCTCACAATGTTCCAAATGCTGTCTGACTTTAGGAAGCTGCTGGTATGCTTCACCACGATACCTTGTACATGATACACACTGCAACCACTGTGCACTGGTGTTGGAGAGGTTTAATGTTTAGATGGTAGGATTGGTGGCCAAGCAGGCTGCTTTGTCACACTTCAAGCTTCTTGAGTGTTGCTGGGGTAGTATGCATTCAGGCAAGTGGGGAGTAGAGAGAAACCTCAATTATCAGGCATCTGATTATCCAAATATCAGACCATCCGGCAAGAATCGCAAGGTCCCAGTGCTTGAATAAACTGTGTTATCCGGCATTCAATTATCCGAACATTCAATTATCCGACAAAATACTCCCCGCTCATGTCGTTCGGATAATCAAGGTTCCTCTGTATTTCACCATGTTCTGGACTTGTAGATGGTAATCAAGCTTTGGGAGACAGGAGGTGAGTTACTTGCCATGGAATTCCCAACCTCTCAAATGCTTTTGCAGGCGTAGTATTTATAGGGCTAGTTAAGTTCATTTTCTGATCATTAGTAACCACCGAATAATGATAACAGGCAATTTCACTTGCACTGAAATTCACATAACATTACTCCCACAATTTGCTGATGGGTGGAAGGTGAAAAGTTTCAACAAAAATGTGTGCCTTTTTCTGCAATACTCATGAGTTGTCCTTCCAAATGGCTACTTATATTTTTATACATAGAATGCTGTTATGGCATAGAAGTCCCTGGGCCTGGGAGTAATCAAGATAGCAAGTGGAAATTTGAAGGAGAGGAAAATGCTTTATAGGTCATCAAGAAGACATCATGACAAAGCGATCAGCTATGAGCTGGTCATGCAAAGAGCTGTACAGACATCATGAGGAATAATTTCCTGTCCTGCAGCCTTCTATGATTCTGTATGTACACATTAATCTGTCAGTGTGAATCACTGTTGTTCGGTATCAATGACACAGAGATTGATCATACTTATCAAAATGGAAAGAAAAACAAGTGTGACTTCAAACAACAGAATGGCCTTTTGTCCAAGAGAGCCAGCTTTTGTAATGTCTGTGACCAGTTATATTCAAGGCATGTCATAGACACTCACAGTTCCTCCACACTGCAAGGAGACCGGTGGGACCATGCTAAGTATCAATGTAAGCAGAATGAACATGATGAGGAATCGTCATGCGCTTGAATGTTGCCAGCAAAATTAAACATAGCTGCAACACAAACAGGAACTGTGTCTGTGTTTTTGTTTCCATGCTTGTATCTCTCACAAAGCTAACATTTACTCCCTTTGATAAGCTGGTGATCAGTCACTTTCTTGAGCTGCAGTGATCCATGTGGTGTAGATTCGCAGTGCTGTTTGAGGGGAATTTCTGCCCAGCAACAGTGAAAGTATAGCAATATAGCTCCAAGTCAGGACTGAGTAACTGAAGAGGGGAGCTCGCAGGAGGTGGGGTATCATGTGCCATCTTTGTTCACTTGGCAGTAGATGAAAGAGCTTTAAAGACACTATACTCAATAGAACACCAAAAAAACTAAGCAATTGATGCAAGCTGCTTATGGCAATGAATTGGAGAGCACACTACACATAAGAGTGTTTGGAGCACCTCAGAAGGGTGATTTTGACATTGCATAATAACAGACAACTGGATCTGGTCGTCTGTTTGATATCTCTCATGCTTTTGATTTTAATGTTTCAAATGGCAAGTAAAGTCAGAAAGATTTGCACTATTGGCAGATCTAAAAAAAATTCCATTCCATACTATTGTGAAAAATTAAAATGATCTATTTTGTATGTTGCAAGAATTAAGGCCCACCAGTAGGCTTGCCTGCATTCTATATTGGTATTGCACTTTCAAGTTGTTTTATATTTCTATAACAGCAATCTTTTTAAAGATTGAATTTAATACACACATTCAAGGCAAGTCTATTGTTCTTTTGCCTGCAACTTCAATAATTTCTGCTTTTTTAAAATAAAAACAAATGAATTGCATGAAATTGTATTAAATATTTGTAATGTCTTATAACTTAAAGGCTTGATTGAGACTTTCTGTTAGGGATTTATGCATCCATTATTGATTTTTGCTCTTCATTTTGGGAAAGAAATGCATATTTATCATCAACACAGTTTACCTGAATTGGGTATTCTTCGGCGATTTGATTCCTCAATTAATAGAACCACTTGGTTCAGTCTTTAAAGATATTCAACTGTCAGTGAGGATTTGGAACAGGTGGCAAGAGCTGTTGTTGGTACTCCATTTCCACACTTTACTAATTAATTTGTTGTTGAATTATCCCATTGATCCCTAGCCACATTTTGCAGCACACCCTGTTGAAGGTCATGCTTGCTTTCTCTGAGGCAACTATAGCCACAGGTTTTTTTTTCATTCACCAGCTAACACAAGACATTTGCTTTGCTACATTATTGAAGAGGGATCTTTTGCTAGTTTTAAATCAATGTGATGATGGCAGCTCCTTGCATTTCATTCAAGGAGCTTGAGTTTGCTCTGGCAACATGCATATGTATCTTATAGTTGGAGATATGGATTATGATAGTCGCATTCCAGATTTCTTTCCAGCAATTGGCTGACGAGGAACCTCACCCACTCTAACCACCTGCGAATGGTGTATGCCGATAGGCTTTACAAATTGATTGTCAGTATTATGAATATGCCTTCATTGACCATCAAGTCCTGGGGAGGAACTGCAACTTTGGACATCTGGTTTTGGGGCATGGACACTACCAATTGCACCACATTTGCCTTAAAGCAATATTGATGGAAACATGAGGAAAGTTCAAAGGCAGTTGGAAGGTGAAGTTCTCTTCTGCCATCAGTAAAAAAGGGACAGTTAACATAGACTTCCCAGGCCATAAGGCTGGTCTCTATTAGAGAAAGAGATAACTGATGATGGTTTTAATTTGAAGGATATTATCCGTCATGTCACAGGATAGTCTGAGAAGGAGAGTCCTTCATAGTAACCCCAGGAACTGAACCTACTCTATTGGCTTCAATTTACACAACAAATCAGCAAACCAGCCAACTGAGCTAACCAACATTGAACAGTGAAGTCTTCCATTATGTAATCTATGTTTGGTCGCAGACATGGAATTGAGTAGCATTTAGCTTGGCTTTCCTCACATGATCATGCAGTTCTCAGCTCATTCCAAATATTTTCAACTCAAGCATGGGAAACCTTAAGACAGTAGTGAGTACCAGGTCATTCTTTTAGTGGGCTGAAGGTCCTGGTGCCTGTTTAAAAGCCGCTTGGACTGACATTCATCACTTGCACGGGTGAACCATCGTCAGGCTTCAGGAATGGATGGCTGCAGCTAAACATTCTGCCTCTCCCATCCATTCCTAGTCAGCCCTGCCTCCACCTCTGCTCAGTCCACCACCCTTTCCCAAACAGATCTCACTTTTGGTGAGATAAGACTTCACCCTTGAATGCCTACTTTGACCTGTGCTCTTTACTGTCCCACATGTGGAGATGCCAGTGTTGGATTGGGGATGAAAAAGTTTAAATCACAAAACCCCAGGTTATAGTCCAACAAGTTTATTTGGAATTATAAGCTTTCTGAGCACTGTGCCTTTGTCAGGTAGCACACAATCCATTCAAAAAGCACACAATCCGTCAGCAGTCAGTCCATGTGGCACTTCATAAATTCCTACTTTAGTAGAACCAGTCTGACTCAAAGTTGGAACACCATCGGACTTTAACCTCACACCTTCAATGCATTGTCTGAGCTGAGATGTCACTTTGAGTTATATAAAACTTTAAATTATCCCAGGAATGCGACTTGAAAGAAGGGATTTATATATTAATGAATTGAAACCTGCAATTCATTCTATGTGATTAAAGACTTAACTACAAAGGTTTGTTCATTGCATCTCATCAGTTGTATGACACTTTGATATTTTGCTATAAATTCTGTGTCCTATGATCCTGTCCCACTAGCTACCTGATGACGGAGCAGTGCTCCGAAAGCTTGTACTTCCAAATAAACCTGTTGGACTATAACCTGGTTTTGTGTGATTTTTAAACTTGTTCTCCAGTATTCTGCCCTCAGTCATCCTTCATGCCCAGTATAAATTAAACTATCACCATCCAATCTTAGTCATAGCCTGGAGTAGCCAAAAGCTTCCCAAAGAGGGTAACGCAGCAGCTTCTCAATCCAAAGTCCAGTACCTCATCTGCTGCACATCTTATATCTGCAGTCAGGAATTTGAGGGCACTTAGTTTTCACTCACAGAGAACCCTGTTGGAAAAAGGGAATGTCATTCTGATGAGTTTGCCTTTTAATAAGCTCGCATGACATACAAATTGTAAACGGACTTGCAAACTCTTGCTATCGGAAATCTCAAACTGGCCTTTGAGTGGTAAGAAATTAATTGCAAACTTTCATCCCACTGTCAGGAATTAAATTTTTGGCTTCTAGCACAGTACAGTATCCCTGGTCACCGTTCTTCCCACTCCCTGGAATGGCTACAAATTTGACCCAGACTCTTCAAAAGTGTCAAACATCTGAAAATGTTAAGCAGGAATGTGGCAACTGGCCTATCCTACTTACCCTGTGCCACTGATGTTTGGAGTATTATGACTAAAGAGATCTTGATAAACTCCAAACCGCACAACACCAACTCCAGTCTTTAACCAACCTTCACTACTACATAAATTTGTGGGGTAGGCAGAAATGCAGGGAAAAACCCAGAGCAGCTAAAGAAAATGGGCGGCACGGTGGCACAGTGGTTAGCACTGCTGCCTCACAGCGCCAGAGACCCGGGTTCAATTCCCGCCTCAGGTGACTGACTGTGTGGAGTTTGCACATTCTCCCCGTGTCTGTGTGGGTTTCCTCTGGGTGCTCCGGTTTCCTCCCACAGTCCAAAGATGTGCAGGTCAGGTGAATTGGCCATGCTAAATTGCCCGTAGTGTTAGGTAAGGGGTAGATGTAGGGGTATGGGTGGGTTGCGCTTCGGTGGGGCGGTGTGGACTTGTTGGGCCGAAGGGCCTGTTTCCACACTGTAAGTAATCTAATCTAAAAAAAATGAAAAAAAATTGTTCATATTTGATTCAAAGAAAGGAGTGGAGAGAAGAGTGTGGAAAGCTTACAATTGAAGTGTTAGGTCACGGAGAGACAAACTGCTAGCTCAGACAAAAGGAGAAAATTGGTGCACTTCTGAACTGTGAAATTCTACAATTCCAAGCGGCTCACAATGCATTGCCAAGATAATGTTAACATGTTCCTTGAAATATTATATCCCTCAGGATTCTCTGCTGTCCATTAGCACTAGTACTGTGTGGGCTGACAAAGCAGACAGTGCGACCAGTGATGTTTAAGAGAAGCTGGCAGAAATGCAGCTTACAAATGATGCGCCCAAAAGAAATTGTGAACAAGGCTATTGTTGCACCAACAGATCAAGTGACTTCAAGCAGAAATGGACAGTGTAACAGTGAAGAAATAATTAATTTTCCTAATCACGTGCAATGTCAGAAAGTAATATTATTAGAAGTAGAATTTTGGCACAAAAATAGTTTTAACAATGTTACTTGATCCCAACCTTTTACACCATATTTATTAATATTCCTTATTTTGAAGTTACAAAGGAAGTAATTTTACAGAGATTCCCTACAGTGTGGAAAGAGGCCATTCAGCCCATCAATTCTGCACTGATCTTCTAAAGAGCATCCCACCCAGACCCAACTCCTAACATTCCTCACAACCCTACCTCCTTAGCCCCATATTTAGCATGGCCAACCCTCCTAGCCTGCACATCCCTGGATACAAGAGGACAATTTGACATGGTCAATCCACCTCACCTGCACATCTCGTTTTCTTTTTCCCAACAATACACAACCTCAATTTGCCTAATAAAGTGAGCCTAAAGTCTCAAATAGGCTTGTCCCTGTGAAAGCTGTGCCAATCCCTGACCAATATGCACTGGTTCCAGTTCAAGCATGCTGAATGATCTATGGTTAAATAAAATGGTCAACAAAGTGCTGGCATACAAGAGAATAGAGCAGCTATTAAACTTTACAAATGTACAAACACATTGTGCCTGTTTCAACTCAACAACATAGACGACAGCCATTTCTGGTTCATTTCTCAATATAATGGCTTGGACAATCAGAGTCAACCTGCCTACTTTTAAAATTTAAACAAAGCCTGACTGTTAGCTGCCAATCCATTGGCAATGCCTCTATCAATTAGAGTCTACTCGCCAATCAATCAGCACTCTCCTCTCAGGCTGAGTAAATATTGTTTTCTCCCTTGAATTTGTATTTTTGTGAAATGTTCTGACAAGTGCAAGATGAAAAGTTTCAACAAAATGTGTCTTTCAGAAAATCTCAAAATCTGCAGAACCAAATGGCAATTTATATTTGGTTACAATAGGAGAAAAAAGAGATGGCTTTAAAGAGCAAAATGCCTTTAAAGAGAAAATGGAGAAAGACAGAGTCTTAGCTCAGAGCATTCCAAAAGCTCTCTCAAGCCAGTGAAGTACTTTTTACCTTAAAGTGTAGTCTCTGTTATAAGATAGGAAATGTGGTAGTCACTCTGTATCCAACATGGTCCCACATGAAGCTATATTATAAATGATCAGATGAGCTGTTTATGTGAAGTTGACAGAGGGCTAACCACTGGCTAGGTTACTAGGGTAACTGCCCTGCTGTTCTTTGTAGTACTGCCATGGAAATTCTTGTAGCCACCTAAGATAGCAGACAGGGCCTCAATTTAGTGTTTTATCACAATCATGGCACTTCTGACAGTGCGGAACTTTTTCAGTACTCACTGGAGGGCAACCTAATGTTTTGTTTGTGGGGCTTACTGGGAGAGAGGAAGAGATGAATTGGTCAGCAGGATAAATGGGAATTCAACAGCTATAGGATGTAAGAGGTAAGTGTTACACCTCATTGAGTAATGCGCTGGAAATCAAGCCATGTTATTTTTGCAGTCATCACAAAAGTCAAAGATTTTATCGAAGTGTGCAAAGCTCTGCAAGTTATCTGCCCTTTTAGACCCTTTACTGAAATTTAGAATTACTTCTTATAATAAATATTCAGAAACAATTGTCAAAATATTGTAGCCTTGTGTATATAATAACTCACAAGCCCACATCTAGCTCACTGGGAGGATTGTGCAGCAAGACATCGTCGCTATAAAGGGAACTGAGAGGAGATTTGTGAAAGAAGCAAATGTGATTTGAGAAAAACATTTTTTAATACCGTGAATACTTAGGGTCTGGAATGCACTATCTGGGAGTGGAGCTAGATTCAATTAAAATATTCAAGAGGTCACTAGATGATTCTTTGGATAGAAATGCTGTGCAACTTTATATGGAAAATGTCGGTGATTTAAACCATCTAGACTCTTTCCACATGATAATCTTTCTGTTATTTTGTGAGATAATAACATTTTAAAATTCTTAAGATTGTTAAGTGCTGACATTGGAGGAGAAAGTGAGGACTGCAGATGCTGGAGATCAGAGCTGAAAAAGTGTTGCTGGAAAAGCGCAGCAGGTCAGGCAGCATCCAAGGAGCAGGTGAATCGACATTTCGGGCATGAGCCCTTCTCCAGGAATGAGGAAAGTGTGTCCAGCAGGCTAAGATAAAAGGTAGGGAGGAGGGATTTGTGGGAGGGGCGTTGGAAATGCAATAGGTGAAGGAGGTCAAGGTGAGGGTGATAGGCCGGAATGGGGGTGGGGGCGGAGAGGTCAGGAAGAAGATTGCAGGTTAGGAAGGCGGTGCTGAATTCGAGGGATTTGACTGAAACAAGGTGGGGGGAGGGGGAATGAGGAAACTGGAGAAATCTGAGTTCATCCCTTGTGGTTGGAGGGTTCCTAGGCAGAAGATGAGGCGCTCTTCCTCCAGCCGTCGTGTTGCTATGGTCTGGCGATGGAGGATTCCAAGGACCTGCATGTCATTGGTGGAGTGGGAGGGGGAGTTGAAGTGTTGAGCCACGTGGTGTTTGGGTTGGTTGGTCCGGGTGTCCCAGAGGTGTTCTCTGAAACGTTCTGCAGGTAGGCGGCCTGTCTCCCCAATATTCAGGAGGCCACATTGGGTGCAGTGGATGCAGTAAATGTTGTGTGTGGAGGTGCAAGTGAATTTGTGGTGGATATGGAAGGATCCCTTGGAGCCTTGGAGGGAAGTAAGGGGAGAGGTGTGGGCGCAAGTTTTGCATTTCTTGCGGTTGCTGGGGAAGGTGCCGGGAGTGGAGGTTGGGTTGGTGGGGGGTGTGGACCTGACGAGGGAGTCATGGAGGGAGTGGTCTTTTCGGAATGCTGATAGGGGAGGGAGGGAAATATGTCTCTGGTGGTGGGGTCCATTTGGAGGTGGCGGAAATGATGACGGATGATACGATGTATATGGAGGTTGGTGGGGTGGTAGGTGAGGACCAGTGGGGTTCTGTCCTGGTGGTGATTGGAGGGGTGGGGCTCAAGGGCAGAGGAGCAGGAAGTGGAGGAGATGCGGTGGAGGGCATTGTCGATCATGTCTGGGGGTAAATTGTGGTCTTTGAAGAAGGAGGCCATCTGGGTTGTACGGTATTGGAACTGGTCCTCCTGGGAGCAGATGCGGTGGAGACGATGGAATTGGGAATATGGGATGGCGTTTTTACAGGGGGCAGGGTGGGAGGAGGTGTAGTCTAGGTAGCTGTGGGAGTCGACCGGTTTATAGTAAATGTCCGTGTTGATTCGGTCAGCCGAGATAGAAATGGAAAGGTCTAGGAAGGGGAGGGAGGAGTCTGAGATGGTCCAGGTGAATTTGAGGTCGGGGTGGAAGGTGTTGGTAAAGTCGATGAACTGTTCAACCTCCTCGTGGGAGCATGAGGCAGCGCCGATACAGTCATCGATGTAGCGGAGGAAAAGGTGGGGGGTGGTGCCAGTGTAGCTGCGGAAGATGGACTGTTCCACATATCCTACGAAGAGGCAGGCATAGCTGGGGCCCATGCGGGTGCCCATGGCTACTCCTTTGGTTTGGAGGAAGTGGGAGGATTGGAAAGAGAAGTTGTTCAGAGTGAGGACCAGTTCAGTCAGTCGAAGGAGCGTGTCAGTGGAAGGGTACTGGTTGGTACGGCGGGAAAGGAAGAAGCAGAGGGCTTTGAGTCCTTCGTGATGGGGGATGGAGGTGTACAGGGACTGGATGTCCATGGTGAAGATAAGGCGTTGAGGACCGAGGAAGCGAAAATCATGGAGGAGGTGGAGGGTGTGGTGGTGTCCCGAACGTAGGTGGGAAGTTCTTGAACTAAGGGGGACAGGACCGTGTCGAGGTATGCAGAGATGAGTTTGGTGGGGCAGGAGCAGGCTGAGACAATGGGTCAGCCGGGGCAGTCAGGTTTGTGGATTTTGGGCAGGAGGTAGAAACGGGCGGTGCGGGGTTGTGGGACTATGAGGTTGGAGGCGGTGGATGGGAGATCCCCTGAGGTGATGAGGTTATGGATGGTCTGGGAGATGATGGTTTGGTGGTGGTTTGGTCATGGTCAAGGGGGCAGTAGGAGGAGGTGTCTGCGAGCTGGCGTTTAGCCTCAGCGGTGTAAAGGTCGATGCGCCAAACTACTACCACGCCTTCCTTGGCTGCCGATTTGATAGTGAGGTTGGGGTTGGAATGGAGGGAATGGAGGGCTGCATGTTCCGAGGGTGAGAGGTTGGAGTGGGTGAGAGGGGTGGAGAGGTTGAGGCGGTTAATGTCGTGGCGGCAGTTGGCTATGAAGAGATTGAGGGCAGGTAAGAGGCCAGCACGGGGTGTCCAGGTGGATGAGGTGTGTTGGATGTGGGAGAAGGGGTCGTCAGAGGGTGGAAAGAGAGGTTGTTCAGGGTGCGGACCAGTTCAGTCAGTCGAAGGAGCATGGGCCCCAGCTGTGCCTGCCACCCACTTGGGCCCCAGCTATATTCTTCGTAGGATATGTGGATCAGTCCATCTTCCACAGCTACACTGGCACCAGCCCCCACCTTTTCCTCCGCTACATCAACAACTGTATCGGCGCTGCCTCGTGCTCCCACGAGGAGGTTGAACAGTTCATCCACTTTACCAACACCTTCCACCCCAACCTCAAATTCACCTGGACCGTCTCAGACTCCTCCCTCCCCTTCCTAGACCTTTCCGTTTCTATCTCGGGCGACCGAATCAACACGAGATTTACTACAAACTGACCGACTCCCACAGCTACCTAGACTACACCTCCTCCCACCTGCCCCCGTTCCCATATTCCCAATTCCTTAGTCTCCGCCGCATTTGCTCCCAGGAGGACCAGTTCCAATACCGTACAACCTAGATGGCCTCCTTCAAAGACCACAATTTCCCCCCAGACGTGATCGACGATGCCCTCCACCGCATCTCCTCCACTTCCTGCTCCTCTGCCCTTGAGCCCCACCCCTCCAATCACCACCAGGACAGAACCCCACTGGTCCTCACCTACCACCCCACCAACCTCCATATACATCGTATCATCCGTCATCATTTCCGCCACCTCCAAATGGACCCCACCACCTGGGATATATTTCCCTCCCCTCCCCTATCAGCATTTCGAAAAGACCACTCCCTCCATGACTCCCTCGTCAGGTCCACACCCCCCACCAACCCAACCTCCACTCCCGGCACCTTCCCCTGCAACCGCAAGAAATGCAAAACTTGCGCCCACACCTCTCCCCTTACTTCACTCCAAGGCCCCAAGGGATCCTTCCATATCCACCACAAATTCACCTGCACCTCCACACACATCATTTATTACATCCACTGCACCCGATGTGGCCTCCTGTATATTGGGGAGACAGGCCGCCTACTTGCGGAACGTTTCAGAGAACGTTTCAGAGGACATGCAGGTCCTTGGACTCCTCCATCGCCAGACCATAGCAACACGATGGCTAGAGGAAGAGCGCCTCATCTTCTGCCTAGGAACCCTCCAACCACAAGGGATGAACTCAGATTTCTCCAGTTTCCTCATTTCCCCTCCCCCGACCTTGTCTCAGTCAAATCCCTCGAACTCTGCACCGCCTTCCTAATCTGCAATCTTCTTCCTGACCTCTCCGCCCCCATCCCCACTCTGGCCTACCACCCTCGCCTTGACCACCTTCCACCTATTGCATTTCCAACGTCCCTCCCCCAAGTCCCTCCTGCCTATCTTTTATCTTAGCCTGTTGGACACACTTTCCTCATTCCTGAAGAAGGGCTCATGCCCGAAATGTCGATTCTCCTGTTCCTTGGATGCTGCCTGACCTGCTGCGTTTTTCCAGCAACACATCTTCAGCAAGTGCTGATATTGGTAAACTTTAAAAAGCTGTTTCTATTATAAGGTAAATTTATTCGAGCCTAAGATAATTTTATTGGTTTTAAATCTCCTGGGGGAAGATCATTTAATTACAGGACATGACATATAGCTGTTAAAACTGAATCAGAATTGCATTTTCTTTAAAGATCTGAAATTTCCCTTTATTGAGATTTTAAGTCGTTTGATTGGCATTGCTTAGAGATATAGATAGTGAAACCATTTTGAGTAACAGAATGAAAACATGATTCGACTTATTCAGTACCATAAATTAGGGGCAATGATAATACTGCAAGATATATCACATAGTTAATTTATTGTCATAAAATGGTATTTCAAACGAGTAATGTGAAAGGTAAGCTTATGTACGCTTTTTAGGAAGGACTTTTGATCCAGATTATGTTCCATGCACAATCTGAACGGTTCTATTGGAGAGATTATGGATGATGCCCTGAAGATTTAAATGATTTCAGTCAAATTGTGAAGAGCAGAAGTCTTCTTCTGAGATGTGTAACAATATTCTGGGGTGCAAACACTCTGAGCTTTTACTTTAAGCTGCAATTACACCCCAGACTTATTGTGCAGCTGACAGGGCAACTTCGGGGTCACCTGGTAAAATGCTGGTCTAAACTGCATTGGGTTGTCCAATTGATACCCAGAGCTCACCAGTTCTACTTAACTGATTCCTGGGCCTTAAAATTGTCCCTTTTGTCACTGTAATATGTGGGCTGATGGCACACTCCGAGAGCTGGCTTCACTTTCTCAATCGTTCATGTAAATCCTCACTGTTTTAAGTAAAATCAGAGATATACATTGCTTGAATCTGATTTTTGTTATTTGTCCTCTAGTTTTCTACCGAATTGTTTGAAAAGTAACAACAAAACAGATATTGTTAGAAAGTGAGGGAATTTTATTTGCTACCTAAAGTGCTGTTGAATTTGTGGACATCACACATGCTCACAATGGAGGGATCATTGAGCTTTTGAGGATGCTGTTAAAACCATAAAATAACAGAAGACATAAAAGTTAAGATGTAGAGAGATAAACAGGCTTGTACATATTTTTATTCACATTTTTGTGAAATATGTAGTTCTTTAATATTTTAGTCATTAGAAATTACAGTCACTGAGAACTAAAAAACTCTCACGATTTGATAGCCTACCTGCTTTTGTTTGTTGGTAAATTCTCCCAACAATTGTTGAAAGTGAGTTGTTTGCATAATATTTTGATAATTTCTCATTTTCAGTTGGCTTGATGCTTGCCTCACTTTGTCTCTAGTTTTCAGATTTGCTGTTATTATATCTCAATATTCATTCACACTTTGTAGATTGTTTTGTGCTGACATTTGTTGACAATCTCTGACTCAACCAGGTTAGTCAATGGTTGCGATACTGGGATGATGGACATTGATGCCTTCTCCCCAAAGTACTTTCTACTGGGAAAGGAAACATGGTTCCCTGGATCTTGTTTGATTGCACTTGGGAGCAATTATTTTCCTGAATTGACTGTTTTTATTGAATCCCTGAAGCTGGAGTGACTAGTGCTTGGAGGAGCATAGTATGCAAGATTTCATTATTTAATAGCAAAGCTAGTATGAATGGGTCAGGAGATCATTTGGTCATTTGGTATATTTTTAAAACAAAGTTTTTTTATACAGCAAAAACCCATACAAAATGTTTTTTGTGTTAACGTAACACAGTTCTCGATCCAAATCTCTGACTCAACCAGGTTAGTCAATGGTTGTGATACTGGGGTGATGGACATTGATGCCTTCTCACCAAAGTACATTCTGAATCCTTGCCACCTTTAGTGTGCCCTCTAACATAAGTTCACCACTGAGGAGAATTGATTCATCAGTTGACAAGGTCGGGTGGGAGGAGTGGCAGGGGTGAGGAAGTTCAATAGATGGTAATCAGCAGGAGGTGTCCTTGCCTATGTTTGACCAGCTGCTATGAGACATCATGGGGTCCAAGTCAGGATTCCCAGGGCAATTCTTCCCAACTGTGAACCACTATGTTGACACCGCTGGTGGATCAAACCTGGCGGACAGAACAGACCCAACAACATTGGTGGTTGTGTTTGGGACTATATCAGGAAAGTATAACTATGTCAAGCTGTTGCTTGATACATCTGAGGGACACTTCTCAAAATTTGGCACAAGTTCCAGATGTTAATGGGAACCTTGCAGGATCGACTGTGTCTGCCATTATTATTTCCTGTGAAATGGTTGCTGCCTTGTGTTCCTTCCAGTTTCATTCTTTGTAGTGGTCACATACTTGCTAGATCAGTTCAGAGCGTAGTTAAGAATATTTCTACTTTGCTCTGGATCTCGAGTCAAACCAGGGGAGGATAAGCAGTTTTTCCTTCCCTAATGCAGATTAGTGAACCAGATGGGTTTAAAAAATTGACAATGGAGTCATGGTGACTCTTAGACCAGCTTTTAATTCAATTATTAATTGAATTCCAATTTTCACATCTGCCATGATGGGATCTGAACAGATGTTACCAGAGCCTTTTCCTGGATCATTAGGTCCAGTAACAGACTACTATTGCCATTGCCTTCCCTAATTACCAGATCAGTACCACGCTCAGAGAAAGGGAGTCTCGGCGTGCATAGATTCCAAGATTTTGGGTAAGTCCATAGGCAATAGCAGGTGTAAATTCTATAGATCGATTAGTATGTCCAATCAAACTGCAGCCCCTCCCCATGCTTAATCAGTTAGAAGCTTTCAAGAGGCTAAGTAGCTTGTGTAGAAGTTGAAAATGTTACTAATCTATGATAGCCAACCTGGCCACTTCTTAATGGAAGAATATATGGTTCCAGAATGTTTTGTATGCATGCAGTACATGTTTAAAGTTATGACCATGGGGTGCGTTTATTGAATATGATAATGGGAAATAAATTCTACCATCAGTCAATCTCTACTGGACAAAAGAAATTATTAATGTATTTTATTGAAGGTCCCTTATATAATATATAATATATAATAGATAATATAATATATAATATAGAATATAATATATAATATAAGGTCACAGAAATTTGAGGGTGCATACATGAGGATCAGTGGTCGGCACAACATCGTGGGCTGAAGGGCCTGTTCTGTGCTGTACTGTTCTATGTTCTATAATATCTGATACTTCTGCTCAGGTAACACTATGAATCATATACAGGTATATGACTTAGGTCTATTCGTCATGCCAACACTATCTCTTTAGCCTTTCTCTGTCTCGGTATTGTTTTATTAGACCCCTGTTTCTATAGATGAAAAGGCACCATTCTGAGCATATGAAACTGCAAAATTCACCCTCTACAGAATGATATAAATGATTTGTAAATCTGATTTCATCAAAATATAAATGCATGAAATTTTTACTTGCAATTTATAACTTATAAAAAATACAGGATGATAATGACTAATTCTAAATCTGTGTTCCTTTGTCATCACTAAGGAGTCTGATGAAAGCAGTTAAGAGCTCCATTCAATGCATGGCGAAGTCTGATTATGATTCACTGAGGTACTAAAGCAGCTATATTGAGATCCATAAACACTCCATTATATTATTCTTCTGAATAATATCTTCACTTAGTACAGACAAAACCTCCTAACAAATAAATGAACTCCATATTATGGCTTTCCTAGGGCCTGAAATTTCATGGTATTGCATCATCATTACGTTGTGGGAAGACCCTTGAAGTGAAATTGAATTCAATTAGATCGTTTTTCAGGGTGTGAGATTCGCCAAAGTTAGGATGAAAACTCAAGTCAAAGGTTCAAGAATATACTACAGGGAAATGATTCTCCTTCTTACCTATTTGGCTACCATATGATTTTAGGAGAAAGTGAGGACTGCAGATGCTGGGGATCAGAGCTTAAAAATGTGTTGCTGGAAAAGCGCAGGAGGTCTGGCAGCATCAAAGGAGCAGGAGAATCGACGTTTCGGGCATAAGCCCTTCTCCGTTGATGCTGCCTGACCTGCTGCGCTTTTCCAGCAACACATTTTTAATATCATATGATTTTGTCAAGAAATGCCAACCACTACAGTGGCACAGTGGTTAACACTGCTGCCTCACAGCACCAGGGTCCTAGGTTCGATTCCAGCCTTGGGCAACTGTCTGTGTGGAGTTTGCACTTTCTCCCCGTGTCTGCGTGGGTTTCCTCCCACAGCACCAAAGATGTGCAGGTCAGGTGAGTTGGCCATTCCAAATTGTCCATAGTGTTAGGTGCATTAGTCAGAGGGAAATGGGTCTGGGTGGATTACTCTTTGGAGGGTCTGTGTGGACTCGTTGGGCCGAAGCGCCTGTTTCCACACTCTAGGGAATCTAATCTAATCTAAAAAAAAATAAATTCCATCATCTTTTCAATAGAGCTGGACATTAAATGTGGACCAGTCAGCTCATTTCTCATTATGCAGGTGTGTCACTGCTAGTGTGGCCATTTCCTTCAACACATCTGTTGATCTGCCTTATAGAACACGTTGGTGACTGTGAGAGCTGTCAATCTTCACTTCATGTTGCTGATGTTCAGGCATTGCTATAAATAAGGCCCAAGGCATCTCCAGCAGCAAGAGACTGATGTTTCTGCTGAGTTTGTGATCTGAGCCACAATAATTGTCACTGCGTGTTCTGTAAAGGATTTGTAAACATATAAATTCAAGGTACAGGGAGTTAAATAACAGTTTCTCATCTTCCCCCCCAGACTCTGAAAAGACTGGTGAAACTTGTTGTATTTTATTTATTTTAAGTAAGACTTGACACATACTGATATCTGAACAACAATGTCAATTAGCAGCAGCATTAACGTTACACATTGAGAAGAAGTGTAATCTCCACATTCTCCGTCTCTGGTCACACTGGTAAATACATCAAGTGAATGTGTTTTTTCTCTGCCAGCTCTGTTGTCCTGTGAGGACGCATCTGAAATGGTACCAAATCTCCACAGACTGGATAATTCCCCCTCATTCTGCCCAGGGAAATAGTTCTGCATATCATTATGTGTAACAACAGAAATCACAGCTAAAGGAGTGAACAGTCATACTTAATATTTTAGAATATTCTTGTAAATTACAAAGAAACTCCAAAGTAGAGAATCCCTGGTGTATCAATTGATACCAAGTAATAGATTCCACACATCATGATCTAAAGGGCTGATCATGGGAGAAGCCAACCAATGTGTGTTTGAGCATTCCAGTACTTATTCTAGTGTGAAGACCATAGCGATAACAATGCCCTGAACTTATTCTTAAGTCAAACCTGATGTCTGACAAGTTCTCAGTTCTAATGGAACTACCTTTTAAGTTCCATGTAATAAATCTATTGTGTTTATCAAGCTTGAACCCTTCTTCTGCTGAAGACTTAGTATGGACTCCTTCCTCACTTGGTGTTGGTAACTTAGACTAATGTCAATACGAAGGATGAATAGTAGTGAATCTGCTCGCAGTATCTCAGATAGTTTTGGTGGGCATGGCCATAGTATATACCATGCTGACTAAAAGAGGGAGGGAGGTAGGGGGGGGAATGGTGGAATTCACTGCATGTACCATCTGGAACCTTTACACAAGGTTATTGGATTTTAAGTATCCCAGCAAAAATGCTAAGGAATGCTCTTAATTGTGCACCAAGGAAACACTGAGCTAGTTCTCCAAACTGGATTAAGCATACCATACACTTAATTGGATTGTAAACAAGTTAAGGAGTTATGACTTAATAATTTCTCACTAAATCATTAAACAACAAGTCTGACAAGTTGTGTCCTAAAAGCCATTCATTGCCTATAGGATCACAACTTAAACTCTGAATAAATGAGCAATTCAAATGTAAGCAGTTGTCATGGTGACTGAGCAACTTGAGTCGGAGATCATCCATGATGGAGCTATTCAACAAAATAATAGCAGTCACCTTACAGGTAATTCAGGACTGTCACAGTAATTCAGATCCATTCAGATCCATTGGGATCACTAAATAGCGCATTATAGCTGAATTCAATGATTAACTGAAATCAATGCCACAAAGGGTTGCAGTTAAATTAGATTTAAATTTCTAGATAGTTGATAATAGAACAACTTTAAATAACCAGTCCCCTCTCCCAAAGCCACCAAGGGGTCTGAGTTGCTTTAGCAATATACACTTGCATATAATAGCTTGGAGCTAGGAATGCTGATGATAGCAGTTCCAATCCCTCTCCAACACATGGTTCCACAGGAATGCTCCCTATTCTTAGCATCCTCCATTGGCATGTGTTGGAAGGATTTACCTGTTGGCCATATTATGAACACACTTTCCATGTCCATCAAGTCCAGAAGTGGTGGGATTCAACCGTGAAGCTTCTGACTCAGACAAGAACATTATCCACTGTGAGACAAGACCTCCCTAATACGACTATGGATGTTGTGCTGAACCTTTGTGAAGTTTTGATTAGGTTCTAACTAGAATATCATGTCCATTTCTGGTTGTCACATTTTAAGAGAGTGTAGAAATTTAGCAGAATGCTTCCAAATATGTTACTTACAAGTTTACAAGGTTAAGTTGGATAAGTCTGTGCTTATTCCCCTTGGAGCACAGACTATTGACGGGAGATCTGATACAGGCATATCAGATTGTGACAAGTTTAGATATGTTAGATAAGAAACCCCTTTCCATTGCTGATGGTACAAGGACTAGGGAACAAAGATGAAAGAATTTGGGCAAAAGAAGCAGAGGAATGTGAGGAAGGACATCTTTAGGCATCAGGAAAGACTGTAAACCCAATGCCTTTGAGGATGGTGGGAGCGAACAAAACATTCACAGGGAAATTGGATGGTCACTGGAAGAAAATGAATTGACCAGGCTAGAGTGATCAAGGTGAGTGAAATTGCCTGGATAGCTCTGCAGTGATATAACATAGATGTAATGGACCAAATGCTCTCATTCCGCACCATAAATAATGATAACATCTCTTCACTGTCCTGGAAAAGAGCTTCTAAGTCAGAGTCAGTGAAATTATACTCAGCACTGCTGTGCCAGTGAATTTCTATTCTTAGGCCAAGTGTCTTAGCAGCTCTTGCGTCAATAGAGAGGGCAGATAAAGATTGCTGGGTTGGGTGTCATCTTATGAGGCAAGATTAACCTGCACTCATTGGAGTTTAAAGAAGAAAAAGAGATCTTCTCCTTTAATTAATTCGAGGGACGTGGGTGTTACTGGCTGGGCCAGCATTTTATTGCCTATCCTCAGTTGCCCTTGAGAAGATGTTGGTGAGCTGCGGTAATGAACTGCTGCAGCCTATATAGTGTACGGACCTATAATCTTGTCAGGAAGAGGGTTCCACGATATTGATCCAGCGATAGTGAAGGAATAATGATATGTTTCCAAATCGGGATTTTGATGGCTTGGATGGGAATGTGCAGGTGGTGGTGTTCTTATTTATCTGCTGTGTTTGCCGATTGCGATGGTAGAAACTGTAAGTTGGAAGGTGTTTTCAAAGGGCTTTATGCAGGGTTTCTTGTAGATCAAGTGCATCGGCGCTGAAATTGAACATTTAAGATTGTAGATGATGTGCCAGTCAAGTGGGCTGCTTTCATTTGGGTGGTGTTGTTGGAGCTGTGCACATCCAAATCTCATTGAAATAACACAATCTGATGTGGATTGATGAGGTAGTTATTGAGTCATTTGTCCTTGCAGAGGAGTCAAGAACTAAGGCATTCAGCTTTGAAATAAGGGAGATCTTATGTAAGATGCAGAAATTCCTAAGAAGGAATTTCTCCCTTCAGAAGCACTTTAATCTTTGGAATTATCTTCCCCAGAGGGCAGTGAAGGCTGTGATATGGAATATATTCAAGGCTAAATCAGGCAGATTTCTAATCTACAATGGAGTCAAGTTTGTGGGGAGGAGACAGACAGGAAAGTGGCACTAAGGCCACAATCAGATTAGCTGTCACCTTATTGGATGGCAGAGCAAGTTCAAGGAACCTAGTCCTTCTTCCATTCATGATATTTTTAAGATGTTCTCCTGATCTCCTCCTTCATATGTATTCTGCTTGCAACTTTCTAACCAAATGATCCAACCATTTAATTCATTGCTGTTTTGTGACCTTACTGCGTGCACTTGGGATGTCCAATTTCCTCTACATTATAACTGTGTCAACACTTAAAAAGCTTTTCATTGACTGCAACACATTTTGGGATACCTTGGTATTGTTTAAGCTGCTCCATGAAAGTGGGATTTTCTTTCTTGCTGCCAAAGCGAAGCTAAAGCAGGAATGTGACTTAAAAATGTGACATTGATTTACGAACATCTGACTTACGAACCTTCATACTTATGAACACAATCTCATACTTACAGTTGGCTATTTTATATTGTCCTGTATTGTGTTCTGACTTGTGTACAAACCAACCTGCAAGCGGACTCAAGAATGGAAGCCATTTGCAACCCAGGGACTGCCTGGAGAACGAATTTCACTGTATTTCATACAGGTAAGCCTGTCTTTTGGATTGTAGGCAAATAAACAAAAGCATTTGGGGCTTGTTGGTTTTGTATAATTTGGGGAACATTTTGCTCATGAACGAATTACAACCAGTGACAGACGTGGATACTGCAAGTTGCAAAGACAGCGGAAAATCCCTTTGACAGGTGAAGGCCCATTGTGAACATCAAAAAACAATTTCCACTGATCACTATGAACATCACTCACAATGAATAATTTCCAACTGAATGCAGCTTGTGCCACCTTTATCACTTTGGCACACAGTTGCAGGATGTTTGCTAACTTTTATTTTAAACGTTAACCATCTGTTTTTCTCTTGTTTCTATCTTGTATTATATAGATTCAAACATAGTGCTAATAAACTTTACAGACTACGTTGACCAGAAATTACATGGCATTTAAATCCGGTAATACATTACATAAGTATACGATGCATGGCCTGAACTGATGAGCATTATTTTAGCAAAAGCTAACAAATGAAACTTTTTTATAAAACAGAATTACAATAAGAAATTATTGCAAAGGTAGAACAATTCGAGCTGAGAGTAATAGTCATAATTTAATCTTGACAATAAGTAGAACAATCAACTTCAGTTGCAACACTTCATTCCAAAAGATGCTCAGTTTTTTTCAAGATGTTCAATTTTAGTTGAGGATCTATTCCTCAAATGAAACTACTGAGCTGAAGTTGACAATTACCCATGGGTTTTTACTTTGATTTCCAGTCGTCACTGACTCTGTCAGGCTGATTGAGTTTCTGACTCCTAATGTTCTTGTCCATCTTCTGAGAGAGTAGGTCTTTGGCATGTTCTCTGTCCAATTCCTTTCTGTGTCCAATCACTCTAGCCTGGTCGCCTCTCATGTCATCTGCAAGTATTTTTTTTCACAGCCAACAGTAAATCCTGTAATGCAACAGAAAAGATTTAAACAATGACTAAAAATAAAAAATGCTGGATCTGACCCATTGAGCATTTCTAGCACTTTTCATAGAATAATCTGTACAGTATGGAAAAAGGCCCTTCAGCCCAACAAGTCGACACCAACCCTCTGTAGGGTAACCCAGACCCTTCTCCTACCCTATGTATATCCCCTGACTAATGCACCTAACCTACACATCCCTGAACACTATGGGGCAATTTAGCATGGCTAATTCACTTAACCTGCACATCTTTGGATTGTGGGAGGAAACCAGAACACCCGGAGGAAAACTATGCAGACACAGGGAGAATGAACAAACTTCACACAGAGTCATTCGAGGCTGGAATTGAACCCAGGTCCCTGGTTCTGTGAGACAGCACTGCTAACAACCGTACTCCTTTCGGTTTTTATTGCAGGTTCCCAACATCTGGTGTCCTTTGCTTCGATAGTCAAATGATGGCTTGCTCCAGCTCCCTATTGGACAGTCATCTTCCACAATGGAAAACTGCTGCTCCTTCATCATGTGGTTGTGTCTGCCCCTGATGAAGGAGCAGTGCTCTGAAAGCTAGTTCTTCCAAATAAAGCTGGTGGGATATGACCTGGTGATTTTTTACTTTGTACACCCCAGTCTGATACCGGCATCTCCAAATCAAAATGAAGAACAAGCTTTGTCTGCTTTTTTCTTCTTGGGATAGCTTTTCCATGCAGTACTTCTATTAAAAAATGTTCAAAAATGTTTCTAAATAGGTCCTGACTAACAAATGGCATCTGAGAATTAAAAATTGGCACCACTGTCTCTAAAAGTGCTGTTTTACAACAGGTACATGGACTTCTATGAATACAATCGTCTCCATTCTTTTCCCTCCACCTTAAGGCTGACACGATTATCTTTGTTGAAAGAAAGGGTGCTTTTCTGTTTTGTTAGCTATGATCCAACAGGTGCCAGGGGTCCTATCCTCTATATTCAAAAGACCACAGAGATCAAGGTCTGTGGTAGGTTGATATCCAATTCGGTCAGTAATGTTGCCTCAATTTTGGTCCAGGCCCAGTTGTTCACAGGCATGCACACCAAGACCCACTTACACTGCTATAAGATCACTGACTTACACGTAGAGCTGAATTTTTACCTCGTGGCTGTGGTGTGCGTAGCAGCAAGACTGATGCGAAAATGTGGAGAAAATGAAAAATTCACAATGTCACAAAACTTTTCCTCAATTTACCCCTCAAGCCTTAAATGGCAACTTCAGAATCTCACCATTGACCAGGCAACTATGTTATTTCCATGCATCTGTATCCTGTTGAAACTTGAATTCCCCTTATTTTAACAGCTATTCCACTTCTCCTTTCTTTCTTTAATAAAACAGATGGTACAAATTCAATCAGAGTAGGTTAATGGTGCTGCAGCTCACTGATCTCCTTGTCCTGGTTATCATACAACAACATTGACCCTGAATTCTTCATGGCCAGCATCTCCTTTGACCCATTATCCCAACACAAGTCAGCAGCAGCAAACCACCATTCTGATCATGTCACCACCCCTGATCTTGGAGCAACGCAGTCACTGCTTCAACATTTCAATTCTTAACTTTGGGACTCAGTGACAATCTCGGATTCATATGGTTCTGTCTAGCTGCTTTACACCCAGACACACACATGTGCGCGCGCGCACACACACACACATATCTTATGCATCTACATAGACTGCATCTCATGGTTCTTCATTTGCTTTGTTAGCACTCACACTTATTTGGAGGCTGCTAGTCTCTGCTTAATTGACCCTGATTTCTTACAGCTCAGTCATTGACATCCATACTGACTGAAGGGCTGCCAATCTGTGTCTAGCATTGTTTTTTGGTGCACAGACTCTTTAATGCTCAATTACAAGCTGCCAACCTATGTGATTTCCATTGCTTTATAATATGGGAGAAAAAGTTTGTCATGGTGGGGAACATTGAACAGTCAATGCAGTGGACATATCACTGTAGAGCTCTGTGCCATGTCAACATCACACCAACAGCATGTGGCAAACATACTGAATGTGCTTCAAGCAAATAGCCACGTATGGAAGTCAAAAGTGACTAGTTCTTAGGGGAGCCAAGGGGATTATAAACAGTCAGGGGCACTGTCACAACCAGTCAAGGGTGTCATCCTATTGTAGTCCACAGAAGTGGTCATGTCAATCAGGGATTTAGTCCTACCAGAGTCTAAGAATTTGTGTCCGTGATGATATGGTGTCTCTGCAGTCTGGGGATTGAAGCATGGTCAGGGAAAGTAATGGCCTACTGGACTGTTAATCCAGAGACCCAGGTAATGTTCTGCTGACCTGGATTTGAATCCCGCCACGGTGGGTGTGAGTTCAGTTAAAATCTGGAATTAAGAGTCTGATGATGACCATGAATCCATTGCCAATTGTCAAAAAACTCATCTGGTTCACTAATGCCCTTCAGGGAAGGAATCTCTCCTGGTTTGGCCTACGCGTGACTCCAGACCCACAGCAATGTGGTTGACTCTTACCTGCTCTCTAAGCAATAAATGCCAGTCTAGCCAGTGACACCATCATCCTGTGAATAAATATTTTTAAAGTCCTGCAGGTGCAGGGCAAGCAGTTTGGGGTTTTCCAATAACCAGTCAGAATGCTGTGGCACATCAAACTGGGGGATTTGAGGGGACTGTTTTTCTTGCAATGAAACAAATAGATTGAATGAACATGGTTCAAGTGAATGGAAGCGTAGTTAATGCTAGCGCATATGCAGGAATGGTGGACACAGAGGGTAGGAAGGATTTGTGGTCTGGGAGGATGTGGTGACTGAGAGCTGTTAAGTTGGCAAGATGCATGTAATAGTGAGCCTTGGTGAGAGGTCTTTGCAATTGCATTAGAATGAATAGTTCCTCGTGAGTGTGAGGTAACAAGGAGCAGGTGATGACTCTTACCTTTGCAGAACCTAGAGGACCGTTGATCTTCTTCCTGCACTGCTGGCTGTCCATTTTCACCCAGGGCACAGCAGTTGTGCAAGCTGGCTGGTCTGGTGGGTTCGCCTTCTGTGAAAGGAATAACGGCATGGTGGCTCAATGGTTAGCGCTGCCACCTCACAGCGCCAGGGACCCAACTTCGATTCCAACCTTGGTGGCTGTCTCTGTGGAGTTTGCAAATTCTGCCCATGTCTGTGTAGGTTTCATCTGGGTGCTCCGGTTTCTTCCCACAATCCAAAGATGTGCAGGTTAGGTGAATTGGCCATGCTAAATAGCCCATAGCGTTAGGTTCATTAGTCAGAGGGAAATGGGTCTGGGTGGATTACTCTTCGGAGGGTCGGTGTGGACTTGTTGGGCTGAATGGTCTGTTTCCACACTGTAGATAATCTCTAATAAGCACAGCTTTCCTCTTCACCATGCAAGATCTCCAAGTCCCAGTTCGCGAAGCGTGAAGTGAGCATTTCTTTCGTTGGGAACGTATCCCAGTGATATCAGCCGAGCTAGAGCTCGGTCCTGACCTGCAGCATCGAAAGTGGACTTTCAAATGATGCCAGCACCTTATGCACCAGAACATTCCAGCATCAGCAAGCTCATCTGCTTCTCCAGTTGCACACTTGCATGACAAAGGTATCCCCAGGAGCCTGGTTGCAGAATTAATGAGGTAGAAAGTGGAAAATGGTGTGAGAAATGTTGGTGCTCAGGCACCAGGAATTTCACTTGATAAAACACCAACTGAAAATGGGAAAATTGCTCCAGCAATATTGATTCTGTACCTAATGGGAACCTATAGCAAAGAAACATTACCTGCAAGCAGGTGATCACTATCATTGCTGCTATTTCTACTGAAGGTGAGGTGGGTAATTTTGTACTTGACCTTCACATACTGTCATTCCATCTAACTGTTTTGAAGATATATTACCTGTCAGATAGTGTGTCAAGTAAAGTGTGAGGTGATGCATTTTGGTAGGAAGAGCATTGTGAGACAACACAAAACAGGAGGTCATAAGTCTAAAGGGGGTGCAGGAGCAGAGGTACCTGGGTGTATACATGCAGAGATCAGTGAAGGTGAAGGATAAATTGAGAGATCAATAATAAAGCTTACAATATCCTAAACTTTATTAAAGGTCGCAAGGTGTACAAGACCGTGGCTGGGGGTGATAATGATCTTGTCTAAGACACTTGTTGGACCTTAGCTGAAGTATTGTGTACAGACCTGAATGTCATGTTATAAGAACAATGCAGAAGCGATTTACAAATATTTTAGTTGTGATTGAAGAAATTCAGACTGTTCTCCTTACAGAGAGGACTCTATGAGGTAATCGGATGAAGGCTTTGAAAATTGTAAGCGGGCTTCAGAATAGATAGGAAGAAACTTCCTGCTCATTAAAGGATCAAGAACTAAAGAGTGTATATTGAAAGTGATTGCAAGAGAAACAAATATGATGCGCAGAAAATCTTTTTCACTAAGCGAGTAGCTAAGGTAGGGAGTGCACTGTCTGGAAGTCTGGGGGAGGTAGGTTCAACGATTGGATGATTATTTAGGGAGAAAAAAATTACAAGGGCATGGAGGAAAAACAAGAAAAAGCCAGCTGATAATGAAGAACCATTTGAAGAACTGGTGAAGACACAATGGGTCGTCTGTAGCACTTCTGGGATTCTGAGAGTCTGTGATCCCAGAAAAGGTTCACATCAATGAGGAGAAGTCATTTCTACTACACAGCATTTCGATTCCATCCCCACCTTTAATAACCGATGAGATGACAAATCTGTTCTCCTGCTCACAAGATCTTGTCCCAAGTTGAACAGTATTCACCCCCTCTCCTACCTTAAATCCAAATGAATCATCAGACGGAGATGTCCCACTTTGCCATTGAGCAGTGCCTTTTCCAACTTCAGAACCTCCAAGACATTTTCCCTGCATTTAGACATTTATCACAAGGACATTGCAATATTCTGCAAAGGCACTGACTTCTCATAATGCAGGATGAGCATGACTGATCATCCCTTTAAAAAAAAGGTTCGGTGTCACAGCTTAAAGATAGATTTTTGTTAAGCATTGTGTAGGCAGAGTGCAGAATGAAACTCTGGCAGGAAGGATGATACAACAGTAACAAAGTTGAATGAAATATATTAAAGAAGAGTATAGTGAGTTTTAAGGTCAGATACTCTTTTGTAGTCAGAGATTTTTTTTTGCACAGCCTCCAATTGATGGTTAGCATTCTGTAAGAAAGAGAAACATTCAGCTTTTTATAATTGGACTTTATTATGAACCTAAGAACTGTCAAATAAAGAGCTGTAGAGAGTTATCATCCTTCCCTTCCTTCCTGAAGACTATAGTATCATATCGGAGCTCTGAGCAGAACATGAAGAGCCACCGAGCAGAGAAAACTTCCTGGGATTTATTTCACCTGGAACTATTTCCAGTAGGATTTCCACCTACTCATTCAAAAATTGTGTTTCTATGATTGCGGCAATAACAGAAATATATAAAAAAGGAGCAGGAGTAGGACATCAGCCCCTCATGGTGTCAGTCATCCAACTCAGGACCCTCTTCCTGCTTTCTCCCGAAATGGTTTGATTTATTTTCTCATTGAAACTTTGAATGGTTTGGCCTCAACCATTTTCTGTGGCAGAGGTTTCTACAAGCCCAGCCCCGCTCTCTAGGTGAAGAAATTTCTCCTCATCTTAGTTCTAAATAGCCTACTCTGATTCCTTAGAATGTGACCACTGGTACTAGACTCCTCAGTCTTATGGAACTTGCTTCCTACTTTTATCATGTCTAGACTTGTTAGGATTTTACAGTTTTCCATGAGATTCCCCCTGTCGTTCTTCCAAACCATATAGACCTAACTGATCTGGTCTCTCTTCATATGTCAGTTCTGCCATCCCAGGAATCAATCAGCAGCCCAGAAATCCAACGACTACAGCCAATTGAATGGCTGGGCTGCATTCCTGATGAAGGGCTTTTGTCCGAAACATTGATTTTCCTGCTCCTCAATTCCTGATGAGGAGCTTTTGACCAAAACACTAATTTTCCTGCTCCTAGGATGCTGCCTGACCAACTTTGCTATTCTAGCACCGCTCTAATCTTGACTCTCATCTCCAGTATCTGCAGTACCCACCTCAGCCACTGACCAACATGCTGAAAAGTCAGGATGGAGACTATGCTGAAAGGGATGATCCTGTGGATGATGAACGTAGAGAAATACCTTGAGTGATGGCTTTAACAATGCACTGCTATTCAATGTAATCATATTCTGTTGAAGTACCAGCCCAGTTACTTCACCTTAGACAGGTTGACACCCTTGTCCATTCTGAGCCTTTGCCTTAATGGTAACATTCCTGTCTCTGAGTCAATAGATGCTAGATTCAAATCCCCCACCAGACAATCCAAGTGACATATAGCAAAGTCCATTAATTCAGCTACTGTGGGAAGCTCTAATCAAAGTTAAAACTTCATGGAAACCTATAAATGCCCCACAGCAGATCTCATAGGAAGCTGTAAAATTCTAACAGATTAAACAGGGAAAAGCAGGAAGGATGTTCTCTAAGTCCCCAGTACCAGGGCTCACATTCTAAGGAATGGAGGTAGGCCATTTAAGACTAAGATAAGGAGAAATTTCTTCACCTAGAGAGTGACTCACATAATAATGATTGCCTCTCAGACCACAGGATGATTAGAAATTGCAAAAACAATTCCTTTCATCATTTCATACTATTCTCCAAGGGAAGGGTATGAAGATACTAAACAACAGCAGTTTTGCTGAAATGACGTAACAGATGAACATATCAAGAGACCATGCACTTACATTTCATGCCACAATTTCAAGGCCGCAATTGATTTTTTTTGTAATCAGAGATTTTTTTTTTTGCACAGCCTCCAATTTATGGTTAGCATTCTGTAAGAAAGAGAAACATTCAGCTTTTTATAATTGGACTTTATTATGAGCCCAAGAACTCTCAAATAAAGAGCTGTACAAAGTTATCATCCTTCCCTTCCTTCCTGAAGACCATTGTATCATATCGGAGCATACAAGATAGAAAATTGAAGATGCACATATGATGAATAAAATGAATTCGGGGAAGGGGGAGGAGGTAAAAATGATTCAATGTAAAGACATTTTCAATGTGAATTATTTCCTTGCTTGTTTTGCTTAAAATGGATTATCTTAAACTAAACAAAGTATCCTAACCTGAAGTAATCTCAAATCATTGACATATCTATCTTACCATTGCAATAAATCAAAAAAGAATTAAAATAATGGAAGTTTAGTCATTCATAAAACTGTACTACTTAATTGTTTTTCTTCCTGTTTTTGAGCTGACATTTCACTGAATTGAACTCTTTAATTGTCCTAGCTTGGAAGGAATTCCCTAATGGCTGGTAATAAATGCAAATGGCGTTGGTGGAATACAGAATACATTACAAAATCTTAGGATAGTATTTAAACGCTTTCATATGTATTCAACTCACACGCTGCACAGAACACATACAGTGATCAGCTGCAGAATTGTCCAAAAAAGAAACAATAGAAAGGCAAATGGAGACAGTATTTTTCCAAGCATAATGAGGCATTTTTAACTGACTGACTAATTGTCAAAATAACAGTGCTTGTAAGAGGCTGTGTTCTCGAAATACCCAATAATATTGTTGCCAATAATATTGCTGAGTATCACCCAGAATTGTCATTACTTGATACTTCAAGAGCATCCATTGTATGGTGCATCCCTCTTAGCTCTACTTTAACAGATTCATTTAAAGGAAATAAGTTAAGCCTCACATAATAACATGTGACTACCCTTCACTTCTTTTGGTTTCTCCCATCTTTCTTGGGATTACCACTCTGCTCATCTATTATCCTTCCCCATCTCCTCCTTTTGGTTATTAATTCCTTTTCCAATTCTACTGTATCTCTCACCACTGCACTTTCTCATCTCATTTAGACCATCCTTCTCCCTAGTAGCATTTCTCATCGCCTGCCTTGGCACATTTCCTCTCCCTCTCCCTCTCTGCAATAGATAAACACATCCATTTCAATCTCTTCTCAGCTATTTTCGTCAATGCTCCCATAATCTTCACTAATCTCCTGATGCACTAGCTCCTGATTTTGTTCTTTCTCCTCACTTCAAGTATCATCTGAACATCTTAGTCTCATTAGGAATCAGTCGTTGCTCCTCTTTTCATGATTTTGCCCAGAAATCGAGAGTTTAGACGAAGTCCAGTCTTACAATTAACATACAGCTTCTTCCTTTCAGTCTCAGAGATATGTTCCTATCACATTCAACCCATCACATTTCTTCCAATTATTCCAACTACAGCCAATTTGTTCCTTAATTTCCTTTGCATTCTTCTATTTTCTGCCACCATTGACACCAGGTACTGGAAACTACTCACTTATTTTTAGCCTTGTCTGGTAGTCTTATAGATGCCATAGCCAGACATTCTTCTCAGGGATCGCCATGCCTTCTAGTTCAGCTCAAGTCATCCTCAGATCCCTGGTTGTAAGTCTCCACTAGATTGATTTATAAAATCTTCTTATTTTATTGGCCTTCCAGATGTTTCGCCATGTCTGGTCTCAAATCAGGTTAACATTCATGGATTTCCATTCATTACTGCATAACTCTCTTGCAGTAGAATTTTAATTCCTATATGCTATTCAAACTATCCTAGTGCATAGACCAGTGAGACCTGGACATTACATCAGTGGCACGCAAGAATACTAGAGGAATTCCAACAGCACTGTCTCCACCCCATCCTTTGGATTCATTAGAACAAATACTAAGGTCCTTGTTGAAGTCAGGTTCACAAACATTCAAGCAAACACATAGAGTCTTCGAGATGTACAGCACGGAAACAGACCCTTCAGTCCAATTCGCCCCATGCTGAACAGGTAACCGAAATTAATGTAGTCCCGTTTTCCAGCACTTAGCCCACATCCCGCAAAACTCTTCCAATTCAAGTACACATCCAGATGTCTTTCAAACGTTGTGATGATACCAGCCTCCACCACTTCCTCTAACAGCTCATTCCATACATGCATTACCATTTGCATGAAAAAGTTGCCCTTTAGGTCCCTTTTTAATCTTTCCCCTCTCACCCTAAACCTATACCCTCTAGTTCAGGATTACCCCATCCCAGGGAAAAGACCTTGTCTATTTATCCTATCTGTGCCCCTCATGATTTTATAAACCTCTATAATGTCACCCCTCAGCCTTCGATGCTCCAGGGAAAACAGCCCAGTGTGTTCAGCTTCTCCCTATAGCTCAAACCCTGGCAACATCCTTGTGAATCTTTTCTGAACTGTCTCAAGTTTCACAACATCCTTCCTAGAGGAGGGAGACCGAAATTGCACACAATATGCAAAACCTGCACAACATGGGCTGGATTTGTGCAGGTGGCCAATAACCACATTCTCAGCTGACCTTCGAGTCACCGACACAACAGGGGAGGACAAATACAATGTTTCGAAGGCTGTCTGATGTTGAACTCAACGCAGGTCTTGCTGCATCCCTGTAACACTGTACTTGGTTTACTTTCTCAATTGGAGGAGAAAGTGAGGACTGCAGATGCTGGAGATCAGAGCTGAAAATGTGTTGCTGGAAAAGCGCAGCAAGTCAGGCAGCATCCAAGGAGCAGGAGAATCGACGTTTCGGGCATCCTGAAGAAGGGCTGATGCCCGAAACGTTGATTCTCCTGCTCCTTGGATGCTGCCTGACCTGCTGCGCTTTTCCAGCAACACATTTTCAGCTCTTACTTTCTCAATTAGATGCTTTTGAGTGATTTGTGTATTTGCAGAACAGATAATTTTACTTTTATTTGATCACTTAAGAGCCTTAATTGTGGCAACTTGAGAAGGATCCTCACGGATCTTCTCACCTAATGCTTAATTGGCAAGGCAGCCAGAAGGGAATGTGTATCTCTCTGAGCCAACCCACTGAATTATTCACCCTTCTCACTACCTTCCTTACCACCTTCAATGGAAGAGGTAATTATACTCAACGTAATGGAAGATTAAATGGAATTTACGATTAGCAGCAATTCAAAGAGCTGTAGGAGCTGGTTCTGATTAATCTGTTGAATTAATTGTTTAATTGTAATGTCATCCTTGCAGTCGTGAATGTAGCTTCCATATTGCCTGCAGAAAAATCATTTATTTCCTTTAAAGCTTGAGTCTCAGTGCAATGCAAATCCCAGTGTGATTTTTTAAAATGGAAAATAAGATTAAAAATATTGTTTATAGGACCTGCAAATCTTCCTTAATTTCAGCAGTATGCATGATGTTATGTGGGGAGATGACTAAGAAGGCAGAATGCTCTTTCTATATTTGGACACTTTTATTGATTTAAATCCCCTCAAGGCCTTCTATGAATGGCTGGTTTTAGCCGCTTTGCTCACGATAATCAATTTTTCATGACATGTAGTCACAGCACACCCGTTACAATGTGAAATGTGGCAGCAGTGTTCAAACCAAAGATTGGATTTCAGTAATGAACATCACAATTGACGTCATTAACCTGTGAAATAAAAAAAGAGGATTATCTGAGTGACAGTGTTGTGTGGGACGCATGTCCGGAAAATACTACAAAATGCATCATTGTTACCATATTGTGGAAATTCAATTTAATGTTCCGATTGAAAATGCAATAGACTCAAGGTTACATTACCGTAACTAACTGCAGCTGTTACCATGTGTTACTGGAAACAAGCTCACAACGTTTATCTGAAGAAAACTCAATATTTTCAGAATGAAGTAGTGTGACGCTGTCTTGTTTTTATTTTTAACAAAAGAGAAGTGGAAAACATGGTGAGTGGAATGAAATGGAGAAAATATACCATGTTGAATTAAATAATTGGGCTTCAGGCAACCAACTAAGTTACCAAGGAATGTTAATTACTATTTGTTTACAATGTGCCAGTGGATATTTGGCCAACACTAAAATCCATTATGGAAATCTGCTCTTTGATTGTGTCATGGCAAGTGTCACATTTCAAAGAAGCACATTATATTACAGAAAAGGGGGCCATCTTGTGGTGCAGTGGTAGAGTCCCAACTCTTTCTGCCAGGAGGCCCAGGTTCAAATCCCAACTGCTCCAGACATGTGTCATAACTGCCCTGAACACATTGATGTGAAAAATAGATTGATTAAAAAGAATTATATTCTAGAGGAATAAAACAACCTTAACAAAATAAAAAGTAAACCAATTATTCGTGTGAAATGTTACCACCTACAGGTGACCCCCACTTATAGGTAGCTACAGTTCTCAGGATTTAACTAATAAACAACCTCGTCATTGCAATCTTAAAGAGGTAACGAAGATAACAACTCACTATCAACCACATTCGAATAACCCTCTCAATTCCTGAAGTAAGACATTGGGATAAAATTCCAGAGATGTAACATTTAAGGAATGATGATTCTCAGGTTATGCATTGAAGTACAACATCTTTGGGAGATGTTATATGACAGACTCTGTTGTCAGATAGGGCAAAGCGCAGATATATTGCCTGCTGAAAATTGAGGCAAACACCAGTTCTGGTTTTTGCCTCAGTTTCCCTCTCCTGACCAACATGATCATTGAAACATAGAACATAGATCAGAGTTGATCTGTGGCCTAACTCCTTATACTTGCCTTTGGACCATATCCTTTAGTACCATGTTAACAAAAGTTTATCTCTCTCAGATTTAAAATTAGCAACTGATCCCACATCCATGCTGTTTGTGGAAGAAAGCTCCAATTATCTATCTTCATGTGTAAGAGTGCTTCCTAACGTCCCTCTTGAACAGTCTGGCCCTAATTCTCAGACTGTGCCCCTCGTTCCAGAATCCCTAACGAGTGGAAATAGTTTATCATTAGCTACCCTGTCTTTTCCTCTTAATACCTTGAATACTTGGATCAGATCACCACTTAACCTTCTAAATTCTTGAGAAAACCAGGACTAATTTGTGGAATCTCTCCTCGTAAATTAACCCCTGAAAACTAGATATTATTCTTGAGAGCTTATATTGTACCTCTTCTGAGGCCATTATATCCTTCCTAAGGTGTAGTGCCCAGATCTGCTCACAACGTTTCATGACAGATCTGACCAGAGTTTAGAATAACTGCAGCATAACTTCTGCACCCTGGAACTCTCATAGTGTTAAGGCTTTCGATAGGGAGAAATTTGTTATGTGTGTACAAGAAACTTTCTTATTCAATGTGTGTATGTATCTATTACAGAAGGAGTAAAACTTGACCTTCTCTTGGGAAATAAGGCAGGGCAAGTGACTGAGGGAGCAATTTAAGACAAGTGATCATAGTTTTAAAATAGTTATGGAAAAGAATAGAACTGATTAACACGTTACAATTGTAAAGTGGAGAAATTTGATTTTTATTGGACAGGAACTTTCAAACGTTGATAGGGGGAGGCTATTCACAAGCTAAGGGACCGTTGAGAAATGAAAGGCCTTTAAGAATGAGATAATGAGAGTTCAGAGACAGTATGTCCCTATTAGTGTGAAGGGGAAGGCTGGTAGGTATAGGAAATTCTGGATGACTAGGGAAAAAAGCCTGGTCAAGATAAAGAAGGAGGCATATATCCGGTACAAGCTGGGATCAAATGAATCTGTAGAGGAGTATAAGTGCAGGAGGAGGGAAATCAGAAGGCAAAAAGGGGACAAGAGATAGCTTTGGCAAATAGAGTTAAGGAGAATCCAAACATATTCGATAAATACATTAGGGCAAAAGAGTAACTAGGGAGAGAATAGGGCCCCTAAAAGATCAACATGGCCATGTGTGGAACAGAGGAGAAGGGTGAGATACTAAGAGAATATTTCGTCTCAGTTTTTACTGTGGAGAAGGTCATGGAAGCTAGAGAAATTGGGCCAAAAAACGATGTCTTTAAAAAAATTCATATTACAGAATAAACGATGCCAAAATTCTTCAAATGCATGAAGGAACCTGATCAGGTGTTTCCCAAAACTTTGTGGGAAGTTAAGGAAAAGATTGCTGAGCCCCTTGCTGAGATATTTGCATTATCAATAGCCATGGGTGGGGAAAAGCTAGGGAACTATAAACTGGTGAGCCCTACATCAGTGGTGGGTAAGTTATTAGAGGGATTCTGAGGGACAGGACTTACATGCTTTTGGAAAGGCAAGGACTGATTAGGGATAGTCAACAAGATTTGTGCATGGGGAATTATGTCTCACTAAATTGATTGAATTTTTAAAAGAAGTGACAAAGAGATTGAAGGCAGAGTGGCAGATGTTATCTACATGGGCTTCAGCAAAGTGTTTGACAATGTTTTGCATGGTTGACTGGTCAACAAGGTTAGATCACTTGGGATTCAGGAGGAGCTAGCCAACTGGATACAAAATTGGCTTGAAGGTAGGAGACAGAGGGCAGTAGTGGAGGATTGATTTTCCAATTGGAGGCCTGTGACCAGTGGTGTGCCGCAAGAATCAGTGCTGGGTCCACATTTATCTAAATGATTTGGATGATAACATAGGAGGTATGGTGAGTAAGTCAGATGACACCAAAATTGGACATGTAGTGGACAGTGAAGAAGATTATCTCAATATACAATGGGATCAGATGGGCCAATAGACTGAGGATTGGCAGTTGGAGTTTAATTTAGATAAATGTGAGGTGCTGCATTTTGGAAAGGCAAATCAGGGCAGAACTTATACACTTAAGGGTAAGGTCCTGGGGAGTGTTGCTGGACAAAGAGATTGAGGGGTGCAGATGCATAATTCCTTGAAAGTGGAATTGCAGGTCAACATGGTGGTGAAGGCGGCATTTGGCACGCATGGTCAGAACATTGAGTATAGAAGTGGGGATATCATGCTGTGACTGCATGAACATGGGTGAAGCCACTTTTGGAATACTGTGTACAATTTTGGTCTTCCAGCTAGATGAAATATGTTGTTAAACTTGAGAGAGTGCAGAAAAGATTTACAAGAATGTTGCTGGGACTGGAGGGTTTGAGCTACAGGGAGAAGTTGGATAGGCTGGGTTTTTTTCCTGGATCATTAGAAGCTAAGGGGTGACCTTATAGAGATTTATAGAGGGGCATGGATAGGGTGAATAGCCAAGGTCTTTTTCCTCGAGCAGAGGAGTCCAAAACTAATGGACAGAGACTTAAGGGGAGAGGGGAACGATTTTAAAAGGACGTGAGGGATAACCTTTTCATGCAGAGGGTGGTGCATGTATGGAACAACCTGCCAGATGAAATGGTGGAGGTGGGTACAATTACAACATTTAAAACACATCTGGATGGGCATATGAATAGGAAACGTTTAGAGAGATATGAGCCTAATTCTGGAAAATGGGACGAAGTCAGATTCAGATATCTGGTTGTCATCAATGAGTTGGACTGAAATGTCTGTTTCCATGCTGTAAAACTCTATGACACGATGACTACTTTAGTCATCTCTTGAAAAAAATTGCATCAGTTTTGTCGGGCCTGACCCAATGGTCATGAATCCGTGCTAGCTTTACCAGATTAACTGAGAATTTTCAAAGTGTTAGGTACCTCATCCTTGATTTTCAACTCCAATAATTTCTCTACCACAGATGTTATGCTGGCTGCTCTGTAATTCTCTAGTTTTCCTCTTTCGCCCTTCTTAAAACATAAAATGTCATGGTCAGTTTTCCAATCCAGAGGGATGGTTCCTGTATTTGGGTAACTCTGCAAGATTATTATTAGCACGTCTTCAGTGTGCTCCCCTATTTCCTTTAACATCATCGAGTGGAAGCCATCAGGTTCCATTAATCTCCTCATTACTGAGGTGTAGAATGATAGAATCCCTACAGTTTGGAAAGAGGCTCTTTGGCCCAACAAGTCCACACTGACCCTCCAAAGAGTAACCCACCCAGACCCACTCCCCTACTACTCTACATTTACCTCTGACTAATGCACTTAATCTACACATCCTTGAACACTGTGGGAAATTTAGCATGGCCAATTCATCTAGCCTGCACATCTTTAGATTATGGGAGGAAACCCACGCAGACAAGGGGAGAACATGCAAACTCCACACAGACAGTCGCCCAAGGCTAGAATTGAACCTGGGTCCCTGGTGCTGTGAGGCAGCAGCGCTAACCACTGAGCAGCTGTACTACCCTTAATGTTTACTTCCATTAAATTTAATCAGTCCCTATTCCCAATAGCAAGCAAACCTTCCACCTATCATCATGAGCTAAGACGGCATGCTTGTTAAACTACATTCAGACCATTATTTTGTTGATGGTTAGAGCCAGATTATTGTCACAAAGTAGGGAGTGCAGGGGAAATAGAGAGAAAAGTGTTAACCTTCTGTCGATGAATGGAATTTCCTCATGGCATAATAAAGTCAATTAAAACCATGAGCAATTATCTGAATGTCACCTCATGAGATTGTCAGCTTTTATTGAATTTGTTTTAATAAGATTGATCAAGTACAAAAGCAATTAAAAAGTAAGTATCATTTTAACAATGTAATGCACCAAGAGTAGTGTGAACATCAATAACAGTTAAATGTTCCAAAATATAATTCAATGTCTATTAACCTAACATTTAATTGAATAAGCATCAACGCATTTGGAATATTATATTTGGGTTCACAATCTACATCTGTTTCAGTTTCGAATTTGGGACTTTGCCCATTACATGATTATTAGGCCTCAAAAGTTTTACTAATTGAAAGTTGGGGCATCTTTAGTCTTTTGGAAAGGTGCCAGATACAAAGGAGTTGATTACAAGGGAAAATCGATTACTTTTCAACAGTGACACTGCACTCTGACAAAAGACTTGCTGAAATATTCAGTTTCACTTGGGCTCATCCCAAAACTTCAATGTGTTAATGGGAACCAGCCGCAGGCCACTCCAAAAACTGCCAATGGATTGGAGTGGGCACCACTCATCAGTCATGCCACTATAGATAGTACCCGATTCTTACTGTATGGAAGTGTTACGACATGGGTTAAACCTTCCTGCTTAATTTAAAACCAGCAACACAAAAAAAATTTATCCCGTGCAGTAATCTGTAAACATTTGAGTGGCCAAAAACAATTTTAAGTAAAAATTAACAACTTTACTTCTTAAAGTACAACAGAGAATAATTAACTAACAACTATTTACAATTCCTTCCTCTAACCTATCTTTTACCTTCCCTTCTTTAATACTAGTTCAATAGAACTCCCAATTAAGATTTACAGAAAATCCAAATTTTAAAACCAACCAGTGGTCGAATCTTCTCTTTATCTTCATCAGTAGATTGGCTTCCCAGGTCAGTGTTGAGGTTTTTCTCTGTGCAAACTTCTTCTCTAGACAGGTACCTCACAGTGAGTTCTGACTAGCAGTCTACAGCTGTTGGTCTGGTGGCAGTTCTCCTCCCAACTGTGCAACTTTCCCCAGGCTTATACCCCAAAGCATTGGATTGTGTCATTGGCTTTTAAGATTGTCAATATACTAAATTCAAACTTAATTGGAAATTGGTATTTCTTGGGGTATAATTTAAACAGATTGGCATAATTCGAATCTGTTTTGTTATTTCTAGGCAACTAGCTTCCCCAGTAGCTGGAGCACATGTTACGCTGTGTCTTATTGAGAACATTTGGTGCTGTCACTGCTAGCTTTTACTCTTTTAAAGGTATAGCACACCCACATCTTCATAACAGTAGCTTTTGGAAGAGGCACAATGGAACATCCAGGGATTAAATCACATTGTTATGTCAAGGTAAATATAAAAGTCTTTATATGTGGAGAACAAACTGACCCAAGACATGTCTTACATGTAAAAGATTATACTTACATACATTTGCGGGACAGGGAGGGACCGATAACTGAATGGGCTTACATTTAACTTCAGCAGAAAGACCTTCGATGGTGGCCTTTCCCCAATGTGCCTAGGTGGCAGCTGCCCCAAGCTTTAGTACATCCCTCAGCACGTAGCCCTGGACCTTGGAATTTGCCAGTCTGCAACACTCATCCTTGCTCTGGAAGACCGAGTTTCAAGCAGACCAATCAGCACCTTTCACTAAGTTGAAGACCCTCCAGGCACAATTGATGTTTGGCTTGGCCTACATCCCAGGGAGTAGATCTGTGTCACAGCGCTGCTCAGGATGAACCTCAACAAATATCACTGCATCTCTCTCCAAACTTCCTTCTCAAAGGCAGATTCCAGCAGGAGATGTGTGACCATCTCCACCCCCAACTCCCATACAACCACTTCAAGGATTGTCCATGCATTGAAAGTCCATGCATACATGAAGGATCTCACAGGAAGGGCTCTTATCACCACCCAGGTAGTTGAAGTTTATTCTGCTGCTGCAATAAGGCTTCAAGCTTTAACCTGAAGATTCGATTTCGCAATGAAAACCGTTCATAAGCCTCATTTACCTCAAAATTACTAGACATCTCTCTACAAATATCTCAGACTGGGAGGTAAAAGCAGCAATTTCTTTTACTGAACTTTACCAGCTAATGACAAGAGATTGTCAAAAACAAGCATACCCTTTCCCATTTGAGGTTAATGTAGATCAGGCATAATACCTGAGACCTCGCTGATCTGCAAGGCTCCATTTTACAATGGATTAACTCAGAGGATCATTACCATCCCTCAACCAAGTGGGTGACACGATGGCTCCGTGGTTAGCACTGCTGCTTCCCAGCGCCAGTGACCCAGGTTCGATTCTAGCCTCGGGCGGCTGTCTGTGTGCCATAAAATTGTATTTGAATAACTATTTCAGGCTTCAGGATAAAATATTTATTTTTTTTGTTGCAGTGAGCACTGGCGATTTGACTGACTGGTCCCCGGTGAACACACCCCACTTTATCTGGATTCTCGGACCTCATGGTTGTTCTTTCTCCTGAGCCTCACTGTAGTACTGGCAGTGACCACCCTCCCCAGTGGAACTGTTTTGCTACTGCAGGGCTGCCAGTGTCCAGTTGACCAACAGCTCTCATAGGCTGGATCTCACTGGGGCTTTTTACCATGTCGAGGTGCCAGGGAATAGCCTCAGCAGGCTTGCCACTGGCTCTCCAACAAAGGCAGGCCCATTATCATCAAATCCAGCTCAGTAAATGTAGCCAATTACCCTCATAATCCAGAATGTCGAGATCACTATGAAACAATTCCTGCCAGATTGACTGCATTTAATTAATCTGACAAAGATCAGGGATAATACCTGAGACCTCGCTGATCTGCAAGGCTCCATTTTACAATGGATTAACACAGAGGATCATTACCATCCCTCAACCAAGTGGGTGACACGATGGCTCCGTGGTTAGCACTGCTGCTTCCCAGCGCCAGTGACCCGGGTTCGATTCTAGCCTCGGGCGGCTGTCTGTGTGGAGTTTGCACATTCTCACCATAGCTGCATGGGTTTCCTCCCACAGTCCAAAGATGTGCGAGTTAGGTGAATTGGCTGTGCCAAATTGGCCATAGTGTTCAGAGATGTGTAGGTTAGGTGCATTAGGCAGAAGTGGGTACTGCAGATGCTGGAGATTAGAGTCAAGATTAGAGCGGTGCTGGAAAAGCACAGCAGGTCAGACAGCATCCGAGGAGCAGGAAAATCGACGTTTCAGGTAAAGGCCCTTCATCAGGAATGAGGCCCTTCATCAGGTTAGGTGCATTAGTCAGGGGTAAATGTAGAGTAATGGGGAATTGGTCTGGGTGGGTTACTCTCCAGAGTGTTGGTGTGGACTTGTTGGGCCTAATGGCCTGTTTCCACACTGTAGGGATTCTATGATGATTCTGTAGAGATTCTATGAAGTTGGTTCAATGTATAACAGCAACGTTTATTGTTAAAATATTTAGTCAGCAACTAACATAACAAGGGATTAATCTGTACTGAGCAAATGACAGGAACAAAATTGGCCTGCTGTATAATGAGGAAATGACAAAGTGGATTATATGTTGTGTCTGCCTGTGAGCCCCCATTGCACATTTGGTTTATGCTTAGATATAAAGAGAAATGAAAACAAACACTAAAAGCTGCAGCATAGACAGGCCATAAACAGGAACATTAAAAAAAGCCAGATTTACTGCAACATAAAAGACTTGGCATCATCTGCAGCCAGGAAGCGAAATAATGTACTTGGAAATTATAATTTGCAATATTCGCATCTGAACACTTCAGAATTCTGTTTAACGTTTCTCAGTCTCAGAGAACCAATTGAGTCTGGCAGCCATGAATGTTCCAGCAGCAGATGGGCTGAATGGAGACAGAGAAGGACAACATTACAGAGTTGGATATAGGTGAGTTGGGAGAGGATGTGGAGTCGGAAGCTAAGCTCATGTTCAAAAGGACAGGGTTTTGTGAAGAGGACTATGGAGAGAAAGGGTATCTGGGGAATGGAGATTTAGGGACAGAAGTCAATGTTTTCAGCCTTCTCAATATTTAACAGAGGGAGTGTTCAACTGACTGACGATTTCAATATAAACAGCATTACAAAAACATAATCATTCTTCCAATCTACTTCATCACATTACATTGAAAATAGACAGCGATGGATAGTGCATTAAAACACTGTGATACCTTAGAAAAATTGCACAAGCTTAGGAAGTGATTCAAGTGCTTCATAATTGTCTGAATACTGTCCATGTTCTCAGTCACCTTTGTCATTTGTGCAATTTAATTGTATTGTCTTCACTAACATCATGCTAATTGACAATTATTGTCCAGTGTGTTATAATTTCACAGTAACAGTTGGGTTGTTGCTGTCTGGATCTGACGCACATGAGGGACTTGACGAGAAGGAAAGACAATGACAATTAGCTAACAGGAACTAACTGGTTCATTGAGATATTTAATACTTTATTAATTGTTTTGAAGCATTGTACAGGATCTTTCAGATGATGTGTTTTCCCAGTCTGCCACTTACAGGTTAACAGAGATTATACCCCAACTGATACTTTTGCCAAGCAACCAGCTAAAACTCCATGGATTGTGAGTTATTTAAGATTGTGTCTTTTTCTCCCACGTGGGGGCAAGTTACCAGAGAGAGTCATCTGCCATTCAGATTGAGAAGCAACCCAATAGCTCCAGCAATAACGGACTTGATTGGGGCCACTGTTGGGACTCCAGGTAAGGAGGAGATGAAGTCACCACAGTGTTACCAGACCATGGGGCTGCTCTCTGATCAGACAGAGATGACTGGTGGTGGTTTAATCTGAGGGTCACCATGCCTCAGGCAAGGGGAGAAGTTCAAAAGGAGAATTCTTCATAGTAACCTTAGCTGGTGTGGGAATTGAACTCACGATGTTAGAGTCACTCTGCATCACAAACCAGCCATCTAGCTGACTGAGTAACCAACTCCCTCATGTCAAAACTTACTGGGTAATTTGTGGGACCTAACAGAAACACTTCTGCTCTTCTTGGCCTACAAGCAATGCTGTAAAAGCACTTACAGAATGGGTTAAGTCCTTTTCTCGTTCATTAAGCTGCGGAACAAAGCCACACAAGGTAGAAAGTAGAATGGTGATTGAAATTTAGGTTTGAAACACTGTGACATTTAAAGGAGGAGGTGATGGCTTCATGGTAGTATGGTTAAGCTATTAGTTCAGTGAGCCGGTTCAAACCTTGTCATAGTGCAATTTGAATTCAGTAAATTAATGATGGCTTTGAAACTGTTGAGAAAAACCCATTTGGTTCAATAATGTCCTTTAGGGAAGGAAACTTCTAGCTTATATGTGACTGTAGCTCCACAGCAATGTGGTTGACTCTTACCTACACTCTGAGCAATAAGGATGGGTAATAACTATTGGCTAGTCAGTGATGCCTACATCGCATAAATGAACTGTTTTTAAAAATTAGCTGCACACTATCTGTGAATGGTTGGTTATCTTGTGGTAAAGTAGGAAGTGAGAGGGCTGGAGATCTGTTTCTGATTTCTGAGCCCAACCTATCCATTTTGGGAATTAAAATTCAGCCAAAGGATCAGTGTTCTGGATAATGAGATGCTGGAGATTCTTGTTGTCCAACAGACATGCAGACTTTTCAATGAATGCTACGTGGACCACCTAGAGTGAAACACTGCTGAGATATACACATAACAGTAAGTCTCTACATGTTCCAAAATTAGTGACAGAAGTGGAAAATGTGTCAAATTATTTTGAAACAACTCAAATTGTTAAACAGTCTATTGCTGCTAGTGAAATGAATCCTATATATTAAATGAAATAGAAAAAGACTGATGACAATTACATGATCCTTTTCACAACCTCAGGACCTTCCAACCTGTTTCATAGCCAATCAAGTGCCTTTGTTTTGAAGTTTAGTCACTCTCGTAATGGAGAACACGGAAAAGTTGGACTCTTCTAAGATACATATCATAAAACATGTACAGTGATGAAAATCAGTGCAAATGGGAGCACATTATTCCTGCTTTTGAGTACAATGGCAATCTTATATCGTTCACTTACTTATTTTGTGGAATTTATAGATAACACATTTTTCACATCAGTGTTAAGGTTAAAATTTTTAAAAGGCTTTCAAAGATATTTAAAACATTCAAAAAGATTTTATTCAGAATAGTGAATTTTTTTACAATTGGTAATAACAGAAGGACATGAGGAACAGAGTTTTTACACAGAGGGTCATTCATGTGTGGAATGAACTGCCTGAAGAAGTGATGGATGTGGGTATGGTTCCAACATGAAGAGGAAAGGTTTAGAGGAATATGGGCCAAATGAAGGCAAGTGGGACTAGTTTAGTTTGGGAAACACTGCCAAAGTTGAGTCTAGTTGAGTCACAGGGTCTGCTTTCATGCTGTATGACTGTATATCTCTATGACTATACCAGGTGAGAAAGCAGTAAACATTTGCTTGTAACCACAGCATTGGTTTTCCAATGATTAATTTTATGCAATGCCTGTGAAGATCAAGAACATATTCAATATGATTCTAACTCCACCTGATTGAAACACTAGCATGTTTTGCAAGACAAAGCTCCCAGTGTAGAGTTTTACCAACAAAAGCTCAAAAAGGTCAAAGTTCACAAGTACCTGCCACTGAAATGAGCATTGCCATCACACTCAGTGCCATTGTCCATTACTTGAGCTGTATTTACTAATTATAAATGCAATCAGCCACATCTGGATTCACAGTTAGCCACAAATGAATGGAGCCTAACATATTAAATAATACTACTTTGCATAAGACAGAAGGTGCTTAATACTAACATGATGAATTTGCAATCTGCATTCAATGCTGCAAAGCTAATCACAACCAGCAAGGCTTTGAAACTGGAGTGGGGCCTGACAAAATTACTCCTAATGCAGCCCCAGTGTACCATGTGTATTAATTATGATTATTTTTATCAGTGATATGTATAGGAACATAGTATAACTTCATGCACAATGCATTGAGTTATTTCCTTTACACTTCTTTTAATCTAGGATTAATACTAATAGTATGGCCTAACATCTAACTATATCTTCTTCATACATCTCCAAATGGACTAATTTCTAATGTTGTCATCCCTCCATATTAAGCCACCTATGAATTTTACTTCTATTTGTTTGTGGAATGTGGATCCTCACTAGTTAGATCAATACTTATTGCCCATCTCTAATCACCCAAGAATCGTAAGCTGTCTTTTTGAACTGCTGCAGTAGTCCTGGGGTATGAGAATGCCGACAGTGCTGTTAGGAGGGGATGGGCCTTCCAGGATATTGACCAGTGAGAAGGAAGGAGTATTGATATAATTTCGAGTCAGGCTGGTGTGCATACTGAGGGGTCTTGCAAGGGAGGGTGGCCCAATGCATCTGTTTCCTTTGTCCTTGTATGTGGCAGTGGTCAGAAATTTGGGAGGTATTTTCAGAGGACCCTTGATGAGTTACTATATTGCATCTTGTAAATAGCATACACTGCTACCACTGTGGATTGGTGGGGCTAGGCATGAATGTTGAAGGTGGTTGATGGGGTACCGATCAAGCAGGTTACTTTGCCCCAGCCAGTGTCAAACATTTCGAGTGTTGTTAGAGCTGCACCCATCCAGGCAAGTGGAGAGTATTCTATCACACTCTTGGCTTGTGCCTTGAAGATGGTGGACAGTCTTTGGTAAATTGGAGGTGAGTTACTCACTGCAGAACTCCTAGTCTCTGCTGGGCTTGTAGCTGAAGTTTCATAAAGCAGGTCCAGTTTAGTTGCTTGTGGTCAATTATAAACCAGGATGTTGATAGCGGGGGAATTCAGTGATTCAGCCATAGAACATCCAGGCAAATAATTTAGATTCTCTCTTGTTGGATGGGGTCATTTTCTGGCACATGTGCAGCACTTGCCCATTTATTTGAATCAAAAGGCAAATAGGTTAAGGTCTATAAAAACAGCATATTGTAGACATGATGACAATCTAGAATAAAAACAGAAAATATTTGAAATAGTCATCAGGTCAGGCAGCTTCTGTGGAGGGAGAAACTGTGGTAGCATTTCAGTTTCATAAACTATCATCAGCACACTTACCGATTGGCAAGTTGAAATTATAACCCAAGATGTGAGCTTTGGGATCAAGTGTAATCACATTAACTGCTACATTTATTGGATTATTTTTCAGCAGTCCTATGTGGTTTGAAGAATTGTCTTGGCTTCTCCTAATCTTATTGAATATTTGGACCGTGTATCAAGAATAGCACAATGTCAGATCCCTATAGTAATTGTAGTACTTTAGGTTCAGAGAGACCTTGAAATTCTGTATCAAGTTATCTCCACGCCACTTAATTATGCTCACTATAGGAGCATTGCTGTTTTGTGAGCTAAGGTTAATGAAAAATATATTAACCCGATAACGTCCTGGATGCTTAATTCAATTATGTTGAAATAATTTCTGAATTCTGCAGAAAGGGGAATTACTCTTTAAACATGTCATATCATTGTTGAATAAGAAAAGGAATAAACATGCAGAATCTATACTTGTAGTCTGTAAAGATTTGGGGGGGGGGGGGGGGGGTTAGAATTTAGAGTCTGAGGGCCTAGACAGCTAGAAGTATAATAGCAGTGCTGGAGGAGTGATAAACAGGGAGGTCCAAAAAAATGTAGTGCAGAGATTTCAGATGGTCAAGGGTGGAGTTGGATAAATGGAAATAATCAGCTCTTAAACAAGACATTCTGTAATTCTTTCACAGGAGGTGGATGTCACTGTTAAGGGCAGCATTTGTTGACCTTACCTGATTGCTCTTGAACTGAGTGGCTTGCTAAACCTTTGTAGTGGACATCTAGGGTCAAACACTCCTGTGTCTTTGGAGTCAAACATAGATCAGACTGACTCGGGGGCATTAGTAATTCAGTTTTCTTTTCGCTCCAAATTTATTAATCACATTTAGTACCAGCTTGGTACCCTGAATTACGAGTGTAGTGACATTATCACTGTAGCCACTTAACTATGATTTATGAAGGAAATAATAAAAACAAGTGGGGAAAAGGGCGAAAATATAAGGGATGTTTGACCAATAAAGTGTTCCTCAGAAAAGAGGTATATTTTTATGAATTCGGACACAAAGATTAAATCATAGCCCACAGGATTTGAGGAGCAGAAAATCATAAAGTTTGGCTCCAAGATATTTATATGTCATGAAATACACCATTATTTAGAAAAGAAGAAATGTAAAAGTGATGGAACCCAAACTGGATATAGGCAAGAGTGATTCAAAATGAAAGGGGGATGAATTTTCCAAATAACTGGGGCTGTTGTGTAGTGCAGGAGACTGAGAATTTAACTCAACCAGCGCTTAGAGATGTTATACATCCAAGATGTTCTGTCCACAGGTTTACAAGCTGCATGCTTTTGTGAGAGAGAACAGTCTTCTGCAGTAGCTTCAAGGCATGTAGGAATATTTCAACGTGCACCTTACTTTAGAGCCAAGCTTTTGCTTTTTGCCTTCAATTCCATTTTGAATGAAATCAAAGGAAGAATGTTGTGAGATAGATCTCCCAAAGGGGAACTGTCCAAATGTTTCATTTTGGTTGCTATGCTTGTAGTATCTTAGTAGAATCATAGAAATGTACAGCACAGAAACAGACCCTTCAGTCCAACTCATCTATGCAGAACAGATATCCAAAATTAATCGAGTCACATTTGTCAGAATTTGGCCCCGATCCCTCTCAACCCCTCCTATTCACGTATCCATTCAGATGCATTTTAAATGCTGTGATTGTACCCACCTCTACCAGCTCATAGTAATAGTCCCATCACTACGAAGTACTGTGACTGGTAGTTAACACTGTTGTTTTTATCATAGGTTCATTATCGTATTATGGAAATATTTTATTTGCTTATTTTGAAAAAGATATTTTTTAATCTCTCAGTATATTGCCCTTTTTTTCCGTGATAACTTTCACCATGAGGCAGATACTCAGGAGGCATTGTCCAATTTCAGGAGAACTAGCAGAGGGTACAGTCAGCGCTATATTCTATCAGGCTGCCTTGCACTGAGAAGGGGACCTTACTCAGGGCTGCTACATCAATGCGGCTTGTGGGTCGTGGCTGAGAGATAAATGGGAGGGAGGTGGGGGTGGGTTTGGGGGGAGATAGCTGGGAAAGCGACAGGTGGATGAAGGCGAGTGAGAAGGTGACAGGTCAGAGGGGGCAGTGATGGACAGGTCCGGAGGGTGGTGCTGAGTTAGAGGCTTGGAACTGGGATAATGTGGGGGGAGCAAAATGAGGAAGCTGTTGAAATCCATATTTATCCTATGTGATTGCATGTCTAGTCTAGCTAGTTCATGGGCTGTCAGGACTGAGCATCATTAGGGGTTACTCTTGTCATCAGAGTTGAGCAGTGTTCTCTTCTTCCAGCAAGCGAGTCTCAGAACCTTCTTTCTTTTCTCACTTTTTTGAAGTGAGTTTGTGACTTTGTATTTTAAGATGCGCTACTGCTATAATTGAAATATTACAATATGTGTTTAAGTCATGACTTGTCCCTTTAAGACCAAGAGATTAATTTGCAATCAGCAAACACAGTCTGGGTGGGAGGTGGGTTGTGGCGGGGTGGGAGGGTCGGTTTTCCTCAGAGCTTAATCATTCTTTGGGGAAGTAACTGCAAGTTAATATTGACTTGGTAGTACAGAACGCGACACTTGTTGAAAAGAGAAACGGTTTGCTGAGGCTTTTCACCTTGCACTCGTTACAATAGGTGCCAGAAGTGCCAGAGTTTGAATGATTATAACAATTTAAACTCCACAAGCATGCTCTTTAGTTGGCATGCACTTTGAAAATTGCCATTCTTGTTTTTGCCCTGATGACACACTTGCCATATTATGATTAAGCTGTATCAGTAATGACATGTGACAGTGGTATATTTGACACACAGGAAGAATTAAAGCTCTTTGCCTTCGATAATGTGGATTATAGCTTTCATCATTTTGTTTAATTAAATCAGTATGTATCTTCACAGACCTGTATGAGGCTTGATTCAAACAGAGGGTGGTGCGTGCATGGAATGAGCTGCCAGAAGAAATGGTTGAGGCTAGTACAATTGCAATATTGAAAAGGGATCTAGATGGTACCTGAATAGGAAGGGTTTAGAGGGATATGAGCCAAATGCTGGCAAATGGAACTGTATTATTTTAGGATATCTGGTCGGCACAAATGATGAGGATGAAAGGGTCTGTACGATTCTATGAGTCTATGAAATTATAAAGCAAGCAAATTGTAAGTGAATAATTTGCAAACCTTCAGCAGGAAAATCGACGAAGATAAAGTGCTGCATTCAGAAAAGAATCCGAACAACGTTCACAGAAAATCAAGCAGCTATGAGATATCAGGAGTAAATTGGAAACAGGAGTAAATGTAATCAAAGTTTGTGCGAAGATTTGTAGCTTGGGTGCTCGTTGTTGTGGTTCTGTTCGCCGAGCTGGGAGTTTGTGTTGCAGCCGTTTCGTCCCCTGTCTAGGTGACATCCTCAGTGAGGTATATTGGGTCTAGGTCGATGTACTTGTTGATTGAATTAGTGGATGAGTGCCACTCTCAGACAACAACTCACCAGGACAAAGGACCCGATACCCAGCATGAGCAAAACCAACGTAGTACACAAAATCCCATGCAAGGACTGCACAAAACACTACATAAGACAAACAGGAAGACAGCTAACGATCCGCATCCATGAACACCAACTAGCCACGAAACGACATGACCAGCTATCCTTAGTAGCCACATATGCAGATGACAAGCAACATGAGTTTGACTGGGACAACACTACTATTATAGGACAAGCCAAACAGAGACTTCCTAGAGACATGGCACTCATCCACTGATTCAATCAACAAGCACATCGACCTGGACCCAATATACCGGCCACTACAGCGGACAGCTGGAACTGACAACTGGAAGCGGCAGATACAAATCACTATAAATGCTGGAGGAAATATCACAGAAGTGCTTCACAGGAGGCTCCCAAGCACTGAGGATGTCACCTAGACAGGGGACGAAACGTCTGCAACACAAATTCCCAGCTCGGCGAACAGAACCACAACAGTAAATGTAATCAATTAATTCTTGGTACAAACAAAAGGAAGGGTGACAGGGAAATTAAAGGCACTGTAAGCACTGTACCATTGAACCATAAAAGGCATTTACACTCAGGTGTGATACTAACAATGTTAAGATGCAGATATCAAAGCAGAGCATTTTCTGCATTTTCACACATAGTGTGAAGTAATGACAGGATTTAGAGATAAAGATGTACAGCATGGAAACAGATCCTTCGGTCCAACCCGTCCATGTCGACCAAATATCCCAACCCAATCTAGTCCCACCTGCCAGCACTCGCCCATATCCCTCCAAACCCTTCCTATTCATATACCCATCCAAATGCCTTTTAAACGTTGCAATTGTACCAGCCTCCACCACTTCCTCTGGCAGCTCATTCCATACACGTAATACCCTCTGCGTGAAAAAGTTGCCCCGGAGGTCTCTTTTATATCTTTCCCCTCTCACCCTAGTTCTGGACTCACCCACACCAGGGGGAGACTTTGTCTATTTATCCTATCAATGCCCCTCATGATTTTATAAACCTCTATAAGGTCATCCCTCAGTCTCCGACGCTCCAGGGAAAACAGCCCCAGCCCGTTCAGCCTCTCCCTGTAGCTCAAATCCTCCAACCCTGGCAACATCCTTGTAAATCTTTTCTGAACCCTTTCAAGTTTCACAACATCTTTCTGATAGGAAGGAGACCAGAATTGCACACACTATTCCAACAGTGGCCTAACGAATGTCCTGTACAGCTACAACATGACCTCCCAACTCCTGTACTCAATACTCTGAACAATAAAGGAAAGCATACCAAAAGCCTTCTTCACTATCCTGTCTACCTGCAACTCCACTTTCAAGGAGCTATGAACCTGCACTCCAAGGTCTCTGTTCAGCAACACTCCGTAGGACTTTACCATTCAGTGCATAAGTCCTGCTAAGATTTGCTTTCCACACACATCATTTACTGCATCCACTGCACCCAATGTGGCCTCCTCTATATTGGGGAGACAGGCCGCCTACTTGCGGAACGTTTCAGAGAACACCTCTGGGACACCCGCACCAACCAATCCAACCACCCCGTGGCCGAACACTTTAACTCCCCCTCCCACTCCGCCAAGGACATGCAGGTCCTTGGCCTCCTCCATTACCATACCATGGCAACCATGGCCTGGAGGAAAAGCGTCTCATCTTCCGCCTAGGAACCCTCCAATCACAAGGGATGAATGCAGATTTCTCCAGCTTCCTCATTTCTCCTCCCCCCACCTTATCTCAGTCCCAACCCTTGGACTCAGCACCGCCTTCTTAACCTGCAATCTTCTTCCTGACCTCTCTGCCCCCACCCCCTCTCCGGCCTATCACACTCACCTTAACCTTCCTCCACCTATCGCATTCCCAACACCCCTCCGCCAAGTCCCTCCTCCCTACCTTTTATCTTAGCCTGCGTGGCACACCTTCCTCATTCCTGAAGAAGGGCTTATGCCCGAAACGTCGATTCTCCTGCTCCTTGGATGCTGCTTGACCTGCTGCGCTTTTCCAGCAACACATTTTTCAGCTCTTATCTCATGTCCTCATAGACAACAGAATATTCATTGTGATCAGCAGTGATTTTTTTTCCCAGTACAATAAAATGAAGATAGAAATAACATAGGAAAATCAAGATTTGAAGTAGTGCAGAAGTTACATTTATACCAGGATCCATTGGAATGGGATGGGCTAATGGCAGTTTGAGTGTGTTTATTTGAGTGGGTATAGCCGGGCATGGAATGGGTTAAAGATAGATTATGTGGGTTTATTGGAGTGGGTGTGGCTGGGCAGGGATTGGGTTAATAAGAGATTGTATGGGATGGCACGGTGGCTCAGTGCTTAGCACTGCTGCCTCACAGCATCAGGGACCCAGGTTTGATTCCACCCTCAGGCGACTGTCTGTGTGGAGTTTGCGCATTCTCCCTGTGTCTGCATGGGTTTCCTCCAGGTGTCCCGGTTTCCTCCCACAGTCCAAAGAACAAAGAAAATTTACAGCCCAGGAACAGGCCTTTTGGCTCTCCAAGCCTGTGCTGATCCAAATCCACTGTCAATCGCCCAATTCCGAAGGATCTGTATTCCTCTGCTCCCCACCTACTCATGCATCTGTCCAGACGCACCTTAAGTGAATCTACCATGCCTGCCTCTACCACGTCCACTGGCACACGAGTTCCAGGCACCCACCACCCTCTGTGTAAAGTACTTGCCGCATGTATCCCCCTTAAAACTTTTCCCCTCTCACCTTGAATGCATGACCTCTTGTTATTGAATCCCTCACCCTGGGAGAAAGCTTATCTCTATCCACCCTGTCTATACCCTTCATGATTTTGTAGACCTCAATCAGGTCCCCCCCCTCAATCTCCTTTTTCCTAATGAAAACAATCCTAATCTACTCAACCTCTCTTCATAGCTAGCACTTTCCAAACCAGGCAACATCCTTGTAAACCTTCTCTGCACCCTCTCCAAAGCGTCCACATCCATTTGGTAATGTTGGACCAGAACTGTACACAGTATTCTAAATGCAGCTAAAACAATGTCTTGTACAATTTTAACATGGCTTGCCATCGCTTATTCTCAATTCCACGTCCAATGAAGGCAAGCGTACCATATGCCTTCTTGACCACTCTATCCAGCTATGCAGCCACCTTCAGGGTACAATGGACCTGAACTCCCAGATCTCTCTGCTCATCAACCTTTCCCAAGGCTCTTCCATTTACAGTTAGTTCACTCTAGAATTAGACCTTCTGAAATGCATCAGCTCACATTTGCCCGGATTGAACTCCATCTGCCACTTCTCCGCCCAACTCTCCAGTCTATCCATACTCTCATGTATTCTTTGACAGTCCCCTATGCTTTCTGCTACTCCACCAATCTTTGTGTTATCCGCAAACTTACTGATCATACCAACAGTGCCCTCTTCCAGATCATTTATGTATATCACAAACATCAGTGTCCCCAGTACTGATCCCTGTGGAACACCACTAGTCACCGTTTTCCATTTCGAGAAACTCCCTTCAACTACTACTCTCTGCCTCCTGTTGCTCAATCAGTTCTTTATCCACCTAGCTAGAACACACTGCACACCATGTGACTTCACTTTCTCCATTAGTTTACCATGGGGAACTTTGTCAAGCACCTTATTACAGTCCATGTATATGACATCTACATCCCTTCCTTCATCTATCAACTTGGTCACTTCTTCAAAGAACTCTATGAAGTTGGTAAGGCATGATCATCCCCACATAAAACCATGTTGCCTATCACTGACAAGCCCACTCTCTTCCAAATATAAATAGATCCTATTCCTCAGTACCTTCTGCAACGTTTGCACCACTGACGTCAGGCTCACTGGTCTGTAGTTACCTGGAATATCCCTACTACACTTCTTCTACAGGGGGACAACATTAGCAACTCTCTAGTCCACCAGCACTTCACCTGTGTTTAAGGATGCTACAAAGATAACTGTCAGGATTCTAGATATTTCCTCTCTCACCTCCCTCAGCAACCTGGGACAGATCCCATCCAGTCCTGGGGATTTGTCCACCTTAATATCCTTTAGCCTACTGAACATATCCCCCCTCCTTATGTCAATGTGATCCAGAGTAAACAAATTTCTAGTAAACAAAGATGTGCAGGTTGGGTGGATGGCCATGATTAATTACCCATAGTGTCCAGCGTTGTGCTGGCTAGATAGGTTAGCCAAGGGATAGGGTCGCGTGTATGGGTCTGAGTGGGATGCTCTTTGGTGGGTCAGTGTGAAATCGCTGGAGTGAATGGCCTTCTCCCAAAGTGTAGGGGATTCTAAGATCTTATTGAGTGGGTGGGGCTGGCCAGGGAATGGGTCAATAAAAGAGTGTGGGTGGGGCTGGGCAGGGAAGGGGACAATGAGAGGTTGTGAGAGGGGGTTGAATGTAGTAGGTAGGGCTGGCAGGGAATGTGTTATTGAGAGAGTGAGTGGGGGTTTATTGGGGTGGGGCTGGGCAGGCAAAGGGTCAGTGAGTGTATGTGGGGGGGGGGGGGGGTGTTGAATAGAGTGTGTGGTCTGGGCAGGGAATGGGTCAATGAGAGTGTGGGTGGGTAGGTCTGGGCAGGAAATGGGGTCAGTGAGAGTGTTGGTGGGTGGGTCTGGCAGGGAGAGTGTGGAGGGTGTGAGGAGGATGGGGTCAGTGAGAGTGTGGAGAGTGTGGGGGGGATGGGGTCAATGAAAGTGTGGATGGGTATGGGGGGATGGGGTCAGTGAGAGTGTGGGAGGGTGTGGTGGGGATGGGGTCAGTGAGAGTGTGGATGGGTATGGGGGGGTGGGGTCAGTGAGAGTGTGGATGGTATGGGCGAGGATGGGGTCAGTGAGAGTATGAATGGTGTAGGGGGGTGGGGTCAGTGAGAGTGTGGAGGGTGTGGGGGGTGATGGGGACAGTGAGAGTGTGGAGGGTGTGGGGAAATGGGGTCTGTGAGAGTGTGGGTGGGTGGGTGTGGGGGGGTGGGGTCAGAGTGTGGAGGGTGTGGGGGGAATGGGGTCAGTGAGAGTGTGGGTGGGTGGGTGTGGGGGGGATGGGGTCAGTGAGAATGTGGGGCGGTGGGGTCAGTGAGAGTGTGGTGGGTTTGGGGGGAATGGGGTCAGTGAGAGTGTGGGGAGGATGGGGTCAGTGAGAGTGTGGACGATGTGAGGGGGATGGGGTCAGTGAGAGTGTGGAGGGTGTGGGGGGGATGGGGTCAGTGAGAATGTGGGGCGGTGGGGTCAGTGAGAGTGTGGTGGGTTTGGGGGGAATGGGGTCAGTGAGAGTGTGGGGAGGATGGGGTCAGTGAGAGTGTGGACGATGTGAGGGGGATGGTGTCAGTGAGATTGTGGGAGGGTCTGAGGGGGATGGGTTCAGTGAGAGTGTGGAGGGTGTGAGGGGGATGGGGTCAGTGAGAGTGTAGAGGGTGTGGAGGGTGTGGGGGAGATGGGGTCAATGAGAGTGTGGATGGTGTGGGGGGGATAGGGTCATTGAGATTGTGGGAGGGTCTGAGGGGGATGGGTTCAGTGAGAGTGTGGAGGGTGTGAGGGGGATGGGGTCAGTGAGAGTGTAGAGGGTGTGGAGGGTGTGGGGGAGATGGGGTCAATGAGAGTGTGGAGGGTGTGGGGGGGATAGGGTCAGTGAGAGTGTGGATGGTGTGGGGGGGATGGTGTCAGTGAGATTGTGGGAGGGTCTGAGGGGGATGGGTTCAGTGAGAGTGTGGAGGGTGTGAGGGGATGGGGTCAGTGAGAGTGTAGAGGGTGTGGAGGGTGTGGGGGAGATGGGGTCAATGAGAGTGTGGATGTTGTGGGGGGGATAGGGTCATTGAGATTGTGGGAGGGTCTGAGGGGGATGGGTTCAGTGAGAGTGTGGAGGGTGTGAGGGGGAATGGGGTCAGTGAGAGTGTGGATGATGTGGTGGGGGATGGGGTCAGTGAGAGTGTGGAGGGTGTGGAGGGTGTGGGGGAGATGGGGTCAATGAGAGTGTGGATGGAGTGTGGGGGGAATGGGGTCAGTGAGAGTGTGGATGATGTGGTGGGGGATGGGGTCAGTGAGAATGTGGAGGGTGTGGGCGGGGATGGGGTCAGTGAGAGTGTGGATGGTGTGGGGGGGATGGGGTCAGTGAGAGTGTGGGGGGGTCTGAGGGGGATGGGTTCAGTGAGAGTGTGGAGGGTGTGAGGGGGAATGGGGTCAGTGAGAGTGTAGAGGGTGTCGGGGGGGGTGGGGTCAATGAGAGTGTGGATGGTGTGGGGGGGATGGGGTCAGTGAGATTGTGGGAGGGTCTGTGGGGGATGGGTTCAGTGAGAGTGTGGAGGGTGTGGGTGGGGATGGGGTCAGTGAGTGTGGAGGGTGTGGGCGGGGATGGGGTCAGTGAGAGTGTGGATGGTGTGGGGGGGATGGTGTCAGTGAGATTGTGGGAGGGTCTGAGGGGGATGGGTTCAGTGAGAGTGTGGAGGGTGTGGGCGGGGATGGGGTCAGTGAGTGTGGAGGGTGTGGGAGGGGATGGGGTCAGTGAGAGTGTGGAGGGTGTGGGCAGCGATGGGGTCAGTGAGAGTGTAGTGGGTGTGGGGGGGATGGGGTCAGTGAGACTGTGGAGGGTGTGAGGGGGGATGGGGTCAGTGAGAGTGTGGGTGGGTGTGGAGGGGATGGGGTCAGTGAGAGTGTGGATGGGTGTGTGTGGGGGGGGATGGGGTCAGAGTGTGAAGGGTGTTGGGAGAATGGGGTCAGTGAGAGTGTGGGGGGAGGGTGTGGGGGATTCGGTCAGAGTGTGGTGGGGGATGGGGTCAGTGAGAGTGTGGGTGGGTGTGGGGGGGATGGGGTCAGTGAGAGTGTTGGGGAGGATGGGGTCAGTGAGAATGTGGGGGGTGGGGTCAGTGAGAGTACGGTGGGTTTTGGGGGGTGGGGTCAGTGAGAGTGCGCAGGGTGTGGGGGGATGATGGGGTCAGTGAGAGTGTGGGGGAGAGTGTGGGGGAGGGTGTGGGGGGATGGGGTCAGTGAGAGTGTTGGGGGTGTGGGGTCAGTGAGATTGTGGGAGGGTGTGGGGGGAATGGGATCAGTGAGAGTGTGAAGGGTATGGGGGTGATAGGGTCAGTGAGAGTGTGGATGGTGTGGGGAGGATGGGGTCAGTGAGAGTGTGGGAGGGTGTGGGGTGTGGGGTCAGTGAGAGTGTGGGAGGATGTGGTGGGAGATGGGCTCAGTGAGAGTGTGGAGGGTGTGGGGCGGTGGGGTCAGTGAGAGTGTGGGAGGGTGTGGGGGGTGGGGTCAGTGAGAGTGTGGGGGGTGTGGGGGGTGGGGTCAGTGAGAGTGTGGGGGGTGGGGTCAGTGAGAGTGTTGGGTGAGTGTGGGGGGTGAGGTCAGTGAGGGTGTGGGGGGTGAGGTCAGTGAGAGTGTGGGAGGGTGTGGTGGGGATGGGGTCAGTGAGAGTGTGGATGGGTATGGGGGGGTGGGGTCAGTGAGAGTGTGGATGGTATGGGCGAGGATGGGGTCAGTGAGAGTATGAATGGTGTAGGGGGGTGGGGTCAGTGAGAGTGTGGAGGGTGTGGGGGGTGATGGGGACAGTGAGAGTGTGGAGGGTGTGGGGAAATGGGGTCTGTGAGAGTGTGGGTGGGTGGGTGTGGGGGGGTGGGGTCAGAGTGTGGAGGGTGTGGGGGGAATGGGGTCAGTGAGAGTGTGGGTGGGTGGGTGTGGGGGGGATGGGGTCAGTGAGAATGTGGGGCGGTGGGGTCAGTGAGAGTGTGGTGGGTTTGGGGGGAATGGGGTCAGTGAGAGTGTGGGGAGGATGGGGTCAGTGAGAGTGTGGACGATGTGAGGGGGATGGGGTCAGTGAGAGTGTGGAGGGTGTGGGGGGGATGGGGTCAGTGAGAATGTGGGGCGGTGGGGTCAGTGAGAGTGTGGTGGGTTTGGGGGGAATGGGGTCAGTGAGAGTGTGGGGAGGATGGGGTCAGTGAGAGTGTGGACGATGTGAGGGGGATGGTGTCAGTGAGATTGTGGGAGGGTCTGAGGGGGATGGGTTCAGTGAGAGTGTGGAGGGTGTGAGGGGGATGGGGTCAGTGAGAGTGTAGAGGGTGTGGAGGGTGTGGGGGAGATGGGGTCAATGAGAGTGTGGATGGTGTGGGGGGGATAGGGTCATTGAGATTGTGGGAGGGTCTGAGGGGGATGGGTTCAGTGAGAGTGTGGAGGGTGTGAGGGGGATGGGGTCAGTGAGAGTGTAGAGGGTGTGGAGGGTGTGGGGGAGATGGGGTCAATGAGAGTGTGGAGGGTGTGGGGGGGATAGGGTCAGTGAGAGTGTGGATGGTGTGGGGGGGATGGTGTCAGTGAGATTGTGGGAGGGTCTGAGGGGGATGGGTTCAGTGAGAGTGTGGAGGGTGTGAGGGGATGGGGTCAGTGAGAGTGTAGAGGGTGTGGAGGGTGTGGGGGAGATGGGGTCAATGAGAGTGTGGATGTTGTGGGGGGGATAGGGTCATTGAGATTGTGGGAGGGTCTGAGGGGGATGGGTTCAGTGAGAGTGTGGAGGGTGTGAGGGGGAATGGGGTCAGTGAGAGTGTGGATGATGTGGTGGGGGATGGGGTCAGTGAGAGTGTGGAGGGTGTGGAGGGTGTGGGGGAGATGGGGTCAATGAGAGTGTGGATGGAGTGTGGGGGGAATGGGGTCAGTGAGAGTGTGGATGATGTGGTGGGGGATGGGGTCAGTGAGAATGTGGAGGGTGTGGGCGGGGATGGGGTCAGTGAGAGTGTGGATGGTGTGGGGGGGATGGGGTCAGTGAGAGTGTGGGGGGGTCTGAGGGGGATGGGTTCAGTGAGAGTGTGGAGGGTGTGAGGGGGAATGGGGTCAGTGAGAGTGTAGAGGGTGTCGGGGGGGGTGGGGTCAATGAGAGTGTGGATGGTGTGGGGGGGATGGGGTCAGTGAGATTGTGGGAGGGTCTGTGGGGGATGGGTTCAGTGAGAGTGTGGAGGGTGTGGGTGGGGATGGGGTCAGTGAGTGTGGAGGGTGTGGGCGGGGATGGGGTCAGTGAGAGTGTGGATGGTGTGGGGGGGATGGTGTCAGTGAGATTGTGGGAGGGTCTGAGGGGGATGGGTTCAGTGAGAGTGTGGAGGGTGTGGGCGGGGATGGGGTCAGTGAGTGTGGAGGGTGTGGGAGGGGATGGGGTCAGTGAGAGTGTGGAGGGTGTGGGCAGCGATGGGGTCAGTGAGAGTGTAGTGGGTGTGGGGGGGATGGGGTCAGTGAGACTGTGGAGGGTGTGAGGGGGGATGGGGTCAGTGAGAGTGTGGGTGGGTGTGGAGGGGATGGGGTCAGTGAGAGTGTGGATGGGTGTGTGTGGGGGGGGATGGGGTCAGAGTGTGAAGGGTGTTGGGAGAATGGGGTCAGTGAGAGTGTGGGGGGAGGGTGTGGGGGATTCGGTCAGAGTGTGGTGGGGGATGGGGTCAGTGAGAGTGTGGGTGGGTGTGGGGGGGATGGGGTCAGTGAGAGTGTTGGGGAGGATGGGGTCAGTGAGAATGTGGGGGGTGGGGTCAGTGAGAGTACGGTGGGTTTTGGGGGGTGGGGTCAGTGAGAGTGCGCAGGGTGTGGGGGGATGATGGGGTCAGTGAGAGTGTGGGGGAGAGTGTGGGGGAGGGTGTGGGGGGATGGGGTCAGTGAGAGTGTTGGGGGTGTGGGGTCAGTGAGATTGTGGGAGGGTGTGGGGGGAATGGGATCAGTGAGAGTGTGAAGGGTATGGGGGTGATAGGGTCAGTGAGAGTGTGGATGGTGTGGGGAGGATGGGGTCAGTGAGAGTGTGGGAGGGTGTGGGGTGTGGGGTCAGTGAGAGTGTGGGAGGATGTGGTGGGAGATGGGCTCAGTGAGAGTGTGGAGGGTGTGGGGCGGTGGGGTCAGTGAGAGTGTGGGAGGGTGTGGGGGGTGGGGTCAGTGAGAGTGTGGGGGGTGTGGGGGGTGGGGTCAGTGAGAGTGTGGGGGGTGGGGTCAGTGAGAGTGTTGGGTGAGTGTGGGGGGTGAGGTCAGTGAGGGTGTGGGGGGTGAGGTCAGTGAGAGTGTGGAGGGTGTGGTGGGTGGGGTCAGTGAGAGTGTTGGGTGAGTGTGGGGGGTGGGGTCAGTGAGAGTGTGGGGGGGTGTGGGGGGGTGGGGTCAGTGAGAGTGTGGGGAGGTGGGGTCAGTGAGAGTGTGGAAGGGTGTGGGGGGGGTGGGATCAGTGAGAGTGTGAAGGGTATGGGGGTGATAGGGTCAGTGAGAGTGTGGATGGTGTGGGGGGGATGGGGTCAGTGAGAGTGTGGGAGGGTGTGGGGTGTGGGGTCAGTGAGAGTGTGGGAGGATGTGGGGGGAGATGGGGTCAGTGAGAGCGTGGGAGGATGTGGGGGGGTGGGGTCAGTGAGAGTGTGGGAGGATGTGGGGGGTGGGGTCAGTGAGAGTGTGGGAGGATGTGGGGGGTGGGGTCAGTGAGAATGTGGGGGGTGTGGGGTCAGTGAGAGTGTGGGGAGGGTGTGGGGGGGTGGGGTCAGTGAGAGCGTGGGAGGATGTGGGGGGGTGGGGTCAGTGAGAGCGTGGGAGGATGTGGGGGGGTGGGGTCAGTGAGAGCGTGGGAGGGTGGGGGGGTGGGGTCAGTGAGAGCGTGGGAGGGTGGGGGGGGTGGGGTCAGTGAGAGCGTGGGAGGGTGTGGGGGGATGAGGTCAGTGAGAGTGTGGGAGGGTGTGGGGGGATGGGGTCAGTGAGAGTGTTGGGTGAGTGTGGGGGGTGGGGTCAGTGAGAGTGTGGGGGGGTGGGGTCAGTGAGAGTGTGGGAGGGTGTGGGGGGATGGGGTCAGTGAGAGTGTTGGGTGAGTGTGGGGGGTGGGGTCAGTGAGAGTGTGGGGGGGTGGGGTCAGTGAGAGTGTGGGGGGGTGGGGTCAGTGAGAGTGTGGTGAGTGTGTGGGGGGGGTCAGTGAGAGTGTGGGAGGGTGTGGGGTCAATGAGATTGTGGGAGGGTGTGGGGGATGGGGTCAGTGAGAGTGTGGGGGGGTCTGGGGGGTGGGGTCAGTGAGAGTGTGGGGGGAGTGTGGGGGGGGGTGTGGGGGGGTGGAGTCAGTGAAAATGTGGGGGGGTGGGGTCAGTGAGAGTGTGGGGGGTGGGGTCAGTGAGAGTGTGTGGGGGATGGGGTCAGTGAGTGTGTGGGGGGGTCTGGGGGGTGGGGTCAGTGAGAGTGTGGGGGGGGTGTGTGGGGGGGGTGGGGGGGGTGTGGGGGGTGGAGTCAGTGAGAATGTGGGGGGGTGGGGTCAGTGAGAGTGTGGGGGGGTGGGGTCAGTGAGAGTGTGGTGGGTTTGCGGGGAATGGGGTCAGTGAGAGTGTGGTGGGTTTGGGGGGAATGGGGTCAGTGAGAGTGTGGAAGGGTGTGGGGGGGATGGGGTCAGTGAGAGTGTGGAAGGGTGTGGGGGGGATGGGGTCAGTGAGAGTGTGGAAGGGTGTGGGGGGGATGGGGTCAGTGAGAGTGTGGGGGGGGGTCAGTGAGAGTGTGGTGAGTGTGTGGGGGGGTCAGTGAGAGTGTGGGAGGGTGTGGGGTCAATGAGATTGTGGGAGGGTCTGGGGGGATGGGGTCAATGAGATTGTGGGAGGGTCTGGGGGGATGGGGTCAGTGAGAGTGTGGGGGGGGTGTGAGGGGGTGGAGTCAGTGAGAATGTGGGGGGGTGGGGTCAGTGAGAGTGTGGGGGGGGGTCTGGGGGGGGTTCAGTGAGAGTGTGGAAGGGTGTGGGGGGGGTGGGGTCAGTCAGAGTGTGGAAGGGTGTGGGGGTGTGGGGGGGTGGGGTCAGTGAGAGTGTGGGGGGTTTGGGGTGGGGTCAGTGAGTGTGTTGGGTGGTGTGGGGGGGTGGGGTCAATGAGAGTGTGGGGGGTTTGGGGTGGGGTCAGTGAGTGTGTTGGGTGGTGTGGGGGGGTGGGGTCAGTGAGAGTGTTGGGGGTTTGTGGGGGGGGGTCAGTGAGAGTGTTGGGGGTTTGTGGTGGGGTCAGTGAGAGTGTTGGGGGTGTGGGGGGGTGGGGTCAGTGAGAGTGTGGGGGGTTTGTGGGGGGGGTCAGTGAGAGTGTTGGGGGTGTGGGGGGCTGGGGTCAGTGAGAGTGTGGGGGGTTTGTGGGGGGGTCAGTGAGAGTGTTGGGGGTGTGGGGGGGTGGGGTCAGTGAGAGTGTTGGGGGTTTGTGGGGGGGGTCAGTGAGAGTGTGGGGGGTTTGTGGGGGGGGTCAGTGAGAGTGTGGGGGGTTTGGGGTGGGGTCAGTGAGTGTGTTGGGGGTTGGGGGGGGTCAGTGAGAGTGTGGGGGGTTTGTGGGGGGGGGGTCAGTGAGAGTGTGGGGGGTTTGGGGTGGGGTCAGTGAGTGTGTTGGGGGTTGGGGGGGGTCAGTGAGAGTGTGGGGGGTTTGTGGGGGGGGGTCAGTGAGAGTGTTGGGGGTTTGGGGTGGGGTCAGTGAGTGTGTTGGGTGGTGTGGGGGGGTGGGGTCAGTGAGAGTGTGGGGGGTTTCTGGGGGGGGTCAGTGAGAGTGTTGGGGGTTTGGGGTGGGGTCAGTGAGTGTGTTGGGTGGTGTGGGGGGGTGGGGTCAGTGAGAGTGTGGGGGGTTTGTGGGGGGGGTCAGTGAGAGTGTGGGGGGTTTGTGGGGGGGGGTCAGTGAGAGTGTTGGGGGTTTGTGGGGGGGGGGTCAGTGAGAGTGTGGGGGGTTTCTGGGGGGGGTCAGTGAGAGTGTTGGGGGTTTGGGGGGGGTCAGTGAGAGTGTGGGGGGTTTGTGGGGGGGGGGTCAGTGAGTGTGTTGGGGGTTTGGGGTGGGGTCAGTGAGTGTGTTGGGTGGTGTGGGGGGGTGGGGTCAGTGAGAGTGTGGGGGGTTTCTGGGGGGGGTCAGTGAGAGTGTTGGGGGTTTGGGGTGGGGTCAGTGAGAGTGTGGGGGGTTTGTGGGGTGGGGTCAGTGAGTGTGTTGGGTGGTGTGGGGGGGTGGGGTCAGTGAGAGTGTTGGGGGTTTGGGGTGGGGTCAGTGAGAGTGTTGGGGGTTTGGGGTGGGGTCAGTGAGAGTGTGGGGGGTTTCTGGGGGGGGTCAGTGAGAGTGTTGGGGGTTTCTGGGGGGGGTCAGTGAGTGTGTTGGGGGTTTCTGGGGGGGGTCAGTGAGAGTGTGGGGGGTTTGGGGTGGGGTCAGTGAGAGTGTTGGGGGTTTGGGGTGGGGTCAGTGAGTGTGTTGGGTGGTGTGGGGGGGTGGGGTCAGTGAGAGTGTGGGGGGTTTCTGGGGGGGGTCAGTGAGAGTGTTGGGGGTTTGGGGTGGGGTCAGTGAGTGTGTTGGGTGGTGTGGGGGGGGTGGGGTCAGTGAGAGTGTGGGGGGTTTCTGGGGGGGGTCAGTGAGAGTGTTGGGGGTTTGGGGTGGGGTCAGTGAGTGTGTTGGGTGGTGTGGGGGGGTGGGGTCAGTGAGAGTGTGGGGGGTTTCTGGGGGGGGGTCAGTGAGTGTGTTGGGGGTTTGGGGTGGGGTCAGTGAGTGTGTTGGGGGTTTGGGGTGGGGTCAGTGAGAGTGTGGGGGGTTTCTGGGGGGGGGTCAGTGAGTGTGTTGGGGGTTTGGGGTGGGGTCAGTGAGAGTGTTGGGGGTTTGGGGTGGGGTCAGTGAGAGTGTGGGGGGTTTCTGGGGGGGTCAGTGAGAGTGTGGGGGGTTTGTGGGGGGGGGTCAGTGAGAGTGTTGGGTGGTGTGGGGGGATGGGCTTGGGCAGTGAATGGGTTAATTGCGGGCCCTGATGACGCGATACGCCAGGCGGGTTTCCCTCTGTTGCGTCATGGCGCCGCAGCAGGAAGCGGAAGTGTTGCTGGTTGTTGATGGTCGTTCGGTCGCGCAGCTGATCAGCTGGAGACGTGCCCGGAGCCTTGAAGATGTCGTCCAGCCTTGAGAGTATCCTTACCTCCCTACCCCCTCCCCCCTCCCCCCACCCCCCACCCCCCACGGCCCGCGGGACAGGACAGGACAGTAACATGGCAGGCCTCGCCTTGGCCTTCCTCGGGAGGCTATACCGGTTCAGGGAGCGAGTCTACCGGGTGGGGGGAGCTGGCTGGGCCGGGCCGGAGCAGCCTGATAGTGGCCCTGGGTGGTGCTGGCCCCAGGTTGGCCCTGTCCTTACAGATTGTCACCCACTGTACTGTACTGTACTGTACCTGGGGAGAACTGCTCACCTGGGTCTGGCAGGTACAATGAGTTGCTGAGTTAGTCCAGAATCTTGATTTCTAATGAGTCTGTCTCCTTTTTTGGATACAAACCAAGTGTGATCGTGGCTCTAGGTGAGAAGGTTTTGTTTTCTAATCCTAGCCAACTGTGGATCAGAAGAGTGCCAAGGGAATGGCATGTTTTCTTCTCAGATTTGTTTGGATACATTTGAGTATTTTCCTGTGTACGTACGTGTTGACTCTCCGTTCCTTCTGTCAACCCCTTTAAAGTTCTTCTTTGTAATGTTTTTGCAATGTTTTCGCTTCTCCCACACGTGAATTCATAGGAAAAATGTGATTGGTGCCAGTTGGGTATGAGAGTAATGTAAACTTCTTCGAAATTAAATTGTATTTTCTGAGGAGTTCTATTTGGATCCGTGAATATGCTAATATACTCTAGCTTTAAACTGCTAGCCATTGTTCTGTCTGTAGCATTTTTTCTTTTTTTTTATTGCTATCGTTTTTTATATACATTCTGTCTCTGTGACAGAAAGCACAGTCTTGAGATGTGCAATTCAGCAAACTACTAGTTCACACAAAACTAAACAAATGTCACATTTCATTCTTCCGCAAGCCAGCAACTTTATGTTAACACTCACCATTTGGTGAATATTTTTAAAGTTATATTAGTGCCTGAGCTGTTTCTGACCAAACTAATATAAATTCCATCACAACTTGCAAAGTACCCTGTATATGCTGAAATAATCTACAGTGTTTCTTGGTTGTAAAATATTATGCACCAGATTTTCCCAGTTGAATTTGACTCTTGCTGAGATTGAGAGTTGAAGTTCAACTTTTTTTTCTGCTGTTGACAGTTGTTAACTTCTATCTTCTTTTCTGGCATTTCCCCAACTCTCTATGTATGCAGTTGCTGCTTGTCACTGCTAGTGTGCCCTGGACTGTGTCTCTCTGATGTTTTCATGACATCTCATTCTGACAGTCTATTTTTTCAACTTTATTTATGCTGTTAAGATTTGCTGAACCCAAGCACTGAATATGTAAATCGGTTCAGGGTATTGTCACCTAAAATTGTGCATAATTAAACATTTGGTTATTCTGCATCATGAATAAGTGATATTTGCAATTCCAGTTTGTCTAAATTCACTACTTTGATGACCTGCTATTCAGTTTAATTCTGCATGTGAGTAAAATAAAAGCCATTTGGCAAATATGCATGTAGAACCTTACTATTTTTTTGTTCATGGGATAGATGTTGGCAAGGACAGCAATTATAGTCCATTCTTAATTTCCTTCAGACTATCCAGTTTATGTTTCAAATGCCTTAAATCTATTTGAGTTCTGAGGCACATACTATTGCAGAAAAATTATGTATCATGTTTTGTAAATGCTTGACATTTGAGCAGCCCTCAGGAAATTGGCTTGTTCACCAAGTTGCATGTTCACTATACCTTTGGAACTTGTTGCTTGTCGAACTTGTGTAATTGGATCAGAATTGTTGACCCTGCTGTAAGAATATTTTGTTTTAACACAAATAGTTTTCCTTGTGTTTGTGGCACTTAAATTGGACTTCCGTTGACCTGAAAACTTCTGGTGTGAATTAATAAAAATAGCCATCAGTGACTCGGAGAGATTGTAACAACAAGCTTGCTTTGGGAATCATGTGACTAATGAATTGCCCAAGCCTCTCCCTCATGTTTTCTGATGTCATTGAAATACTTCAGGGAGATTATTTCCTGGTACTCTCATTCAGATATCCAGTCAACTCTTGTCTGACTCTTGCCATGCTTTCGCTGCGTAGCAATCACTGGTATCATTCCTGTGATGATTTTGCTCCTCACATCCACCTAAAAGGAAAAATGGGTTTATATGACTAATCAAACTGTCTTTCAAGTTTCAAGAAACATATGCAATTTAGTTGGTGTGTATTCCCTACAGAGGAGCAATTATAACATATAACACCAAGCTGCAGAAGGAGATGTTGCGGCAGATGCCCAAAGTCTTGGTCAGCCTGGTAGGTGTTTGAGCAATCACTGAAAGAAGAAAAGCAAGTTGATTAGTAAGTCCTGAAAACACAATGCTGGAAATCACACCAGGTCAGACAGCATCTGTGGTTAGCGAGCAAGCTAACATATTGAGTCTAGATGACTCTTCAGAGGTGATGGTGAAGAAATATTAGTTTGCTTGTCTCTCTACGGATGCTGCCTGACCTGCTGTGACTTCCAGCACTTTTTTGTTTTCAGAACATATTCCAACATCCACTGTAATTTGCTCCTTATGTAGTAAGTCGTTTAGTGCCTTTAAATTTGTTTATTGCTTCCTTAATATCCACAATAAGAGCATTTACTTGTATTTTAATATCTATACTTGGGTTGAAATTAATTTATATTAAATTGCACTGTTAATATTTTGAAATTGGAATTTATTAGATAACCTTGTATCACTTGGTCTATCCCAGCTACAATAAACGTTAAGTCAGGGCAAAGTTTTTTTCCACATTACCACTGTTGGGCTATTGCACACTGTGTGAATAGCAGTGAACATGTTGGGCAGTGCATCCTTAACATTTCTTTCCAGAACACTTGTTCAACCTTAAGTTTGCTGCAAAGGATCTTTCGAGAAGTGCCAAGAAATGTGATAAAGAAGAAAAAACTGAGAAAGCTAAAATCAAAAAGGTAATTTACGTCTTCCATTTTTTCATCACTGGTGGGTGAGGAAAGATGGATGTTCCTGAACCAGACATGTTTCTAGCTGGTTAACTGTGTCACTGAAACACTAACCTTCACTTCTACTTTGCCTTCTGGCACAATTCTCTCTTCCTACGATATGTTCTACTTCAGTTGCACATTATCATCACCAGGCGTTGCATTTTCAGCAAATCAAAGTGTAAAATCCTGTGCATTACATCAGATGACCTCAACTTTGACTCTCGGGAATAAGTGAAACTGGGTGAAAGCAGCTCCTCGGTGTTAACCACATTAAAGGAATTGCTTAAAAGTTCTGTCAAGAGCTGTCTGTGGTTGGTAGATTTTTGTATCATCAGAATCCTACCGCTGCCACCCGTGCTGGTGCTCAGTCGCGCTGTTCCTTTGCATGGATGAGCTATGTTCCAGTTTAATGCACGGAAATGCCCTCTGTTTTAGGCATGTCACAGTGGCTCAGTGGTTAACACTGCTGCCTTGCAGTGCTAGGGACCCTGCAAGGCATCAGATTGAGGCTGCAATTCCATATGATTCACTTGTCCAGGGTATGGAATTCTGTAGGGGCCAGTACTTGAGATGTTGACTGTATCATGCTGTCATTTTCTTTTATGTGGAGAGGAGACAGAGACATTTATACAACTGCTAAGAGTTTAGTGGGAAAACTTTGGTTTGATCAGGGCAGAAGGCTTTCTAAAGTTTCCATATAAGTTTTTGTAAAACTACATTGTGCAACTGTGCAAATAAGTAATGCAAACATGCATAACACCACTTATTGGCTGCTTAGTTTACATTTTTATTTCTCACTTTAATCTCACTAGGCAAGACAGTTTGTCATTGACTAACGAGTATTAGTGTCAAACTTTTCCTTCTTTAGGTAAATTGGAGAGGGTAGTACCAGTTTACACTTGAAAGCAAATCCATCCCTGGCAAACCACAAACTTTGATACATTTCAAAGAGAAAAAAGAAACCGATTTTGGTAAGGGAGAATAAAGTGTGCAACTGTAAATAGCACAAGTAAACCCTTGTAGCTTTAAGAGATTACTTGAGGAATAGTTGAGGAAAACCTATTGATTTGCTCCACTTTGTCACAACTGTCTGGCATTCTGAGATTTCTGGCTGACATTTTTATGACATAAATTAATTTTAAATGAAAGTTGAGGAATAGGTTTGTCATCCAGTTCAAAAATGTAATGGAAAATAAGAATTTTGTGTGGTAAAGTTTGCAGCTGTAAGTTTTATTTTGTAGTCAGGATTGCATACAGATGTAAGATTTGCAACATACAATTTCACGACATTGAAAAAGAAATTGATTGACATGGCATTTGGTGGAAGATGGAAAGTTTTTCAATAGAGAGGCTCATCAATGTAATTTTTACTGCACTAACAAACAACCATTTTGGGAGGATTGAAAGGGAAGGCATCAGATTTATTGCGAAGTAGATACACCAATTATTCTTGCCCCAGTGTGACTTTCAGATACAAGTGTAATTTATCCAATGGAATTGTCTGTTTTTTCACATCATCTGATTTGTGTTTGTTTACAGGCAATTCAGAAAGGTAATATGGAAATAGCAAAAATACATGCGGAAAATGCAATCCGACAAAAGAACCAGTCCATTAACTTTTTGCGTATGAGTGCCAGAGTGGATGCTGTTGCAGCACGTGTGCAGAGTGCAGTTACGATGGGCAAGGTAATGGATCTTCTTCATATCAAATAAGCATATTTAGATGTGAACCAATAGAAAAACATTTCCAAGTGTTAAAAAGCCATACTTAACTTGGCATGTTCACTTTATTTGTCAATATAAGGACTTAAGCCATAACACTTCTATTTATGATTTAATGAAAAGTAGCTACTCAATAGTATTTTTATAATGAATAGCCCTATATGCTTTGCTACCTTGTAAATCTGTGTGCACTTTGAAACTGGAGAGATCCCTGTAACTCATTTCAGTCAGGTTTCACAAATGTTAAACAGCTCTAAGAATGTTTACATTACATCCTCTGCAACATTGGTGCACTGTCACCTTGCAACGAGTGCAACAGCTCAACTTGTGACCTGTTTGACCACATCAGCTTCGTACAGCACCTCTGCACCATTCTTCATCTTAACGGGACTGCTCGTGCATGCTTCCACTCCTGCCCGTCGACTCGTGGCCAAAGCTTCTCCAGCAGTAGTTTCTCTTCTTTGCTCTGCATGCTACCTCTGACATCTTTTAGGAATCTATTGTGTACTATTTTTATTTTCTCATTTGTATATTGTCTTTTTATGACACATTGTTAGATTTCTTTACCAACTCCCTTTCTTGAATGAGGCACAGTTGTTACAAGTTCAATATCTGCAGGATAACTGTAGCTTTTGTATTCTGTCCCCTACTGCAAACGTTATGCCCTTGCTACTAATCATCTCCATTGTCCGTGTGTCAGGCTGAAACTATTTTTATTTTTAAATGGTTTTTCTATCTGAATCAGTGCTGTATCCTTCCCATCACCAAGACTTCCTGCTTCTACCTTCATATGATGCCTGCCAGAGCTCCTCGTTTGTGCCTATGTCACTTTCAGCTTGAACCATTGCAATTACTCCTGACTGGCCCATCATTCTTTGCCTATTGTGATCTTCCTTCAGCTAGTTCAAAACTGTGTGTTGCTGGTACCTCTTTCCTGATCAAATCCCACTCGCTCATCATTTGGGTGTTTCTTACCTAAATCGGCAACCGATTCTTCAGCACCTCACATTTAACATTCTCATCCCTGTGTTTAATTCGCTTCACAGTCATTCACATCCCTATTTCGGTAAATACTTCTGGCTCTGTAACATCTTCAAATTCTTTGTCCTTCTCACTCTGGCCCCTTGTCCAACTTCACTCAATTTGCTTCATGCCAACAATATTTTTGTACCCATTTCCAGCTTTTCTTGAATTCTTTCCCTAAGCATCTTTTGACTGTGTACCTGCTTCTCCTGTTTTAGTACCAATAACCCTCTGCTACCTCACTGCATTGACTTCTGGTTTTAAAATGATCATCCACACCTTCAAATGACTCCATAGCTTCTTGTGATATAATAGTCATGTTTCCTCCTCCTCCAGTCCCAAAATCTCTCTGCTCCTTTTCTGACATCCCCAATTTATTTTCAACAATGCCAGTGTGCATTGAGCCCAAAGTGGTGAATTCCCTCCTTAAGCCTCTCTGCATTTACATCTGTTTTCCCAATTTTGAGTTGAAGTTATTCACCTTTCGGCCAAGTTTCTTGTCATCAATCTTCAAATCCTTCCATGGCCGTTGATCTCACGATTTTTTGATTGCATCATTGGCAGTCCCTCACAGCTGAGGATGACTCTCTTCCACTCTCAGCGTGAGTCGGTAGGTGACTGTACAGACCAATATAGCTGTTGCTGGCTTGGTTTCACTTGGGGCAGAAAGTGGTTGTGGGAAGGGGTAGGAGGGGCATTGATGTGGCAGCGCATTTCTACCTGGCTTCCTCTATTTTCCGATGGCAAGTTTCAAGGTGCTCAGTGCGTTCCTGGATACTACTGCTCCATTTTGGATGGTCTTGTGCCAGTGATTCCCAGGTGTCTGTGGAAATGTCACACTTTACCAGTGAGGCCTTCAGGGTTTCCCTGAAGCGCTTCCTCTGCCCACCTGGGGCTCACATGCTGTTTCAGGGCTGGGAGTCTTGTGTTGGTAATGAGGACGACGTTTCCAGCCCAGGGCAGTCAGTACCTTGATGCTGGGCCGTTGGCCTGGTCGAAGATCTTGGTATTAGTGCATGTTTGGGATGTTTTACGATGTTTAAGGCACAATGTATCTGAAACCTGTTGCTTAAAACTCACTCTTTAAGCAAACCTTTAGTGTCCTTTCCTAATGACCCGTTAAAGGTCCAGAACTACTTTTGTATCTTTCCTCTGAAGAACCATAAGAGGTTAGTCTACATTAAACATTAAAAATCTCACAATACCGGATTATAGTCCAACAGGTTTATTTGAAAGTACAAGCTTTCGGAGTGCTACTCCTTCGTCAGGTAACTTGTCATGGAGCAGCGCGGCAAAAACTTATAATTCCAATTAAACCTGTTAGACTATAATGTGGTGTTGTGTGATTTTCAACTTTGTCTACCCCAGTCCAACACGGGCATCTCCACATCATGGCTACATTAAAGGTACAAGTTGTTTGTCTTACGCCTTTTTCCAGCATGTGGTCAGAGCAATGGGTTATTTGCATTCTGTTTTTGATGCAGGATTTATTCTAGTGTATGAATGAGAACCTGACCCTAACTATCTTGTCAGGAGACCAAACTATTTGAATTATGTTTTGCAATCATTCTTGTCATAACTGAAGAAGTGTCAACCAGTAATCATACCACCATCATGTTGCATATAAACTGTGCAAGTCAAAAAGTCAACTGTCAAATGACTGCCAAAATCACTTATGATTTTGCTCATGGGACATGAGCAAAATTGAAGCCAACAACTCCACACTACCATTCATGTTATCAGCATCTATGTATTCCTACACTCTCCTAAACTACAAAAAACTGTAAGAGCTGCGGATGCTGTGAATCAGAAGCAAAAGCAGAAATTGTTGGAAAAGCTTATCAGATCTGGCAACATCTCTAAAGAGAAATCAGAGTTAACATTTCGAGTCCAGTGACTCTTCCTTAGAAGTTCTGCTTTTGCTCTTATACTGCAAGTTTAACATCAGGAATGTTGGTGCTTCGTATTGTATCATCTCAAATAACAACAAGCTGTTATGTCAGGCTAACAATGCCACTTGCAAATTAAGTGTCTTTACCTTGTAATTATGACAAAATAATCCCTGACATTGTGTCTGTTCATTATTAATGATCTGTTGAGTAGCAATTTGTTGTACAGATTGATTATGACTGGGTTATTTTCTGTAATTTTTGAAATTATTACATTTTTTTGTTTCAGGTAACCAAATCTATGGCAGGTGTTGTCAAATCCATGGACGTCACCTTGAAAAGCATGAACCTAGAAAAGGTATCACTTAATTTAGATGGCATTAGTTCAGTATGTAACATCTCCTTTCCCATCATTGTAGCTGTATGTCTCAGTGAAGGCTTGCGTTCTTTAGTAATATAGTATGGATTTATAATGGTTACTGCATTTTTTGTGTATGTACCATTTTTGTGCAGTGTAATATTACAGAAGTTCATTAATATGAGACTGTGTAGAACAATGTCCCCTTTCATTTGATCTGATCCTGAAATCGGGGGCTTATTGGATCCCAGAATTTGATTTTTTTATTGTGACTGTTTGTCATTTGATTCTGACCCATTCCATCGAAAGAAAATCTGTGTTGCATCAGCCATGATGATTGTTCACAAAGCCCACTATATACTCCTACAAAAAAAGAGAATGCTTAAGAGAGAGTTTTGATCTAATTTGCCCAAAAATAGCAGCAATATAATTCATTGCCACATGCAAATTTGATTCTGAGATCAGGAATGAAGATCCGAGCACTTGCCAGCCAATAATAAAGCTGTCAAAGAAGCGAAACTTTACTGACTTTGACTTCTCAGTCTATTGTGAATGAACCTTTAAAAAGTTTCATTGCTTTTCTGATGGGTTCACTTTATACCTCTCAAGTGAATGGCATTCATACGATAGAATTTTAAAAATTGTGATGGAGAAGACATTAGAGAATTTTAATATTCAGAAATTCTGACCAGTCTTTCCAGGGGACACAATTTAAAATATTATCCATGTTTCTTTTTTTAAAGACAATGTGGCCACTGTATCTGTTTAAAAAAAAACAAGCAGATTTTTGTGTACAACAGGGATGAGAAGCAAATTTCTTTTGTGATATAAAGTTGCATATTGAAGTGAATACTTCATAAAGAAGAAATGCAACCATCTTATGAACCTACAGAACAGAATGTTCCTTGACATTCAGTAGCATTATCATCACCGAATCCCCCAAATATTAATGTTTTGGTGTGTAACTGACAACGATTTGATCTAGACAAGCCATGTTAACGTTGCTACAACAGCATGTCAGAGACTAGGATCTCCTGCAAATTACGAGCAGACGCGAGCCCCTTGGCTTCTCAAATTGAGTCTGTTCCTTTATTCAGTAAGGTTATGGCCGATCTGATTAATCATGTTTCCACTTGTTCTTGACAACCTTTCTCCCTCACCTCCATCCAAGGCCCCAAAGGAGCCTTCCACATCCATCAAAGTTTCCCCTGCATATCCACCAATGTAATTTATTGTATCCGTTGCTCCCGATGCGGTCTCCTCTACGTTGGGGAGACTGGACGCCTCCTCGCAGAGCGCTTCAGGGAACATCTCCGGGACACCCGCACCAATCGACCCCACCGCCCTGTGGCCCAACATTTCAACTCCCCCTCTCACTCTGCCGAGGACATGCAAGTCCTGGGCCTCCTCCACTGCCGCTCCCTCACCACCCGATGCCAGGAGGAAGAATGCCTCATCTTCCACCTCGGAACACTTCAACCCTAGGGCATCAATGTGGACTTCACCAGTTTCCTCATTTCCCCTCCCCCCACTGTACCCCAGTTCCAAACTTCCAGCTCAGCACTGTCCCCATGACCTGTCCTACCTGACAATCTCCTTTCCCACCTATCCACTCCACACTCCCCTCTGACCTATCACCTCCATTCCCACCCCCATTCACCTATTGCACTCTTTGCTACCTTCTCCCCAGTGGCCCCCCCCAATTTATCTCTCCACTCTGCAGGCACCCTGCCTCTATTCCTGATGAAGGGCTTTTGCCCAAAACACCGATTTTCCTGCTTCTCGGATACTGCCTGGCCTGCTGTGCTTTTCCAGCAGCACTCTGATCTAAACTCTGGTTTCCAGCATCGGCAGTCCTCACTTTTGCCAGGTTTCATATTCTGTCAAATGGTCTGACTTGCCACTATCTTTTGCACAATTATATGCTTTATGTGTGATGCTATCTTTAAGTTTTACTTAAGTAGCTGCTAAAGATGGTTCATAGAGTCATACAGCGCAGGTAATACCTTTTGGCCCATCGAATCTGTACCAATTTATCTGCACGGATCCCACTTTCCAATACTTGGTGCATAACCTTGAATGTTATGATGTTTCAAATTGTTATCCACATATGTTTTAAGGGTTGTGAGGTTTTCTGTCTCCCTCACCATCCTAAACGGTCTATTCTAGATTCCCATCATCCTATGTGGAAAACACTTCAAATTCCTTTTTAAACTTCCTGCCTTCATCTTAAAATTGTGCCCCCTCACTATTGACCCATCAACTAAGGAGAACAGCTGCTTCCTTTGTGTCCTGTCTATGCCCTTCATATGCAACTCTATCAGGATCCCCCGCCCTCAGCCAATCTCTGCTCTAAAGAAAATGTCTCATGCCTAGCTAGCGTGCCTCATAGCTAAAATGCTCCAACCCAGGCAACATCCTAGTGAATTTCCTCTGCATGCACTCTAATGTAATCACATCCTTCCTTGTAGTATGGTGACCAGAACTGTGCATGGTCCTAGAATAGAGGATATAAAGTATATCCCAGAAATAGCGGCAAATCGGGGAAATGGAAAGTAGGGAGGATCTCGAGAAAATCGCAATCACCAGAGAAATGGTACTCCTCCCCGTGGAACTTTTCTTTCTTGTTGGAACGTAGTGAATGTGTGTTATCTTTGGCAAGTAGCTCACTTTCGACTCCTCCATACTGGTTCACCACCTATGAGTCTCAAGTCAGTAGTGCGATTGGATACTCCCTGGATGTGTTCAGTTCCAACAAGACTCAACCTCCTTATCATCAAGAAGAAAGTCCATTTGATTGGTTCCCCATCCATCACCTTCAGCATTCACTCCCTTCACCACAGAAACATCATGGAAAGCACTGTGTACCATCTACATGACGCACTGCAGCAATTCACCATTGTTCCTTTGACCGCGCCTTCCATTCTTGTGACTTCTGCCATCTAGGAGAAAACTGGCACACCCCCCTCCAAGCCATACATCATCCTCATTTGGAACTATATCAAACATTCTTTCATTGTCACTGGGTCAAACACCTGGAACTACAAAGAGTGTGTGTATTCTTTATTTCTAACCTATTATAGTAGTCCTGGAAAGCAGCTCAGCACGAAGGGCAATTTCAGAAGGGAGATTAAGAATGGACATAAAGTTCTGGCCTTGCAATTGAACCCCTGTTACCCCCCATCCCACCGTCATATCCCCTGTGTAAATTAAAGAAAAACAAATGCCAGGCCCATAAGATATAATTTTGTGCTGTAGCAGTGAATAGGTACACTCTGTTGAAGACAGAAACTGCAATAATTGAAAATAAAATGAGAATTTATAAGAAGTACATCGGTAAATAGGTGTGCCAGATCTTTTCCCCAATAATTTGTAAAATCGCCCTCCTCAGTGCCTTTAATTTGTGCTAATGAAGGTCCAGACAGGTGTACAGCAATGTTCCACGCTTTCTATTTCATGCAGATTTCTGCCCTAATGGATAAATTTGAGCATCAATTTGAGACGTTAGATGTACAAACCCAGCAAATGGAGGACACAATGAGCAGCACAACAACTCTAACCACACCACAGGTAAGAGACAGTTATCATTGGCATTTGCTGATAAGTAGACCAAGTAATGTTCTATGTTACAAGTAATGCGTGTCCTCCTTTGGGCTATTTAAAAAACAAGGTTCTCATTGCTATTCCAAAACTATGGAGAAAGCTTAGCTTTGTAGCCTATATTTATCTTGTAGTTTTGATTATTCTAGATTACAAAGAGACCAAAAGCTTCTAATCGCAAACTATGTATAAGGTATGACTTATGAGAAACTTGCCTCTGAGTTTGGAAATTTATTCTGTACCTACTTTGTGGAAGTGGTAATTTGGCTACATTCATGTAATCATTTAGAGAGTAATGGCCGCATTGGTGCCTTGGTGTAGTATATGTTCTTCCAGTACGCTCGCTCTGCTTTTTCAATTGGCTGTCAGTGTCATGTTGCAGACAGTGCCGGTGGCAATGCTGATTTTCACCTGATGCTAACAGAATCGGCAAAATGGCAGCAATCTTGCCATGATCGCTTTCACAAATATGGGGTATCTGCCGTTTGTGATTTCAAATGGAAGGGTCTTACCTTTGAAGACTTATTAGAGTATTCAAAACATGTACATGTGCAGGTAAATACCAATAGTTCATGCTCTTAGACTCATATGGTTTACTGATGCACTGGACAGTAGATATGACAATATTGTAAGGATATAAGCATCTCCAAAATGGTTTAAAAACATGGACTGTCATTGTTGAGAATGTTTAGCACAGTACTGCGCATAGAACAAAGGAGAAACCAATTAAACACGCAATGTTTGATAGAATACAAGGTGTAAATGACAGGAGGAAGAGAGGCAAGACGGAATGGTATTGGACAAGAAAGAGTAGATATGTCTCAGTAAAGGTAGCAGTAGCCTCATTACCATAGTGGTCCAAATCTCATCACAAATTATACATTTTGTAAACATTTTTCTTTCTATTTAATTAAGTTCAATAATCTCGCAAGAACATTTGTGGATGAGTTTGTTGCTATAAGTGTGCACACCACTTTTGTTTTCTTGGTCTGTTTTTAAAGGTCTGAGAATACATCATTTGTGTCAGCTTGTCTCACTCTGATATATTTGCTCGCTCAGAACATTGGGAACCCAGACTTGATTCTGGCAGCTTACCATCTCCATGTAGGCTGATACCTCAATCAGACAGCAAACTGAGTTACTGCCCTCTCATTAAGGTGGATGTAAAAAAATCCATCAGCATAGTCAAAGCAAAAGTCTGAGCAGTTTCACATATATCCTGCTTGTTGTTTATCAGATCAAAGTGTAAACTGGTTGCTTTGTTTGAAGAAAGTCACGAGTAATTAATGTAAGCCCTTGGGGACATAATTTGCACCATATAAATGCACATTCCTTTTTTAAGCGGCATATATTCAAGTTTATATTTTTCTTCTTCTTCCAGAATGAAGTAGATTCACTGCTACATGAAATGGCTGATGAAGCTGGGTTAGTATTGATGCACGTTTTCCTCAAGGGTTTGGATGTTAAGCTCTTTCTGTACTGCCTTCTTGTTAAATGTCTAACTTACATTTTAACTGATTTTATTTCTCAAGCTCCTCTGTCTGCTTTGATACATGTACTCAGGTTGACAAGCAGGAGAGTGGAAGTACACAGCAAGTCAGGCAGCATCAGGAGGTGGCGAAGTCGACATTTTGGGTGTAACCCTTTATCAGGAATATTAATAGTCCTGAAAAAGGGTTACACCTGAAATGTTGACTTTTTTGCCTGATGCTGCCTGGCTTGCTGTGTTCTTCCAGTCTCCTTGTCTACCGCGGATTCCGGCCCCTGTAGTTTTTTTTTGTCTCTAACCAAGTTGGTGCATGCACCACCCTCTGAGTGGTCCCCTTCAGAGCCTTGAGCACTGAATCTAGGCTGAGATTTCTGTGTCACTCTGAGGCAAGCACGTGATTAAAGGCAACATCATTCAGATGAGGCCTCACATTGCAGTCCTTTCAACCTTTTCTATTGTGTGTTTTTTTTTTAAAATTAAAGAGCAGAGGAGTTTTGTTAATGTCTGAGAATCCAATAATCCCTACTGTGCAGAAACAGGCCATTTGGCCTATTGAATCCATGCCTACCCTCTGAAGAACATCCCACCTAGACCCACCACACTGCCTCCACCCCATCCCTGCAATTCCCATGGCTAATGCACCTAACCTGCACATCTTTGGACTGTGGGAGGAAACCAGAGAATCCAGTGGAACCCCACACAAACACAGGGAGAGTGTCTGTCTGGAATTTGCTCAATTGCGTGAGGGTGAAATCCAGTTCTCTGGTGCTGACAGGCAGCAGTGCCTCCATGCTGCCCTGACTTGGGCAACATATATCCCTGAATGAATACCACTAAAGACAGATTAACTGCTTATTTCACATATTGCTCTCTCTGGTTCTTGAATAGGTATAAAGTGTTATGAAACATCCAGAAAATTTGAAGGTTGCTAAATAATTCAAATTTATTTGAGTTTTTGAAATGTTTTGTGGTTAATATTCAGTTCAAGACCATCAGGATAAATTTGATTTCTTCCACTTGTACATGGGTGATTTTATTGTAACAAATGTTGGCAAAATTTAATTAGAACACGTAAAAAAGCTCTTACTGAATGGCTGGGTACTTCGAGCTTGGTCTGTAGAGCCTATTGTATCGGACGCTGTTTTGATAATTATTGCAACTTCAAGTGTAAGTACTTGCATATGTTTATGGTGCCATTTGAAGGATAAATTATGTATATCATTTCAACAAACTGTGCGGCTGGATTTATAAACCTGAGTTTAAAAAATATGTTAGTGAAGATGGTTAACGTTTGACTTACTGTCATCCAATGGGAATAGGCTTTGTATTTTTAATTTACTGTACATTCCCCTGTCTCTTCAGCCCATGTGGAATTCCAGTGATTTGTGATCCAGTTTTACACTGATTTCCGTTTCACTACACAGTTACTATTAAAGGTTAGGATGGAGGATGGGAAAGATTTCTGGCTGTAAGAGCTGCTCCCTTTTTTTTTGAGGTTTTTTTGGGTGTTGGAGGTGATTTCCTCGAATTCCAGGAGCAGCATTTACTGTTTTATATGCAGTTGCATTGTTTTGGAACTTTGGAAAAAAAAGTCAAAACAACAGCAGTTTAAAAGGGAGAAGAGCAGACAAAGGAAGCACATAGTGAGGACAGTGCAGGAGAAAGAGAGAGAGAGAGAACCTGCACAGTTACCGCCTTTGCTGTTTGAATTCGTGTATCGCTGGATATCGGAGTGCATCTGGGAAAATTAACAAACATGAAATTCACAACTTATCTTGGAGGAACTGTTGGGCAAAGTTCACAGCACAGAATCAGATAAGTTAATTGTTGTTTTAAGTCTGTCTCAGAGAAAGGCTGCAGTAGTGAGTTTAGTGGATTCTTTCTCGATTATGTGTTTTGGAGATGAGTCTCTTGATTAAACTTAAAATATAAGCCTTAGCTATTAATCTAACCTGGGGCAGTGTTTGTCAAGGAATAAGACTCTTATTTTCTGGGTCTGTAGATTGTGAAGGAGCAAAAATCGCCTTTGCAGTGATATGTACTTCTTGTCAGATATGGGAGTTTAAGGAGAGTTTAAGGGTTACTATGGATTATATCTGCCATAAATGCTGTTGGATGCGAATCTTATCAGATCGAGTGGATCAGTTGGAGAGACAGATAGAAGCGGTGAGGAATTTACTGTTACTGTTGCAGTTGCATGTGATAGATGGCAGTTATAGGAAGTGGGGGGGGAAGGTCTCTGATACAGTCACATAGGTGGGTTAACTCCAGGAAGGGTAAGAGAGGTTGGAACCTAGTGCAGGAGTCTTTTGTGGCTAGACCCATTTCAAACAGGTATGCTGTTTTGGAAAATGTAGGGGGTGATGGATTCTCAGGGGAATGTAGCACGAACAGCCAAGTTTCTGGTATTGAGACTGGCTCTAATGCAACGAGGGGTACGTCGGCTTCCAAGAGATCAATTGTGTTACGGGATTCTGTAGTCTGAGGTACAGACAGACATTTCTGTGGCAAGCAGAGAAAAAGCAGAATGGTGTGTTGTTTCCCTGGTGCCAGGATCAAGGATGTCTGAGAGGGTGCAGAATGTTCTCTCGGGGGAGAGGGGCCAGCAAGAGGTCATTGTCCACATTGGAACTAACAACATTGGAAGGGAAAAGGTTGAGACTCTGAAGGGAGATTAGAGAGTTAGGCAGAAATTTAAAAAGGAGGTCCTCAAGGGTAGTAATATCTAGATTACTCCCAATGCTACGAGCTAGTGAGGGCAGGAATAGGAGGATAGAGCAGATGAATGCATGGCTGAGGAGCTGGTGTATGGAAGAAGGATTCGCATTTTTGGATCATTGGAATCTCTTTTGGGGGAGAAGTGGCCTGTACAAGAAGGACAGATTGCACCTAAATTGGAAGGGGACTAATATACTGGCAGGGACATTTGCTAGAACTGCTTGGGAGGATTTAAACTAGTAAGGTGGGGGGATGGGGGTGGGACCCAGGGGGATAGTGAGGAAAGAGATCAATCTGAGACGGGTACAGCTGAGAACAGAAGTGAGTCAAACAGTCAGGGACAAGGTAGGACTAATAAATTAAACTGCATTTATTTCAATGCAAGGGGCCTAACAGGGAAGGCAGATGAACTCAGGGCTTGGTTCGGAACATGGGACAGGGATATCATAACAATTATGGAAACATGGCTCAGGGATGGGCAGGACTGGCAGCTTAATGTTCCAGAATACAAATGCTGCAGGAAGGATAGAAAGGGAGGCAAGAGAGGAGGGGGAGTGGCATTTTTGATAAGGGATAGCATTACAGCTGTTCTGAGGGAGGATATTTGCAGAAATACATCCTGGGAAGTTATTTAGGTGGGACTGAGAAATAAGAAAGGGATGATCACCTTATGAGACCCCCCCCCCCCCCCCCAATAGTCAGAGAGAAACAAACTTGTAAGGAGATCTCAGCTATCGATCATAACAATAGGGTAGTTATGGTAGGGGATTTTAACTTTCCAAACATCGACTGGGACTGCCATAGTGTTAAAGGTTTAGATGGCGATGAATTTCTCGTGTGCGTACAAGACAATTTTCAGATTCAGGATGTGGATGTACCTACGAGAGAAGGTGCATAACTTGACCTACTTTTGGGAAATAAGGCAGGGTGGGTGACTGAGGTGTCAGTGGGGGAGCACTTTGGGGCCAGCGACCATAATTCTATTCATTTTAAGATAGTAATGGAAAAGACCAGATCTAAAAATTGAAGTTCTAAATTGGAGAAAGCCAATTTTGACGGTATTAGGCAAGAACCTTCGAAAGCAGACTGGAGGTAGATGTTCGCAGGTAAAGGTACGGCTGGAAAAGGGGAAACCTTCAGAAATAAGATAACACGAATCCAGAGAAAGTATATTCCTGTCAGGATGAAAGGGAAGGCTAGTAGGTACAGGGAATGCTGGATGACTAAACAAATTGAGGGTTTGGAAGAAAAAGAAGGAAGCATATTCAGGTATAGATAGGATAGATCGAGTGAATCCTTAGAGTATAAAGAAAGTAGGAGTATACTCAAGAGGGAAATCAGGAGGGCAACACGGGGACATGAGATAGCTTTGGCAAATAGAATTAAGGAGAATCCAAAGGGTTTTTACAAATATATTAAGGACAAAAGGGTAACTAGGGAGAGAATAGGGCCCCTCAAAGATCAGCAAAGCGGAGCCACAGAAAATGGGGAGATACTAAATGAATATTTTGCATCAGTATTTACTGTGGAAAAGGATATGGAAGATATAGACTGCAGGGAAATAGATGGTGACATCTTGCAAAATGTCCAGATTACAGAGGAGGAGGTGCTGGATATCTTGAAACGGTTAAAGGTGGATAAATCCCCAGGACCTGATCAGATGTACCCGAGAACTCTGTGGGAAGCTAGGGTAGTGATTGCTGGGCCTCTTGCTGAGATATTTGTATCATCGATAGCCACAGGGGAGGTGCCAGAAGACTGGAGGTTGGCAAACATGGTGCCACTGTTTAAGAAGGGCGGTAAAGACAAGCCAGGGAACTCTAGACCAGTGAGCCTGACCTTGATGGTGGGCAAGTTGTTGGAGGGAATCCTGAGGGACAGGATGTACATATATTTGGAAAGGCAAGGACTGATTAGGGATAGTCAACATGGCTTTGTGCGTGGGAAATCATGTCTCACAAACTTGATTGAGATTTTTTAAGAAGTAACAAAGAGGTTTGAGGGCAGAGCTGTAGATATGATCTATATTGACTTCAGTAAGGTGTTCGACAAGGTTCCCCATGGGAGACTGATTAGCAAGGTTAGATCTCATGGAATACAGGGAGAACTAGCCATTTGGATACAGAACTGGCTCAAAGGTAGAATACAGAGGGTGGAGGTGGAGGATTGTTTTTCAGACTGGAGGCCTGTGACCAGTGGAGTGCCACAGGGATCGGTGCTGGGCCGTCTACTTTTTGTCATTTACATATATGATTTGGATGCGAGCATAAGAGGTACAGTTAGTAAGTTTGCAGATGACACCAAAATTGGAGGTGTAGTGGACAGCGAAGAGGGGAAGAGGGTTACCTCTGATTACAACAGGATCTGGACCAGATGGGCCAATGGGCTGAGAAGTGGCAGATGGAGTTTAATTCAGATGAATGCGAGGTGCTGCATTTTGGGAAAGCAAATCTTAGCAGGACTTTTACACTTAATGGTAAGGTCCCAGGGAGTGTTGCTGAACAAAGAGACCTTGGAGTGCAGGTTCATAGCTCCTTGAAAGTGGAGTCGCAGGTAGATAGGATAGTGAAGAAGGCATTTGGTATGCTTTCTTTTATTGGTCAGAGTACTGAGTACAGGAGTTGGGAGGTCATGTTGCGGCTGTACAGGACGTTGGTTAGGCCACTGTTGGAAAATGGTGTTCAATTCTGGTCTCCTTCCTATCGGAAAGATGTTGTAAAACTTGAAAGGGTTCAGAAAAGATTTACAAGGATGTTGCCAGGGTTGGAGGATCTGAGTTACGGGGAGAGGCTGAACAGTTTGGGGCTGTTTTCCCTGGACCATCAGAGGCTGAGGGTTGACCTTATAGAGGTTTACAAAATTGGGGGGGCATGGATACGATAAATAGGCAAAGTCTTTTCCCTGGGGTTGGGGAGTCCAGAACACGAGGGCATAGGTTTAGGGTGAGAGGGGAAAGATATAAAAGAGACCTAAGGGGCAACGTTTTCACGCAGAGGGTGGTGTGTGTATGGATGAGCTGCCAGAGGATGTGGTGGAGATTGGTACAATTGCAACATTAAGAGGCATTTGGATAGACATATGAATAGGAAGGGTTTGGAGGGATATGGACGGGTGCTGGCAGGTGGCACTAGATTAGGTTGGGATATGTGGTCGGCATGGACAGGTTGGACCGAAGGGTCTGTTTCCATGCTGTACATCTCTGTGACTCTGACTGTAAGTAAGGTACCTGAACTGAGTAGCATTTTCAGTGTCACCGATCTATTTCAGGCAGCTTTACTGGTGGGATAATGTAACCAGATCAGTATAATATGGCAATTTCCGACTTATTTATGATTAATTCACTGGATAATCTGACAGGGCAGCGATATGAATCACTGCTTGCTGGATAAATATGCAGTAATAAACTGTAGAAATACTTGCTCTCTGTCCAGCCACAAATAGTGGCAGTTTTAGTGAAATTTTGGCATAATGGGAGACTTGTTGTCACTGTCTCATTAAGTAGGCCTAAAGTCACTAATTGAAATTTATTAAACTGATTTCTTGCAGCATTCAGAAAAAAAAAATGAACGTTATAATGTACTGCCTTTTTAGTTTCTTTTTACAAGTTACATTTAGACATCCAGATTTGGAGCAAACATAGGCATTCAACCCACTAAAGCCTATTTGGCTATTCAGTAAAGTTAAGGCTGATATTATCTAAAAACCACATTCCTAGACCTCCGATAACCTTCCACTTGTTCAATAAGAACCTATCTACCTCTGCTGTAAAAATATTCAATGACTCTCTGCTTCCACCACCTTGTCAGGGATTCTACATTTATGTCAAATATATTTCAAATTGTAAATTTTGTCAAACTACTGTTAAATTACTTTTCAGGGCCCGAGTACAATGCACTTCATTTAATCGCAAACAAATAATAGTTTGAAAGTTGCATTGTCTTCTTGCAAAAATATTTGCTTGCTGGGTTTGTTCATTTTTATTCTCTAGTCTAACAACAGAACTACCAAGACAGTTTTGTCCTTTTGGTTATACAATTCATGATTCTCAATGGACAAAACAGCTGGTTATAAAATGGCTGAGACCTTTGATTCGAGCATTAGCTGATTATATTCAGCAAGTGGCATAGCTACCATGTTAGTAATCTAGCACTGAAGTAAAATGTTGTAGGTTGACCTAGCTTTCAGAGAGTGCCATCTCCTGTATTGGTGACCACATGACAAGTCCTGCAACTGCTGTACAGTGTTAAAGCAGGCAATGCATTTCACTCGAGTGCATGCGTGTGATGAGTGAGGCACACCAAAACTTTGTAATTTTGTGTTTTTGTCTTGTTGGACACAGTTTTCAAATTTATAGAATTGTCTGTATTTAGGAGCTCCCTGCATTCTTGTTTCCTTTAATATTGCAATGTTCCTTTTAGCTTGGTAAGAAAGGTGTCAGGAGAAATTTCAATTATGAACTCACATCTGATATTTCCACTGAGTTCAAAGGTGTTGGATGTTTCCAATGTGGTTTTACAGTTCCAAAGTAAAGCTGGGATACCTTTTGAAGTAAATTTCCAATGGTACAACCACTTCTGTAATGAAGATGCTGATCAAAGTCTAATGCACGGTCCTTTTTTCTTTCTTCGTTTTATAGTCTTGATTTGAACATGCAGCTTCCAGAAGGCCAAATGGGATCGGTTGGTGCCAGTGTGGCATCAGCAGAACAGGTAAAATCCTAAACAATCTTTAAAGATTTGCCATTTCAGAAAAAAAATCACAGTATCAAAAAGATTTTTATGTATTTTACCACTACAGCACCACAGAAAGTATGCTTATGTCACTGGATTAGTAATCCCACCATAGGCTAATGTTCCAGGGACACTAGTTTGAATCCCATCGTGGCAAGGGGTGAAATTTGATTTCAGTTTTAAAATCTGGAATTTAAAACCAGCCTATTAGTGACAACGTAACCATTGTTGATTTGTAAAAACAAAAAAAAAATTCCTATCTGGTGTTTTAATGTCTGACGGGTGGGGAAATCTGCCATCGTTGCCTGATCTAAACTACATGTGACACCCAACCCACAGCAATGTTGTTGCTGGCCTCTGGGCAAGTATTGATGGGCATCAAACACTAACCTCCCAGCAATGGCCATATCCAATGAACAAATAAAAAATAAATCATACTTTATATGGACTGTTTTCTAAATGGGAAGGAAATTCAGAAGTCTGAAGTGCAAAGGGACTTTGGAGTCCTAGTCCATGTTTCTCTTAAGGTAAACTTGCAGGTTGCGTTGGTAGTTAGGAAGGCAAATACAATGTTGTCATTCATCTTGAGAGGACTAGACTATAATAGCAGGGATGTACCTCTGAGGCTTTATAGGGCTCTGGTCAGATCACATTTAGAATGTTGTGAGCAATTTTGGGCCCCATACCTCAGGAAGGATGGATTGGCCATGGAGCAGGTCCAGAGGAAGTTCATGAGAATGGTCCCAGGAATGAAGGGCTTAACATATGAGGAACATTTGTGTACTCCGGGATTATACTCCATGGAGTTTAGAAGGATGAGGGGAGATCTGATTGAAACTTTCAGAAGACTGGACAGAGTGGACGTTAGGAAGATGTTTCCGTTGGCAGGAGAGACGAGGACTCGAGGGCACAGCCTTAGAGTAAAGGGAAGACCTTAAAACGGAGATAAGGAGAAACTTCTTTTGCCAGATACTGGTGAATCTGTGGAATTTATTGCCACCGAAGGCTGTGGGGGCCAGGTCATTGAGTATATTTAAATCAGAGATGGGTTCTTGATTGCCACGGGGATCAAAGGTTATGGGGAGAAAGTGGGACAATGGGGTTGAGAAACCTGTCCACCATGATTGAATGGCCTAATTTCTACTCTTATGTCTTATGGTCTTAAAACTGAGGAGTTCAAAACTTTCTCCAGTTTGGTTTGATTAGTGATTAGATTACTTAGTGTGGAAACAGGCCCTTCGGCCCAACAAGTCCACACCAACACTCCTAAGAGCAGCCCACCCAGACCCACTCCCCTACATTTACCCCTTCACCTAACACTACGGGCAATTTAGCACGGTCAATTCACCTAACCTGCACACCTTTGGACTGTGGGAGGAAATCGGAGCGCTCGGAGGAAACCCACACAGACACGGGGAGAATGTGCAAACTCCACACAGACAGTTGTCTGATGCAGGAATTGAACCTGGTCTCTGGTGCTGTGAGGCAGCAGTGCTAGCCACCGTGCCGCCCATCGATAATTTTTTTTCGGACAGCTACCTGTCATTTTTAGCTCGCTCACTTCATTGCCTCAGATTGATAACTTCTCATGTAATGCAATGAATTGCCAGTTGACTTTCTGTCCCTGGAGCTTAGATTGAACCCAGCTCTGAGTATAAGATTAAAACTTTTTTGGTATGCTATCAATGTGATTCATGTAAAACAGGATGAGGTATCCTCCATTTATTTCTTGAAATAATAAAAGCCTGCAGCTTCTTATAACCTGACAAAGATCAGCTGGCTCACAAAGACCACAACAGTAGTTTATAGAGGAAGTGGAAGGAAGATATACTGGTGTAAGTAATTTGTGGTTAGACATATTTTAGGTGCAGCTCAGATGGAAATGAAATCCTCATAGTTTCTGATCACCTGTCCTAGTACCGAGGCCAATGTCAGTGTTACACTCGCTTCAGTTTAGTTTCATAGGTTGGTGAAGGTTCAACAGATTTCTGAGTAGTGTCGGGGACTGTGGAGTAAAAAGGATTGCAGAATATAAAGAGTATTGGTGAAAGGTGATTTTTCATTCTGGTGGAAGGTTTACAATGGAATTCCCCCAGAGGTTAGAGTTAGGACCCCTGCTTTTCCCAATGTATATTAATGACCTAATCTTAATATTATCAAACTGAGACCTAGGGGTTCAAGTACGTTGTTCCTTAAGTTGCATCACAGGTAAAGTGGTAAAGCAGGCATTTGGCACACTTGCCTTCATTGCTCAGACCATTGAGTGTAGGAGTTTGGGATGTCATGCTGCTATTGTACTGGACATTGGTTAGGCCACATTTTGGAGAACTGTATACAGTTCTGGTCGTCCTGCTATAAGAAGGATATTATTAAATTTAAGAGGGAGCAGAAAAGATTTACCAGGATGTTACCAGGACTGGAGTTTTGAGCTATTGGAAGAGGCTGGATTGGCTGGGACAATTTTCACTGAAGTGTAGGGGGTAGAGGGATGAACTCAGGTTTATAAAATCATGAGGGCTATAGAGAAGGTGAATAGCAAAGGTCTTTTCCCTAGTGTAGGGGAGTTCACAACTAGAGGGCATAATATTAAGGTAAGAGAAGGAATATTTAAAAGGGACCCAAGGGGCAACTTTTACACGCAGAGAATGATTTGTATGTGGAATGAACTACCAGAGGAAGTGGTAGATGCAGGTACAATTACAACATTCAAAAGACATTTGGACAGGTACATGAACAGGTAAAGTTTAGAGGGATAATGTGCCAAATGCAGCTAGTTTAGTTTGGGAAGTCTGGTCGGTGTGGACGAGTTGGACTGAAGAGTCTATTTCTCTTGTATGACTCAAGCTCTGACTCTAACATTTACACGGCACAACTTCAAAGCTTACACATAATACGAAACTTGGGAATATTGTGAACTGTGAGGACTTCAAAATAAGGTTGACGGTGGAATGGGTGGACAATTAGCTGATTAAATTTACTGTGGAGAAATGGGATCTGATTCATTCTTGTTAGGAAGAATATGGATAGATCAGAAAGGATACAATTCCAAAGCAGTTCCAGAAGGATACGAATTGGAGGCATATATGCGTAAGTTGTTAAGGAGAGGTTGAGATTGCAATTTCATAAAAGGTATGACATTAAGAGGAGCATAAAGTACAAAAATAAGGAAGTAGTGTTAAACCTGTATAAAACACTTGCTCGGTGTCAGATGATAGTACTGTGTCCAGTTCTGGCCACGAGATTTTCAGAGCAGATTATAGAGGATGCAGAATAAATTCACAAGAAATGGTTTCCGGTTCAAGAACTTCATTTTGTAGATGGTGAAATCGGGATGCTTTCTCTCCATAACAGAGAAGGTTGGGAGGAGATTTGATAGAGATACTTGAAGTTAATCACTGACAGAGCAGGTAGAGGAAAAAACTGTTCCCATTGACAGGAGGATGGAAGGCAACCACTGAGTGCTTTGGATCAGCAAGGGGTCAATTACAGACAGTTCCCATCCGTGCAGAGACATCACAGCTACACAGCAATGTGTGGGTAGGATTGTCTTGAGGGTGTTTACATCCCAGTGTCCTTAACTGTTGCTCTTGTGGTTGAGTGTCAGCTGGCATTACAGTAACAAACAATGTTGCTCTTGCATGATACAAACGGAACATGCTGGAAATGTCTAGAAAGAGTGTTACTATTTCAGGTCAAGAAGCTTGTTTCAGGACTAAAGTGCTAATGAGCAGTATTTTAAAACATAGTTACTAACTTCAGCCACTAGATGGTATGGTAGAGTAGGAAAGGCCAAAATATTGTTCCTTTCAATGTAATGGAAGTTAATTGAGTTGGGCAGTGCAGAGTGTACTGGAATAAATGTAGTGTAAGATTACAGCACAAGATTATTTTACTGTAATGAAGAAATTGTAGTAATGCTCACCAAAATTCAGATTTCTTTTTCTGTTCAAATAAATATAATAGAAATAGTTGTCACTGGCTGACACTATATAGTACACCTCTAGTTGCACTGAGACTACCTGCAGCAGTCCATACCCTTACAGGTTGTGACACAAGTGAATGACCACTTCAGAGAACAGCTGAGAAGCAGCCACATTGCCCAGTCTGACCTGTGTGGGACTCCAATCAAAGACAGGTTCCCTTCCCGGCTGGATGTTTCTGATAATTGTGTAGCTTCCTTGATGTTTAATTTGGGGAAAAAGAAGTCACTCAAATTGTTAAACAGCCTTAGGTGGTATTTGAACTTGCATTCTCTGAATTACTAGTCCATGCCTCTGTTTATTGAGGCACAAGCATAACCACACCACTGTACTGTTCAAAGGTTTGAAAGTTTAAATGTGTTATAGCCATGAAAAAAAATGAATGAATTGCTGAATTAATTCAGTTCTGTTCCTTTATGTAGGATGACCTTTCCCAAAGGCTTTCGCGACTCCGAGATCAGGTGTAAAGGTGAAGAAATCCATTGTCTGCCTTACTCTAGGAATAATTTCCTTTTTTATCATCTATTGTAATGTTGAAAGTATATTTAGATTTTCTTTATTTAGTACAGTTGCTGGTACACTGTCACCAACAGTGTTCAGAGTAAACTAATAAGGTGGTTAATACATTATCACTCCCATAGTTTCCTCCACCATCTATTGTACAGCACATTTCCCGATGTAAACAGGGAATCCAACCTTGCTCTTTTGGGGGAAAAAGAATTCAGATTTACTTTTCTACCTGGAAGGACCTATCCACATTCTGTAACTGAGGCAGTTTTTCTCTCTTAAAATGTATTATAATTTTGCTATTTAAAAATTTATCTTAAATATTCAGAATACATCATGAGCAAAACAAGAAGTATGTGTTGAAAGATGATTGAAATATTTTTTGTAGCATGGTGTGTTTAATCTTAATTTCACCACACTGAAAATGTCTTGCTTTTAACTTCTGGACAGCTGTTCCCATAGTTGCTCGAATGGATCTTTTTGAAATTGTAAAATTCAATCTATTTAAGGAGTCTGAACTCAACTGTTCATTTTTGTAAGATGTAACCTGAATTGGGGCAGGGGGGAGGGTATAAATGAGCACTATTGTATTAAAGCTCCAGATGATCACATTCTAATTGCAGAACTCATGTGTCTGTTTGGGATGTTCAAGTCTTCGGTTTTTTTTAAATGTTGGGTTTCTTCCGTTGTACTCTGACCCCACAATTAAAGGTTCGTTGAGCCAAAATGTGTGCGTTACTGTGAATTGAAATTGTTCTCGCCCCTAGTTCTATATCCTTCTCTGCCAGCAGCCATTCATTCAAATTGCAAGGCTAATTTTCTTAACCTGAGGGCCAGTGACCTGCTTCATTTTGTAAAACAAACTAACAGCAGTGGTATTAAACCTGGCATTGTAAAAGAAAATGCAACGTAAGTTAGGTTTTGTTTAACTTTATATCTGTCATTTTCTGGTTGGTTGCTGCAAAATAAGACCACATGCTGATTGATATAACCACCCTTGTGATTAGAAGCTGAAATGAAATTTGTGGTGCTTTTATGGGTAGATATTGCATGGACTAGTGATTTTTTTTTTGCCCTTGCTGTACTGTTTTCTCCTTAACCTGAAGGACATCGCTGTGCATTTACTAACTTCTCTCTGCAAACCTGGAATACAGTTCTATTGCTTTTAGCCCCAATAACCTTTCTTCACACATGTCATGTGCACTGGCAGACTGTGTATGCTTGTGGGAGGCATCATAGCTTCCTTGTCTGATGTCAACATCTGTGCACTTTGCAGCAGGGTTCACTGGAAAGCAATTGGAAGCGGAAACTTAAGCTCACTTCCCCATAACCACCGCCACCAAATGCCTGCCCCTCCCTCCCCCCAACCACTATCACCAATTACAGCATAGGGCAGTAAGATCAAGTGTAGGACCTTAACCAGTACCTCGACTGGAATGAATTACCTGAACAGTACTGAGGATTGAACTTGAAACTCTGATCTGTATGGGTCTGTTCTACTCAGGGCAGTGCCTTTACCAACAAAGGCATTGAAGTGTAGGGGGGGTGGGGGGGGCGGAGGTAGGGCGGTCGTGGTGGCATGCTTCTTGCTTGTCTTAGATCTGGCTTTAAGATGTGGAATTGTTTCCTGGCTAATTGCACGTGCACTTCTGTCATCACTTGCGTACAATTACGGCAGCATGTGTTTCCAATTTTAATTTACACAAGGAACCAGCTCTTCCTTTCCTAATCTTCACTTGTAACAACATGCAGATCAGTGTAAATTCATTTTGAGCATATGTAAGTGCAGTAATCCTTTTTATGAAGGTTAATTTTTAATTCATGCAATACTCGACATCAAAGCTTCTGCGTTTTGTTGAGACATCTATCTGCAGTAATTTAAAACCTGTGCTTTTGTTTGATTTGTAATTCATTAAAGTGAGGCACAAATTGCCTGGAATATTAGACTAAATAATGTTTTATCAACCATAAACTGACGTTTAAAAAGCACCTTTGTTTTACTCAGCATAATTTACATGGTCTGCAATATTGTGAAGTCCAGTTTACTCCAGAATGTCCCTCTAACCTCATGACTTGACTTGGCTTTAATCAATTGTTGCTAGTGGGTTTTGTCATTCAGCCTGTAGGTGATTCTGCAATTGAAATCCATGAGAAAATGCTGTTTTGAAGCTAACTGGAGAACATTTGAAATTGTACCCAAAAAGAGTTGAATAAAACTTTTCAATTAATGAAATATTTTCGACTTCGCTATCCACCAATCATTTCAATTGGAAAGAACAAGCTTCTGTAAATCTCGCTGATAACTAGAAGATAGCAAACCAATGTTCCATTGATATGTTTGCTTAGAAATGGAGAGCTCTTGCCCCTGCCCCTATGTCCTAGAGTTACAGGTGAGTCCAAAATTTCTCCCACTTGTTTTGCTTAGGTATTTCCAGCAATCCTGGATAGCATTTAACTATTGTATGTATAATTGTTTTTGTAGAGAAATTCCAGACTCTCATTATTTCTGATTTCTGCTTCAAATATTTATTCAGTTGATTGTTCCTCCTCATTTTTAAAAAGAATGTCAATTCTCTTTATCCCAATTGCTCTTATTTCCATATTCCCAGTAATTTTCGTGGCGAAGAAATTTCTGTCAACTCTTTTTAAATTGCCGACCTTTCTCACCCTTAGGAGGGAAATAGTCTTTCGCTTGTCATCCAGTTTAAAAAAAACTCAAAATAGATCTCAAGTCTCCCCTTCACTGAAAGTAATCCCAGTCTCTCTTCATTTCTATTGTTTTCCATCTGTGGCACCATCCTGTGTGGAGTCCAATGCGTTTCATTTTACTTTCTGCTATGGATGTCCAAAAATGCAAGGAGCATTCTTACTGATGGCCTAACCATTGTACTGTGGAAATTTAAACTCATCTCTTTGCTCTTGACACTGTGCCCTCATTCATTAAGTTAAAAATGCTTTGAAAGGACAAAGTTGCTTATTCATTGTGCCTTTCATGACTGCACAAGATGCCAAAGTAGACAAAATAGTAGTTTTGATGTGTTGCCGCTGTACAACTGTCAACTTACTGCAAAGTCTCACAAACATCATCTTGATAATTTCTAACAGGTTATAAGATAATCAAGATTGATTGATAGATATTGGGTAGGAGACTGATGGAACAGCCCCTATGCTCCTCTTAGAAGTGCAGTCAAGGCCTCTGATGTCCCTTCTGGAGCAGTTATCGTGGAGTTATCACCCTGGATTGTGTAATCAAGTTCTTGAAGTCCATTGTGAACCTACAACTGTCTGATGCAAGCAATAGTGCTGCAGCTGTCAAGATTGAGAGATTTTGCTGTGAAAGTTACACCAATGGCACATGCTGTTAACTGGTCCAGTAGCTTCAAGCGAGGACTAGTAAAGTGGTTAAAGTCAAAGAAATCGATCTTGCTGTGTAAGATGCAATGAACTTTGTAATGACTGCATCTTATAGTCTGCCTTGCCAACAGCATGCATTGAATATTAAAATTCATATTCTACCCAGTAGATAAAAGTTAAATGCTCCAGAGTTAAGTTGAAGTACTTGTTCATTAACTGCTGCCAATCAATATCTCTGGCTCCAAAAATTAATTTATTGCAAGTGATCTTAAAACCAATTTGAAAATGTAACTTGTTTTTTCTCATTCCAGTCTTCCTTTCTTTTCATTTTATTCTTCCTGTACCATATTTGACATTAAATCCACCAGTTTGAATTCACTCTTTGCAGTCCTTTGCTGTTGATTTCACGATCCTGATTGGTTAAGGAGAATGCAGTTACTTGCCCTACTCAATCAGCTAATTCGCCATGAACAAGTCCATCTAACCCAGCAGTAAATATCCGACCAGAGCAAAATCCAAGCCAATAGGTGAATGAGCACACTTCCTGCAACAAGCTGAGAGCTGAGTGAAATGTATTCATTGTTGCAGCTTTCTGTTGAAACTTGCAAGATAGTAGATTAAGCCAATTCTGATCAATTTAAGTTTGTGTAAGCCAGGCTTGCAGTGATAGTTGCAAACTTTCACCTCCATAGTTTGGAAGGTGAAAGATACTGAACCTACTATGTGGGCCAGACCTTTTGGTGTTTGCTGTTGAATTTGGGAAATTATAATTCTGAGCAGGTTTGGAAAATGCTTAGGATTAATATTGTCTTATTGAGCTGGAGTTGCAGTGCTAAATTTTACTTTATTGAGTTGGTTTTCCTGTGACTGTATAGTAAATGACAAAGGTTCCAATTTTATCTGATCTATGCAGCAGGTATTTCTAAGGAAGATAGATTTTAATGAGGGACGGTGTCTGTATATCAGTAATCTAAGCCTAGGTGTCCAATAACATCAAAAACCACAAAAACAAATCTGAAATGTCATCTGAAACCTGAAATTGTTACTGCCCTAAAATAGATGGCTGGTTCTATTTACACGGTCATGTAGATATCTATATATGGAGTTTGGTTGAATTTATGTAGAAGCCTTAATTTGAAGTTTGTGCACTGTTGTCGATAAAACTATACATTAATTACCCACATGTCGGCATATCTTTAATGTTGTTGAAGATTGGACAAGCCTGTATTTATTGTGGTTAATGTTGTTAGATTTAAAGATAGATCTCAAAAGAATATGGTTAAATAGGAAATTCTGTAAGTTTGCACAACCTTGCAAGTCATTCCATGAACAACTTTAATGTTAAGAGTAGAAGTGTTCAAGTCCCAGATTTGTATTTTTTTTTTAATGTGTAGTTCTTAAAAAAAAAAATTGTTTTGAAGTCAAAATTATTTTGAAATTGCACTACTAAATTAATTCTGAATACATTTGTCTCTGGTTTATGGCTCTACTTCTCAGTCCCTTTCTGCCCCCAACCCCCAAACCACCACCACCACTATATTGGATAGTTTATGACATCTTGAGACAATTGTTCATCAATGTCAACACAATCCCAGACCCAAGTGCATTTTTTTTGGAGGTTCCTGTTTGTGTGAACAGTAGGTACTGATAGGTTAGCAATAAATAAAGCCTTTCATTCCAATGGAAGACATGATCCACATCCTGAGGCTACAGATTAAATGACATTTATAATCTTTGTGCTGTAGCTCTCCTTAAGAATATGTTCACCAGATGGCTAGAAGAAGCAGTTTTTCTGCTCCTGGCAGTTTCTGATATGTATTACTTCATTTTTCAAAGATTCAAACTACATCAAAAACAAATGCAAAGCCTTTTTGAACATCTGATGCAAAGTTCCCTTAAACATTTATTTCAAGCCTTGAATATATATATTTAGCAGCCTGAACATTGCATATCATAACACTGTTAATACATTACTACACACAGTCTGCATACTTGCATCTTTTATGTTTTACTCTTAAAAGTTATAGTTTGATAGAAGTTTACAAATTACAGCATGGAATCGCTTAAAAGGTAGTTTTTGCTTTGCTTAGCTATTTAGATGGAAATGAGCCAATTAACCTGTTTCAGCCTGTAACAATATTCCTTCACCACATGTTGTGCTCCCATTGAAGAATCTTAAACTTTGTTTTTCAGCATTATAAATTTACACTGTTTCATTTCAAAACTCCAAATTCCATTCATATTCGGCAATTGTGAAATCTTTCCAAACATCACATTTCCTTTTGACTGTGGACTCCTTAAGCTGTTGAATATGATGTGGACAAGAGTGGGAGATTTGATGGTGTTAACATCATGTTGACGCTCAAGCAGTTTGTAAACCTTATCTGAACCCACAGATAAGTTGGTGAAAAGGTGTAACCTTATTCTATAAAACGTATACTTTGTTCAGTATGAAAGGACAACGTAATTTGTGCTCACTGATTTGTTCTAATTTGTAGTCAGAGAACCATGTCATTCAGTGAGCATTGGAAGGACACTGTCAAGCTTTCAGGTTATAAATTTTACTTTTCATGTAACAACTGTCTTTAAGGCAAAAATTAATGTTAGTCTTGAAAGAGTAGGCTATGACAAAAGTAGTGAATTGATATTAAGAAACATAATTTAACTGTGATAAAACATTTAATTAAAGTCCTGAATGCCTGTGGGAAGCCAGTTGATAGAAGACTAAGTTGGAGTTTCAGATTGAACATTAATGGTCCATCATCCCATCAATCAAGGTCTTCACCTAGGAGTACTGAATTCACCCAATTTTTCCTCCTTATCTTAGATCATGTATGGCCAGAAACATTGTCCTGCAGCAGTAAAAAAAAACTAGCATAAGTAAAACTCTTCAGCTATATGTTATAGCAAATAACAATTAGGGACTTGAAATGTCTGATAAATTTCAGGAGTCAAATCTCTAAGCTTAGAGGGAGAGAACAAAGGTTCAACATTTTGTGGTAGTGTACAATCCTGCATTTTTGTTTTAAGGGATTGATTAACATTTAGCAAATATCTTGGTGATTAAAGGTCAGGATAAAAGTTCTTTCTGAAAATGAGAAAGACATTGCAAAATGTTGCCTCTATTTAACTCCAGCTTTGTGTTTTGAGCTCTTAATGTGAAATTTAGGAACACCCACACAGAGGAGACCTTGCATGGATTTTGTTCACATCTTTTGCACTTCTGTATGGCAAGTAGCAGCACCTTGAGCAGCTGATTTCAAAAGCTATCCCTTGTTTTGACTGTGGTAAAATTGAACTTTGAGACTGACGCCAGAATTGTAAAGTTAGAGGAGAGTGAATTCAGTGAATCATCGTCTGGAAGTATGTAGGTGGCTGGCCAGGGCGAAAGGATGCCCAAGGTGATATCACACACTAGTTCTACTGCAGAGAGTCCAGATGCTATGCTCAATACCTCAGGCTACTGAGGAAATCTGATAGGACACAACATAAAATGGCACCGCTCTGTGCCAGCAAGTTTGATAGTTAGAGGAACCTAATCTTGTGTTTGGCTTCACAAAGAGCATGGAGACTGGGGTGTTCAACATAGTTCATCTCCATGATCTGATGGATTCTTAGGTAATGGGTCTTACAACTTCCATGGCAACTCTCATTGATGCCATCAAGCCTCAAGTGCTGTCTTGGTTTTTTGGATCAGTGCTGAGGAGAGCTCCCAGAATGTTACACCATTTCTGCACTCTTTCTAAACTTGCTGAGGTACTGACCTCCGATTGGACTTGACTCCACAGGAGATGCATTTGTTGCCTCTGACGGGCTGTCCATTTCTCACCACCTATCCAATACTCCAGATTGGCACACTCCAATGCCCTGTGCAGCAAAAGCATAATCTCTCCACTGTTGGATTTATTTTCCTTTAACTAGTTTTCCTAATTGCTTGCTGTACCTGCATGTTAACATTTGGTGCACAAGAACATTCAGAGCTCTACAATCACTTGCCATACAGATAATATGCTTTTTTTTTATTCTTTCTGCCACAGTTAAGAAAGGTAATCTAGTTAATTGTGAGAAGGATTTGTTGTCGGGGTCATTCATCTCAGCCACAGATGGTCAATGCGGAATCATGTCCCAGGACCAACCATTTTAGGTGCTTCAATATCTTTCTCCAAGGAGTAAGGGAGCACTTTTTTTTTCAGACTATAGACCGAAAATGTGAAAATGCAGCTTGGAGAAACAAGTGAAGCTAACTGATGTGTATGAAGTGATGTTTTTTAGGGACATTGAGTCCAAACAAGTTGCCACCATTTGTCATAGTTTCAGGAGAGCTCAGCATAGCAGCAACAACCCTCTGGTCAGGTTGTAGTTTAACAGAGACTTTTTTTTTGAAAGGAGTGAAACTAAGCAAAGCATGTTGACCTCCATAAGCTGGGTCCGTCTATCGTTCTCTCCCCTTTCCCTGCAAAGTTGCTATCTCCAGTCTTCAGTTATAAGAAGAGAAAGAAACACATTTAGAAATGCAGAAAAAGTATAATTCTAAAAACCAAAGGCAACAAGACCTTGGGTCCAACCAAGTGATCAGTGAACTAAAGATTTCCTCGATATTACCCACAATGTGATGATCATTGTCAAAGGATCAAAAAGGTTGTGTAATCAACTTTTTAGTTTGATTACTTGAACTGGTAATTTGGAACTATATTATTTTGACTATTGTTTTTCCTCCACCACTCATTTATTTTTTTTATGTGTGGTGGGAGTGAGGGGTGAGTATTAAAAGTGATAAAAAAATTAATACATAATATATTAGAACTCCTGTTCCATTGCTGTTCTTGTTAAAGCTGAGAATGTTACAATAAACAGATTTTTTGTTGTTGTTACTGAAGATACTTGGTGTGGTTTGGTTTTCTGCTGAATGTGTCTGTCGGTCAGAGGTAAATTGTGATTTTTTTTTAAAAAAAGTTGCTTTAAATCTTCACATTTTTGGCGACACCAGGAATAATAGGCCTTGGTTTTCATGTGAGTTGTGACAAACATCCAGGAGATTGTGCGATGACCAGCAGCCATGTTCAGCATCAGCATCCTTGATTCCTCTTTAGTCCTGAAACCGTTTTTGCAACAATATCCAGGCTTAGGCTGATAAGTGCTGAAAGTGTGTTGCTGGAAGAGTGCAGCAGGTCAGGCAGCATCCAAGGAGCACGAGAATTGACGTTTCGGGCATGAGCCCTTCTTCAAGAACAAGGAAAGTGTGCCAAGCAGGCTAAGATAAAAGACAGGGAGGAGGGACTTGGGGGAGGGGTGTTGGAAATGCGATAAGGTGAGGGTGATAGGCCGGAGTGGGGTGGGGGAACCACCTTCCTAACCTGCAATCTTCTTCCTGACCTCTCCGCCCCCACCCCCACTCCAGCCTATCACTCTCACCTTAACCTCCTTCCACCTATCGCATTTCCAATGCCCAGCCCCCAAGGCCCTCCTCCCTACCTTTTAGCCTGCTTGGCATACTTTCCTCATTCCTGAAGAAGGGCTCATGCCTGAAAGGTCAATTCTCGTGCACCTTGGATGCTGCCTGACCTGTTGCGCTTTTTCTAGCAACACATTTTCAGCTCTGATCTCCAGCATCTGCATTTGTGTCATAGATGGGTGAGTCAACGGCCAGCTCCAACAAGAGAATCTAAACACCACCCCTTGACGTTCAATGGCACTACCATCTATGAGTGTTCCCCCTATCAACATTCTGGTGACTAGCTATGGAAATATTATGCAGGACAGAGGCTGGGAATTCTGCGGCAACTGTCTCACCTCCCAACTCCTTAAACCCTGTCTACCATATAAAAGAAACAAATCAGCAGCATGGTGGAATACTTGCCTGACATGCGCAGTTCCAGTAACAAACAAAAAGCTCAACACCAACCTGGATAAAATAGCCCATTTGATTGGTGCCCCATCCAACACATTTAATGTTCACATATTTCAGCACTAATGCTCAGGTAGCAATGTGTACCATTTACCACTGCTACAGTTCACCCAGGTTCTTTTGACAACACCTTACAAACCCATACCCACTATCATCTGACAAACAAGGGCATCAGGTACATGGGAACACCAGCATCTTCAACATCCTTCCAAGACACACATCATTCTGACTTGGAACTACACTAATATTCCTTTACTGTCACTGGGTCAAAAAACCCTGATCTCCCTCCTATCACTACTGTGGTTGTCCCTACACTACACAGATAGCTGCAGCTCAGAAAGGGGTTTCTCACCAACTCCTCCTCAAGGACAATTACGCCAGAGAGAAAATGTTGTTTGGATCTAGAAATGCCCACATCCCTTGAATGAATAAAATAAAAAATCTGGAAGTGGGCATTCCTGTGAGGAATGGTTGGAAATATTTGGCTAGTATCCACTAGAGTTTAGAAAAATAAGAATTGACTTGATTGAAATGTATAAAACCCTAAGAGGTGTTGACCGGGTGGCTGTAGAGAGGATGTTTCCTTTTGTGGGAGCATTTAGAATTAGGGGCTACTCAAGAAGGCAGCCAATGTAATTTAAGATCGCTCCCACCCCAGTTATAATCTCATCCATTGAGCAGAAGTTACAAATGCATAAATACCTGTACCAACAGATTCAAGAACAGCATCTCCCCCATTGTTATTAGACGTCTGAACGCGCCTCTCAAATTTTAAGTTAATATTGATCTCTGTCTTTGTGCACCTCCTCTGCAGCCGTAACATTGAACATAATCATTCTGTTCTATTACCCTAATGCACTTTGTGTGGTATGTTCTGCCTGTCCTGCATGCAAAACAAAATGTTTCACTGTAACTAGGTACATGTACCAATAATAAATGAAATCAAATCAAATCTGTCATTTAAAAGATGATTTTTTTCTTTGTCAGAGTGGCCATGAGTCTTTGGAACTCTTTCCCACAAAAGACAGTGTAAGTAGAGTCTTTAAATATTTTTAAGTGAGACATAAATAAGTTCTTGTTAAACCTAGAGTGAAAGATGACCTCACATTGGTGGACAAAATCACCAGTTTCCTCATTTCCCCTCCCCCCACCTTATCCCAGCTCAGCACTCATGACCTGTCCCATCTGTCCATCTTCCTTCCACCCTCCCGTCCTACCAATCACCTTTACCACCATCTCCATCCACCTATTGCACTCTCAGCTACCTTCCCTCCAGCTCCACCAACCCACCCCTCCCATTTATCTCTCCACCCCCTCAGCTCCCAGCCTCATTCCTGATGAAAGGTTTCTGCCTGAAACATCGATTTTCCTGCTACTTGGATGCTGCCTGACTTGCTGTGCTTTTCCAGCACCACAGTCTCCAGTATCTGCAGTCCTCACTTTTGCAAAGTTAAAGATCACACAACACCAGGTTTGGTCCAATTTGGAAGCACTAACTTTCGGAGTGTTGCTCCTTCATCAGGTGGTTGTGGAGTATAAGATTGTAAGACACAAAATTTATAGCAAAAGTTTACAGTGTGATGTAACTGAAATTATATATTGAAAAAACCTGGATTGTTTGTTAGATTTCCGTTCTTTCAGGTGTAAGTCACAGAGCTTTTTTAAAGTTACATTCTCAAGTGAACTTTAACTATCGATGTCATGTCAGCCAAGATAATGCAATTAAGGTTGAGGTGTCCTGTGTGAGACTGTCTGTGCCACCATGTTCAGATTGATTTTAATCTAAAAATGGATTTACAGAATCTTACATGGGTTCAAGCAGTTTTTGAGTAAAATAAAATGTAATTCTGCAAGTGCAAATTCACCCCACAAACTTATGTGTATGTGTGCGTGTGTTTGGGGGAGGGGGAGGGCGGTTGACTAATGTCCGTGAGAGAGTGTGTGTAAAGGGGTATAGGTCTGTCAGAGGGTCCATGTGAGTGTGGGATTGTATGTGTGAGCATATGAGAGAGAGCTTGTGTATAAAAGGTCTGCACGTGTGTGTGTCTGTAAGAGTCTGTGTGTGTAGGAGTGTCTGTGTCTGTGTCTGTGTGTGCACGCACAACTGTGTGTATGTGTGTAGTGTAGCGCGGTTACCTGTATTGTGACATGAACCCAAGATCCTAGTTGAGGCTATCCCATGGGTACCGAACGTAGCTATCAGCTTTTTAGATTAGATTACTTAGTGTGGAAACAGGCCCTTCAGCCCAACAAGTCCACACCAACCCGCTGAAGCGCAACCCACCCAGACCCATTCCCCTACATTTACCCCTTACCTAACACCACGGGCAATTTAGCATAGCCAATTCACCTAACCTGCACATTTTGGACTTTGGGAGGAAACCGGAGCACCCCCACGCAGACATGGGGAGAATGTGCAAACTCCACACAGAGTCACCTGAGGTGGGAATTGAACCTGGGTCCCTGGCGCTGTGAGGTAGCAGTGCTAACCACTGTGCCACCATGCTGCCTGTTTTGCTTGGCCACTTTGCATTGCTGCCTGTCCTGAATTCTGCCTTGGAGGATGGTCACCTGAAGGTCCAAGGTTGAATGTCCTGGACCACTGAAGTGTTCACAGACTTCTACCCCTTTCCACTCACACTCCTACACATGCACACACTCTCTCACAGACATTCATATTCCCCCATCCCACACACATACACATATAAGCTTGTGGGGTGAATTTGCACTTCCAGAATTACATTTTGTTTTGCTGAAAAACTGCATGAATCCACGTAAGACTCTGTAGTCTATTTTTTAGATTTGAATCAGTCTGAACATTGTGGCACAGAAAGTCTCACCCAGGGCACCTCACACCTTAAATGCATTATTTGGACTGACATGACACCTATTGTTAAAGTTCACTTGAGAATGTTTCTTTAAAAAAGGTCTGCGATTTGCATTGAAAGAACAGAAACCAAAATGTTCATTCTAAAAGATGAGAGACTTAATAAACAATCTAGGTCTTTTTCAAGATATAATTTCAGTTACATCTTATGTTCTGATAGTCCACAACCACCTGATGAAGGAGCAGCACTCCCAAAGCTAGTGCTTCCAAATAAACCTGTTGGACTATAACCTGGTGTTGTGTGATTTTTAACTTTGTACACCTCAGTCAAACACCGGCATCTCCAAATCATACACAGGTGGGAATATGAAATAATCCAATCAGCCATGATCTTACTGAATGGTGAAAAAGGAATAGAATGACAAACACTCCTCTTAATCCACATATTTGTATGCTTTTGCTTGGAAAGTAAGAGTACAAATGCAAAATATTAGGTACAAACATTTTAAAACAATAGCATAGAGCCCTAGAGAAACACAGAGTTTCAATGAAGGGTCACTGGACTTAAAAAGTTAACTCTGTTTGTCCCTGACCAAATGCAGCCAGATGGGTTCGTTCCTTCAGCACTTCCTGTTTTTGTTTCCGACCTCCAGCATCCAGAGTTCTTTGTGTTTATTATTTTTTTAATTATGGAATTTGAGAGAGACTTGGAAAGTTAGCATTCATATATAGAACCTCAGGAAGGCAAATTGCATGTTGGCCTTTTTATAAGCAGCTTAGAAAGCAAGAATAACAAAGTCTTGCAGCAATTGCAGGGGGCTTTAGCGAGAGCACACTTGGAGCACTTATTTTTTAAATGATTTATTTGCCCTGGAAGCTATGTAGCAAAGGCTAGATTTACTCGGGATGGATGGGTTTGCTATGCTAAGAAAATGAGTACATTGGGATTATAATTTTTGATTTTAGGTAAAGAAGAGATTATCTCATTGAAACATAGGAAGTTTTGAAGTGTGGACGCTGAAGTTTTTCCCTTGGTTGAGAAATCCAGAGTACAGGAGCATATTCTGAGGATAAGGGTCAATATTCAGGATTGAGATGATGAGATTTTCTTTCAAATGGTTGTGAATCTTTGATCTTGATTACCTTTGGGGTGCTGTCAGTGCTCCATCACTGAGTGTCCTGCAGACTGAGAGAAATGGTACTTTGCTCTCTCAAGGAATCAAGGTACATGTGGAGCTGACAGGAAATCCTCCGTGATCATCTCGAAGAAGGGACCTATTGTCTACTCCTCTCTTACATGAGCTGATACAACAACAGAGCTCACAAACTGAAAAGTTAATCTGTCCAGGAGAAGTTTGAAGATGCTAATCTATCATATGAATCTGAAAAATCATGAAGTGATCAAGAGATACTGAGGCCTCATCTGAAGACTAAAGACCTGACCATTCAGAAAAGTTTGCGATGTGCGTTGTGATTGTAAAAAATTGAAAATAAGGATTGTGATTTAATTGATATTGAGATTCTACCAGGCCAATTGCCACCTTTCATTAATGCTCACACTGACCAGACAGTGGGACTCATTATATCGCCAGAGTTTTGGATCATGTGTATTTGCAAATGAATATGTCGGTTTGAAGTTGGGAATCCAGACAAGTTGATGTGTTGGTGTTGATTCATTTATTTATTTGCTATTCACACACCAAGTTAGAAGTCATGGTCATGGTCGTTTCAGCTGGTCTGTCTTGTTTGTATTCCCTCCTGACTGTTAATGAAAAAGTAAAATGCCTGTGCTTCAAGCTTCACATTTATAGTTCAAGTCAGCCATTATCTTTTAAAGGACATTTTAACGAACTATGCCAAATGTTTATGGAAAAACAACACCCCTCTTTTGACACACACAAAGCCAAGTGCATCAGAGTGATGAAGTGTAAATATGTTCCATTTACCTGATATAAGCACCAACCCTGTGTGACAGTTCGATCGAAAATTCTGATACCAGTTGTCAAAGTATAAAGATGAAACTGCAGGATGACCTTGCAGTAGTTATTCAGTGGTTGACAAATTACCATTTGACAAGAAGTTCCTTATTGGTATGAATGCCTTTAAAAGAATGATAGGAATGATAGTTAAGAAACATTAATATATTGTGTTGATACTAAAAACAGTTCAGCAATTTAAAGTAATCCAGCCATATATGTGCTGGTCAGTAATGCAGATCAGGATTAACCAGTGACTCATCTCAACACTATTTGGAAATCTTGTTATGGATAAATACTTTATTTTTAACCTTTATCATTGTGTTTCAAAATTAAGTTATTACCTTTGGAATGCCCTGAAAAATGAGATGAGATGGTATAAATTATTCATTATTTCCTTTCCCTCCTCCTTTCCTCTCTTTCTCTCACTCCTATTCTTCCTTTCCTCTTCCTGTCCTCCCTCTATCCCTGGTTTGTTCCCTTCCTTCTTTCATGTTCTCCCATCTGCTTTACATTGGATGTAAACCCTGTATACGCAGAAGGTAGCTTTGCCTTCTTAACAGGCCAGTCGTGGAAACATACTTTTATTCAGGATGGTTACAGAGTTGGGAAAAGCTTTGGTGCAGTTAGGCCTTTTTGCTACATAATCATAGCTCCATCTGACAATCGTTCCTGGAAATAATGCCTAATAACCAAAGCAACATTTTTTTTTAAGCAGCGTACTGGAAAAGGCTTAAGTAATTGTGCCAGACCAATGAATAACTTTGAAAGAATCTGTAAAGGCAAAAATAAACATATAAGGTAAACTAACTACTGCTGCTTCACAGACAAAAGTATACAGTAGTTTATCAAGTGAAATGAAATGCAATATTGAAAGACACCAGCAATTGTTTCCCTATCCCTTATTGCCCATGAATGGTGTAATTTGCTCAGCCATTGCAGAGAAAAGTTTAGAGTCAACCAGATTGTTGTGGATGTAAAATCATAAACAGGCCTGACCTGATAAGGATGGCAGATCTCCTTCCATAATGCACATGAGTGAACCAGATGTTTATTATATTGACAATAAATGTTAATTCAAGCTTTCAATTCCAGATCTTATTATTACTGCTGAAAAAGAGAGAGAGGTTATGGAAGCTTTTCATCTTTCATTCTTCAGGATCAGTCTGCAGGAAATTATTTATGAGAGGACAGTGCTGATTGGTTGACAATGGACTGCAGATTCTCACAATTGGACTACATTTGCTGGATGATCGTCAGTGTGCAAAGAACTGCACTGACAACAAATTTAGAATTGTTGAACAGACATATGGCACACTTGCATGTAGTGGAATAGGGCTGTGTTCTTTACAGACATAAGAACATGTACTTGCAATGACCCTTTATCAAACCAACAAAACAGGTGACTGTCAGACATTGGTTCATTTCTCAGTGCAAGTTCATAGTTGTTTGAAAATGGAGTTGGAGGTAGATAGGATAGTGAAGAAGACCTTTGGTACACTTGCCTTTGTTAGTCAGAGCATTGATTATAGGAGTTAGGAGGTCATGTTGTAGCTGGACAGGGCATTGATTAGGCGTACAATTCACGTCTCCCTCCTATCGGAAGGATGTTGTGAAACTTGAAAGGGGTTCCGAAAAGGTTTATAAGGATGTTGCCAGGGTTGGAGGGTTTGAACTATAGGGAGAGGCTGAATAGACTGGGGCTATTTTCCCTGTCACGTTAGAGGCTGAGGGGTGCTGTTATGGACGTTTATAAAATCGTAAGAGATTTGGATAGGGTGAATAGCCAAAGTATTTTCCCAGGGTGGGGGAGTCCAGAACTAGAGGGTTTAGGTTTAGAATGAGAGGAGAAAGATATAAAAGGGAACTAAGGGGCAACATTTTAATGCAGAGAGTGGTGTGTGTATGGAATGAGCTGCCAGAGGAAGTGATGGATGCTGGTACAATTACAACATTTAAAAGGCATTTGGATGGATATATGAATAGGAAGGGTTTAGAGGGATATGGGACAAATAGGACTGAATCAAATTAGGATCTGGTCGACATGGACGAGTTGGACCAAAGGGTCTGTTTCCGTGCTGTACAACTCAAAGACTTCATAACAAAATATGTGTTTTTTCAGCGTTATTCAAGTCCTCCCCTATTAAGTAACTATTTGTATGAGCTGAATTTATTTCCACCATCTGCTATGGTCATATTTTAGCCACAATATTGTTCAGTGATACGTAAATAGCAGATACCCTGGATTTCTCTTTGTACATTACAATGCAACAAAATGTGCAGTTCCCAGTTCCTTGGGGTTTTCTTGTAAACCCTGTATGAATGGTCCTGGGCAGGAGACATAACCTTCAATGAGGTAGTTGTCAGTGGACAGGCCAGGTCTTAACATTTGCTCAAATAGTGTGTCCATTCTATGCATAGAATTGCCAGCAGTGGAGAAATATAACTACTAGCCTTGTTTTTGCCTCAAATTGTTCCATTAACTTGAGTTCATCCAGAACTCTGCTCATCATATCCTAACACAAACCCATGCCAACTTACCCACCCTAACGTATTGCCATCCTACACTGGCTCCCATTTCTAAATGCATCAGTTGTAAAATTCTCATCCTTGTACAAACATTCCATAGCTTCATAAAATCCTGTCAGTGTAACGTCCTCTGAGAGCTCTGCATTCCTCTAACTCTCACCTCTGCTACATCTCCATCTCTGTCTTTCCTTCATCTCATCACTGGCTACCTGACCTTCATCTGGGCCCCAAACTTTGGAATTCCCTTCCTAAAGTACACTGCATCTTCACATCTTGCACCTTGCTTAAAACTATCCTCTTTGACAAAGCATTTGGTCACTTGTCCTAATGTGTTCTTCTGTGTTCCTGCATTGTCACAAGTCATTGCATTTACATGGCTGTTTCAAATTTGTTTCTGGCCAATGGCAACCCCCAATATGTTAAAAGTGTTTGGGATGGGGAAGGGAGTTGCAGTGATTGTAATGCTATTGAATGTCAAAGTGGGATGTTTGGTTGTACTTATGTTACTGTTTTGAATGAAAGATGATTTTGAAGAAGTCTATGTCCAAAATGCTAAGTCACTGAAATTTTTAAATATACACACCAACTAGCTCTGCAGCAGCTACAATTATTACATGAGAAACTATTATTGCTGTAAATAGTGCAACTATCAATACTTACCTTTCAGAGACATCTCCTACAGAAGTCAACATTATTGTTAATATTATCGCTACACTTAAACCTTTACTAGAAGGAATCCTTCAACTTTTGCCATGGTTTGCCAGAGTTTACTGCTGTGGCAGCTACTATAAGGATAAAAGGAGCTGAGCAAGGAACAGGCAACATAACAGTCTCCTGTATTATATTACTGAAAGTCAATGAAAGCCCATGACCAGAAGCTATAAAGGCCCATGATAAGTAACTTAACGTCATACAACTGAACATATTAGTTTTTGACATCCAATTAGCAGTTCTCAGTTTTGTCTATCTGTTTTCATTCAAATTTATTCATCATTCATCCCCGCTCCGTTCTGTCTACAGCTCAGTTTGTTTCAGTTGGAAATTCGCCAAAGATCCTCAGACTGCACCTTCCAAACCCATGACCATTTCCATCTGGACGAACAAGGGCAGCAGATACATGGGAACACCACTACCTCAGTTCCACTCCAAGTCACTCACCATCCTGACCTGCAAATAAGTCACTCAAAATCCTGGCCAATACTTCTTCCCTGAATCATCATCACTAAAATAGATTGTCTGGAATGATCCTATACTTCTTTTGCGGAAGCTTCCTGTGCACAAGTTAGCTGCCTCATTGTCTACATTACAGTAAGGGCTGAACCTTAGGTATTTTTGGCTTGGTCAAGTCGCATGGAGTCTTGATGTGAGGGCTAATGTGTTCTCTCACTGCATCTTACCAAATTCACTGCATTAATTATCTTTCACATCCTATGGCATTTCTCACGTTCAACTTCCAGCCCATCTTATCACGCACTGTGAGAA